>NC_067473.1:60160718-60760718 GCF_947179515.1 Apodemus sylvaticus | reverse complement strand
TGAAATTCTTAGGCAAATGGATGGAGCTAGAGAACATCATACTAAGTGAGGTAACCCAGACTCAAAAGGTGAATCATGGTATGCACTCACTAATAAGTGGTTATTAACCTAGAAAACTGGAATACCCAAAACATAATCCACACATCAAATGAGGTACAAGAAGAAAGGAGGAGTGGCCCCTGGTTCTGGAAAGACTCAGTGAAACAGTATTCAGCAAAACCAGAACGGGGAAGTGGGAAGGGGTGGGTGGGAGGACAGGGGAAGAGAAGGGGACTTACCGGACTTTCGGGGAGTTGGGGGCTAGAAAAGGGGAAATCAATTGAAATGTAAATAAATTATATCGAATAAAAAAAAAAAAGAAAAGGAAGAGTCCACAGAGTAAGGTCCATGAGCAAAAGGGTGGGGTGGACTGAGTCACGCCTGTCTTTACTATTTTTTTTATTATTTTTATTAAATATGTTCTTTATTTACATTTCAAATGATTTTCCCTTTCCTGTTTTCCCTCCCCTCCCATAAGCCATTTTCTCCCCTGCTCCCCATTCCCCAATCAACCCTCGCCCACTTCCCTGCTTTCCTGTCCTGGCATTCCCCTACACTGAAGCATCTAGCCTTTCCAGGACCAAGGGCCTCTCTTCCCTTTGATGTTCAACAAGGCCATCCTCTGCTGCCTATGTATCTGGAGCCATGGGTCCCTCCATGTGTACTCTTTGGTTGATGGTTTTGTCCCTGGGAGCTCTGGGAGTACTGGGTGTCTCATATCGTTGTTCCTCCTATGGGGCTGCAAACTGCTTCAGCTCCTTGGGTGGTTTCTCTAGCTCCCCCATTGGGGACCCTGTGCTCAGTACAATGGCTGGCAAAGAGTGTCCCCCTCTGTATTTCTCATATACTAGCAGAGCCTCCCAGGTGACAGCTATATCTGGCTCCAGTCAGCAAGTACTTGTGGGCATTAATAATAGTGTCTGGGTTTTGTAACTGTATAGGATGGATCACTAGGTGGGGTAATCTCTCGATGGTCTTTCCCTTAGATTCTGCTCCATACTTTGTCTCTGTACTTCATTTGTGGGTATTTTGTTCTCCCATCTAAGAAGGACCAGAGTATCTATACTTTGTTCTTCCTTCTTCTTGGGCATCATTTGATATGTGAAATGTTTCTTGGGTATTCCAAGCTTCTGGACTAATATCCACTTATCAGTAAGTGCATATCATGTGTATTCTTTTGTGATTGAGTTACCTCACTTAAGATGATATTTTCCAGTTCCACCCATTTGCCTATGAATTTCATGAATTCATTGTTTTTAATAGCTGTGTATTTCATTGTGTAACTATACCACATTTTCTGTATCCATTCCTTTGTTGAGGGACATCTAGGTTCTTTACAGCTTCTGGTTATTGTAAATAGGGCTGCTATGAATATAGTGTAGCATGTGTCCTTATTATATGCTGGAGAATCCTCTGGGTATATGCCCAGAAGTGGTATAGCGGGGTCCTCCAGTAGTATCATGCCCAGTTTTCTGAGGAACCTCAAGACTGATTTCCAGAGTGGTTGTACCCCCACAAGCTTGCAACCTCACCATCAGTGAAGAAGTGGTCCTTTTTCTCCACATCATCGACAGCACCTGCTATCTCCTGAGTTTTTGATTTTAGCCATTCTGACTGGCATGAGGTGAAATCTAAGGGTTGTTTTGATTTGCATTTCCCTGATGACCAATGATGTTGAACATTTCTTAGGTGCTTCTCAGCCATTCGATATTCCTCAGGTGAAAAGTCTTTGTTTAGTTCTGTACCCCATTTTAATAGGGTTATTTGGCTCTCTGGTGTCTAATTTCTTGATTTTTTATATTGGATATTAGCCCTCTGTCTGATGTAGGGTTTGTAAAGATCTTTTCCCAGTTTGTTGGTTGCCGTTTTGTCCTATTGACAGTGTCCTTTGCCTTACAGAAACTTTGTAATTTTATGAGATCCCATTTGTTAATTTTTGATCTTAGAACATAGGCTATTGGTATTCTGTTCAGGAAATTTTCCCTTGTGCCCTTGTGCTCAAGGCTCTTGCCCATTTTCTTTTCTATAAGTTTCAGTGCATCTGGTTTTATGTGGAGGTCCTTGATCTACTTGGACTTGAGCTTAGTACATGGAGATAAGCATGGATCAATTTGTATTCTTCTGCATGCTAGCTGCCAGTTGAACCAGCACTGTTTGTTGTAAAGCTACCTTTCCCCCCCACTGTATGGTTTTAGCTCCTTTGTGAATGATCAAGTGAAGATAGGTGTGTGGGTATATTTCTGGGTCTTCAATTCTATTCCATTGATCTACCTGCCTGTTACTGTACTAATACCATCCAGTTTTTATCACTATTGCTCTGTAGTACTGTTTGAGGTCTCGGATACTGATTCCCCCAGAAGTTCTTTTACTGTTGAGAATAGTTTAGTGATCCTGGGTTTTTTTTTTGTTGTTGTTGTTATTCCAGATGAATTTGAGAATTGCTCTTTCTAACTCTATCAAGAATTGAATTGTGATTTTGATGGGGATTGCATTGAATCTGTAGAATGCTTTTGGCAAGATGGCTATTTTAACTCTATTCATCCTGTCAATCTATGAGCATGGGAGATCTTTCCATATTCTGAGGTTTTCTTCGATTTCTTTCTTCAGAGACTTGGACTTCTTATCATACAGACCTTTCACTTATTTGGTTAGAGTCACACCAAGATACTTTATGCTGTTTATGACTATTATGAAGGGTGTCATTTCCCTAATTTTTTTTCTCAGCCTGTTTATCCTTTGAGTATAGGAAGACTACTGATTTGTTTGTGTTAATTTTATATCTGGCCATTCTGCTGAAGTTTTGTTTTTTCAGCTGTAGGAGTTCTCTGGTAGAAGCTCCCTCTCTTGGGTCACTTAAGTATACTAGCATATAGTCTTCAAATAGTGATAATTTGACTTTTTCCTTTCCAATATGTATCCCTTTGACTTTCTATTTTTGTCTAATTGCTGTAGCTAGAACTTCAAGTACTATATTGAATAAATATGGAGAGAGCGGGCAGCCTTGTCTAGTCCCTGATTGCAGTAGGATTGCTTCATGTTTCTCTCCATTTAGTTTGATGTTGGCTTCTGGTTTGTTGGCTGTATACTGGTTTTACTATGTTTAGGTATGGGCCTTGAATTCCTATTCTTTCCAAGTCTATTAACATGAAAGGATGCTGAATTTTGTGAAATGCTTTTTCAGCATCTAATGAAATGACCATGAAGTTTTTTTTCTTTGAGTTTGTTAATGTAGTGGATTACATTCATGGATTTCCATATATTGAACCATCCCTGCATCCCTGGGATGAAGCCTACTTGATCATGGTGAATGATCATTTTGATGTGTTCTTGGATTTGGTTGGCAAGAATTTTATTGAGTATTTTTACATTGATATTCATAAGGGAAACTGGTCTAAAGTTCTCTTTCTTTGTTGGATCTTTGTGTGGTTTTGGTATCAGCACAATTGTGACTTCATAGAATGAGTTGGGTAGTGTTCCTTCTGTTTCTATTTTGTAGAATAGTCTGAAGAGTATTGGTGTTAGGTTTTCCTTGAAGGTCTGATAGAATTCTACACTAAAATAATCTGTTCCTGTGCTTTTACGGTTGGGAGACTTTCAATGACTGTATCTATCTCTTTAGGGGTTATGGGACTGTTTAGATGGTTTATCTGATCCTGATTTAACTTTGGTAGTTGGTATCTGTCTAGGAAATTGTCCATTTCCTCCAGCTTTTCCAGTTGTGTTGAGCATAGGCTTTTGTAGTAGGATCTGATGATTTTTTGAATTTCCTCAGTTTCTGTTTTTCTGTTTCCTATTTATTTCTGATTTTGTTAATTTGGATACTGTATTCATGCCATCTGGTTAGTCTAGCTAAGGGTTTATCTATCTTGTTGATTTTCTCAAAGAACCAGCTCCTTGTTTTGTTGATTCTTTGTATAGTTCTTTTTGTTTCTATTTGGTTGATTTCAGCCCTGAGTTTGATTATTTCCTACCTTCTACTCCTTTTGGTTGTACTAACTTCTTTCTGTTCTAGAGCATTTAGGTGTGCTGGTAAGCTGCTAGTGTATGCTTTCTCCAGTTTCTTTTTGGAAACACTCAGAGCTATGACTTTTCCTCTTAGCACTGCTTTCATCATGTCCCATACATTTGGGTATGTTGTGTCTTCATTTTCATTAAATTCTAAAATGTCTTTGATTTGTTTCCTTATTTGTTCCTTGACCAAGATATCATTGAGTAGAGCATTATTCAGCTTCCATGTGTATGTGGGATTTCTGTTGTTTTTGTTGCTATTGAAGACCACCCTTACTGCATAGTGATCTGATAGGAGGCATGGGATTAGTTCGATCTTCTTATATCTGTTGAGGTCTGTTTGGTGACCAATTATATGGTCAATTTTGGAGAAGGTACCATGAGGTGCTGAGAAGGTATTTTGTTTTGATTTAGGATGTAATGTTCTATAGATAGCTGTTAAATCCATTTGGTCCAAAACTTCTGTTAGCTTCACTGTGTCTCTGTTTAGTTTGTGTTTCCCTGATCTCTCCATTGAGGAGAGTGGGGTGTTGAAGTCACCCACAATTATTGTGCGAGGTGCAATATGTGCTTTAAGCTTTAGTAAAGTTTCTTTTATGAATGAGGATGCCCTTGCATTTGGATCATAGATGTTCAGAATTAACAGTTATTCTTGGTAGATTTTTCCTCTAATGAGTATGAAGTGTCCTTCCATGTCATTTTTGATGACTTTTGATTGAAAGTCAATTTTATCTGATATTAGATTGGCTACTCTGGCTTGTTTCGTGGGACCACTTGCTTGGAAAACTGTTTTCTTGCCTTTTACTCTGAGGTAATGTTTGTCTTTAATACTGATATGTGTTTCCTGTATGCAGCAAAATGTTGGGTCCTGTGTACATGTCCAGTCTGTTAGTCTATGTTTTCTTATTGGAGAATTGAGTCCATTGATGTTAAGAGATATTAAGGAATAGTGATTGTTGCTTCCTGTTTTTTTAATCTAATTTTTATGTTTGTGTGGTTATCTTCTTTTGGGTTTGTTGCAAAATTAATTTCTTGCTTTTTCTATTGTGTAGTTTTCCTCCTTTGGTTGGTGTTTTCAATTCATTATCCTTTGACAGGCTGGATTTGTGGAAAGATATTGTGTATATTTGTTTTTGTCATAGTATACCTTGGTTTCTCCATGTATGGTAATTGAGAGATTTGCTCGGTATAGCAACCTGGGTTGGTATTTGTTCCCTTAGGGTCTGTATGACATCTGCCCAGGATATTCTGGCTTTCATATTCTTTTGTGAGAAGTCTGGTGTAATTCTGATAGGTCTGCCTTTGTATGGTTCTTGACCTTTTTCCCTTACTGCTTTTTATATTCTTTCTTTATTTAGTGAATTTGGCCTTTTAATTATTATGTGACCAGAGAAATTTCTTTTCCGGTCAAATCTATTTGGAGTTCTGTAGGCTTCTTGTATGTTCATGGCATTTCTTTCTTTAGGTTAAGGAAGTTTTCTTCTATAATTTTGTTGAAGACATTTACTAGCCCTTTAAGTTGGAAATCTTCATTCTCTTCTATACCTATAATCCTTAGGTTTGGTCTTCTCATTTTGTCCTGGATTTCCTGGATGTTTTTGGTCAGTAGCTTTTTCCATTTTGCTTTTGCTTTGACTGTTGTGTCAAGGCTTTCTATGGTATCTTCTGCATCTGTGATTCTCTCTTCTATCTCTTGTATTTTGTTGTTGATGCTTGAATCCATGACTCCTGACTTCTTTCTTAGGTTTTCTATGTCCAGAGTTGTTTCACTTTGTGATTTATTGATTCTACTTCTATTTTTAGATCCTGTATGGTTTTGTTCAGTTCCTTCACTGTTTTGGTTGTGCATTCTTGTCATTCCTTAAGGGCTTCTACCTGTTCACCTGTGTTCTCCTGTATTTCTTTAAGGGAGTTACGTACTTCTTGAAGCCCTCTATTAGCATCATGATCTGTGATTTTAAATCCAAATCTTGCTTTTCTGGTGTGTTCGGGTTTCCATGACTTGCTGTTGTGGGAGTATTGGGTTCAGATTGTGCCATGTTGCCTTGATTTTTCTTAGTAATTTTTCTACATTTGCCTTTTGCCATCTGGTTATCTTTGGTGTTAGTTGGTCCTGCTGTCTCTGGCTGGTGCTTGTCCCTTCTGTGTGCCTGCAAGTCTGTCCCAGCACCCCTGGGTAACTGTCTCTCCCCTGGGACAGAGTGCTGTGGCACTGCCCAGCTCCTGGGTACAGGTGGGGCCCTGGCAGACCATGTCTCAACTGTTCTGACACTCAGGTGTTCCCTGCATTTTTGGCTATAACAGCCCACTTAGTTGTAGGAGTGAAGATGGATGCCTCACCTCTAAATGTGGGACTCCCTCTAAATGCGGGACTTCCTGCAGAGCAGATGTCCCCTGGCTGGATAGTTGCCCAGAAGGATATTGTTCTGTCCAGCTTCTGGGTGCAGGTGGGGTCCTGGAGGACCATATCCCAATTATTCTGACACTTGGGTGTTCCCTGCATTCCTGGTTGTATCTGTCCTCTCAGTCACAGGATCAAAGATGGTGGCCTGCTCTCTTTAGTTTTATGTTCACCAGCATTTGGCTATAGTTAGCATATCCATCCCTCTTCTTGTCTGTGTTTCATTGCCCACTGCTCATATCTGCTACCACTTACCACTAACCCAGTGGCTTCCAGCTTCTAAATCTTTGCTACATGCACTCCTATTTCAGATACCTTTATTCTTATAGATTCCTGATTGCTTAAAAATTACTCCACTTGTCTTCATAGAAGATTGAAGTTAAGCATAAATACATGGGATCACAGTGCATACCTGACAACCCCACTCTTCCAGTAATATGGAAGAGTGGAAATGTGTTGGTTATGTAAGCGTTTTTATTTTTTAAGAGCTAGTACTCAATAATCTTAGCTTTATAAAATTAATTTTCATATTCACAGAAAGCACTGAAAACAGACATCAAATTGTACTGGGAAAGATAGGATAGATTTGACTTCACATGTACTATTATTTTCTAATTGACCTTGATTGCCAAATTTTACTGACAAATATTATTAAATGAAAGTCTTTTAAAACGAAAATAAACACATCAATTCAGCTCTAAGAAGTAAAAACAAAAGTAGAAAATAGCCAATACTTTTAACTGATTCACAAGACCTAAGTACCAGAACTTAACAAAATGAGTTATATATTTTCAAATAATGCCCCGACTTTTGACTTCTGTCTGATGGCATGCTGTTCTTCTTGCTGGAAGATGCCTGGCTTGGTTACAATAGCAAAACTTTTCTTCACAATTCTGCCCAGGAATGGATTTTTGGCCATCCTCCATAGAAATCAGCCCAAAACTTTGTCTTACTAGAAAAGCAAACTTCTTATTTTTATTAATTGGAAATGAGATTTTTCCTCTTCTGACATTTTAGCTTCTGGGTAGAATAGAAGAGAGCAGAGTGAGCCTCAGTCCATGAGTGTAACTGAATCTGATTTTGAATAAATCTCCATCCACAATGAGTTCCCAAACACACTTGGAATGAGGGAAGGGAGTCAGGCTTTTAATTAAAGGCTGCAGAGGATTTGATGGCACCCAGCTTCACTCCCTGAGTTTCTTCCAGCAAGAAGCCAGTCCCTATGGGACGAGCAAAGTCATATTCATCTGGCATCACTGCTTTTCCTTTGAGAGTAATCTGGGCAAAGGTAGATGGGTAAGGCATACTGTTCCAGTCATCTTTGAATTTCATTATTTTGAGTGCACGTTAAAACTAGAGATGAGACACTTGGTGCATTTTAAATTTCCAAGAGGAAATGATGCTAGGAAATGAACATCCCAGAAGCCAGGAAATACAGGTTGTTCAGCGCCGTGTCAAAACACCTTTGCTTCTTAGGCTCTTGTCTGGGCACTCAGCACTCCTGTGCACCCTCAGATGATCTGGAGACTCTGGCTCAAACACTTTTTGGCTTAGCAGCAGTTTTCATTTTCTCTCTTGGTGTCCTTTTCTTATGGTCAAGTCTGGCTGTGACTCCTCCTCCCAGCAGATTGCTGATATTTGAGGTTCTATTCTACTGCAGTCCCCACCCAAGGCTACCCAGTTGTCTCTATGGTGAAGCTCTTAATGGTTTTAAACCATCTTGTGCACCTGTTAATCTACCCGGGCAACATTACAGTTGTAATCTTGCAGAAGCTCTGCTCACTAGTAAATATGGCTACCTATGTAAATTCTTTTCTTTATGCCTTTTTGAATCTAAAAGTCTTTATTGACAGATGAAGCTATTCACGTTTATGGTGTACACCATATTATCCATACAGTAGTCTCAGTAAATCTAGTTAATTGACACATATATCACCTTATGTATGTCTTCATGATAAGAATACTTAAAATATACTTGTTAAGCAATTTTTTAAACATAATGTCTGTATATGCAATATGACTTCCATTATGACAATTCAGTGATAAAAATGACAGAATTCTAGAGCTCATGAGCTTTGTCTGGTGTGCAACAAAAGATTCTTTATAGTTTACTCCACTCCCATCAACCCCAGTTCCCAGTTCCCACTATTCCTTTGCCTCAACTTCATCTTGCTTTTGGATTCCATACGCAAGTGAAACCACATGATATTTATCTTTCTGTACCTGGGTTATTCAAGGAAGCACAATGCTGTGTGTGTGTGCATCTTGCTTTTGGATTCCATACGCAAGTGAAACCACATGATATTTATCTTTCTGTACCTGGGTTATTCAAGGAAGCACAATGCTGCGTGTGTGTGTGCGTGTGCGAGGTATGCACACCCACATAATGTAATACACAGTGTAATATATGTTTGTTACATGATGTTACCTTTTATATTATATTATGTAGACATATATATTAATTTATGGATAATACTTTCTTTATTCATTCATCCATCACTGAACACTTAGGCTAATTTCAAATCTTAGCTCTCGTAGCCCTGGGACACTCAGTGCTGGAGCACAAGTATCTCTCCAACATACTGATTTCAATTTTTTATCTAAATACCAAGAAGTGGGATTGATGAATCAGATGGTATTTCTATTTTTTTATGTTTTGAGCAATCTTACTACAGTTTTCTATGTGAATATATCAATGATAGCCCCACTAGAAGCATTTAAGAATTCAATGTATACTATAGCCTAGTCATCCCTTGTTATTTTCTTTTTAACAGCCATTGTACTTGGGGTGAGATGCTCACTCTCCTGTAATTATCATGAATACTTTGTCATATGTTTGTGGACCTTGTAGATTTCTTTTCAGCCACATGTATTCAGCTTACTTACCTAATTTTAATTATATTGCTTGTTGTTCTGCAGTATATATTCTGGTTATTAATGTTCTGGTCTGATGAATAGTTGACAAATATTTCCTTCCACTCTCTAGTTCTTCTCTTCATTCAGTTGCATTTCCTTTGTAATGCAGAATCTTTATACTTGGATGTGACTTAATTTTTCCATTTCTGCTTCGCTTTCTGTAACGTGGAGCAGGTCAGCCTTCACATCTTGAAGTTTTTTTCCCCATGGTCCCTTGTCTTAGTCAATGTTTTATTACTATTAAAAGATACCACAAAGAAACAGCTTTCAGACACATGCACTTAATTGACAGCTTGCTTAATAGTTTCAGAGACTGACTCCATGCCCATCATGATGGGAAGTGTGGCACAGGCAGGCGTGGAGCTGGAGGAGTAGTTGAGAGCTTACATTTGGTCATAAGCATACAGCACACACACACACACACACACACACACACACACACACACACATAGACAGATACATAAAGACACAGAGAGAGAGAGACAGAAAGAGATAGTGAGAGAGAGAGAGAGAGAGAGAGAGAGAGAGAGAGACTATGTGGACCTAGCATAGGCTTTTGATGTTGATCCTTCTGAATTGATTTTTACACAAAGCACTTACTTTGTTTCTCCCAGTCTGCTTCTGTCTCTGATCTCTGAAGATGCCTACATTTCAGCCTCTCCACTTTTTTCCCTAGATTCTCCCATGGTTACTCCCTGATGATACATGTACTCGGTTGTTTCTCTGGTGCTGAGGAAAGTGTGATGCTTGGTATACCTACTCAGCCCTTTAAAATCCCCTGTTCCCATTCTCAACTTGAAAATTATTATTTATTCTTAGGAAATAGAGTGAAATGCATGGAATTTCAGGACTGAAACATTTATGCACCCTACTGGGTCATATTCATTCATTTCATGGTAGTATGCATGGAAGTTATTTGTGTACAAACTTTTAATAAGTGATCTTGAATGGAAAAGTAGTATATTATTATTCCTGATACTCCTTTGTAGATATTTTCATTTTTATTAGATATTTTCTTTATTTACATTTCAAATGTTATCCCCTTTCCTAGTTTCCCCTCCCAAAACCCCATTATCCCATCACCCCTCCCTCTGCTCACCAACCCACCCACTCCAGCTTCCCTGTCCTGGAATTCCCTTATATTGGGGTCTCAAGCCTTCTCAGGACATTCTCCAGCCTCTCCTCCCTTTGATGTCTAACAAGGCCTTTCTCTGCTACATATGCAGCTGGAGCTGTGGGTCCCTCCATGTGTACTCTTTGGTTGGTGGTTTAGTCCCTGGGAGCTCTGGGGGTAGTGGCTCATATTGTCATTCCTCCTATGGGACTGAAAGCTCCCTCAGCTCCTCCCTCCTTGCTCTAACTCCTCTATTGGGGACCTTGTGCTCAGTCCAATGGTTGGCTGAGAGCATCCACCTCTGTATTTGTCAGGTACTGGGATAGCCTCTCAGGAGACAGCTATATCAGGCTCCAGTCAGTAAGCACTTCTTGGCATCCACGATATTGTCTGGGTTTAGTGTCTGTATATGGGATGGATCCCCAGGTGGTGCAGTTTCTGGATGGCCTTTCCTTTAGTATCTGCTATCCACTTTGTCTCTGTATCTCCTTCCATGGGTATTTCGCTCCCACTTCTAAGAAGGACTGAAGTATCTATTCTTTGGTCTTCCTTTTTCTTGAGTTTCTTTGGTCTGTGTATTGTATCTTGGGTATTCGGAGCCTCTGGGTTGATATCTACTTATCAGTGAGTGTATACCATGTATATTCTTTTGTGATTGGGTTACTTCACTTAGGATGATATTTTCGAGTTCCATCCATTTGACTAAGAATTTCATGAATTCATTATTTTTAATAGCTGAGTAGTATTCCATTGTATAAATGTACCACATTTTCTGTATCCATCCTCTCTTGAGGGACACCTGGGTTCTTTCCAGCTTCTGGCTATTACAAATAAGGCTGCAGGAGAGGGCTTATGGGACTTTCAGGGAGAGGGAAAAGAGCAAAGGGGAAATCATTTGAAATGTAAATAAAACATATATCTAATAAAGAAAAAAATAAGGCTGCAATGAGCATAGTGGAGCACATGTCCTTAGGACATGTTGCAGAGTCTTCTGGGTATATGTCCAGAAGTGGTATATCTGGGTCCTCAGGTTGTACTATGTGCAGTTTTCTGAGGAACCACCAAACTGATTTCCAGAATGGTTTTACCAGCTTGCAATCCCACCAGCAGTGGAGGAGTGTTCCTCTTTCTCCACATCCTCAACAGTACCTGCTGTCACTTGAGTTTTTCATCTTAGCCATTCTGACAGGTATGGGGCAGAATCTCAGGGTTGTTTTGATTTGCTGTTCCCTGATGACTAAGGATGTTGAACATTTCTTTAGGTGCTTCTCAGCATTCCAGACCTCAAGCAGTACTACAGAGCAATAATGATAAAAACTGCATGATATTGGTACAGTGACAGGCAGTTAGATTAATGGAATTGAATTGAAGACCCAGAAATGAACCCACACACCTATGGTCACTTGATCTTTGACAAAGGAGCTAAAATCATCCAGTGGAAAAAAAGATAGCATTTTCAACAAATCGTTCTGGTTCAACAGGCAGTTAGCATGCAGAAGAATGCAAATAAATCCATTCTTATCTCTTCGTACAAAGCTCAAGTCCAAGTGGATTAAGGACCTCCACATAAAGCCAGATACACTAAAACTAATAGAAAAAAAGTGGGGAAGAGCCTTGAGCACATGGGCACAGGGGAAAATTTCCTGAACAGAACACCAATAGCTTATGCTCTAAGATTAAGAATTTACAAATGGGAGCTCATAAAATTGCAAAGCTTCTGTAAGGCAAAGGACAAAAGGGCAACCAACAAATTTGGAAAAATCTTTACCAACCCAACATCCAATAGAGGGCTAATATCCAATATGTACAAAGAACTCAAGAAGTTGGACTCCAGAGAGCCAAATAACCCTATTAAAAAGTAGAGTTCAGAGCTTAACAAAAAACCCTTTTTAGATTCTAAAGATTCATTATATGCAACTTAAACAACAAACCCACTGTTAAATATATATATATATATATATATATATATATATATATATATTTATTTATTTGCTTCATGTGTATATGTGTTTTGTCCACATGTTTGTATGCCCACCATGTAAACATTGTCCATGGAGGTCAGAGGGTCACATTAGACTCCTTGAAACTAGAGTTACAGGCAGGTGTGTGCTGCTATGTGGGTTCTGGGAACTGAAGTCAGGCCCAGGGCAACAACAAGCACTCTTAACCATTGAGTTCTCTCTCAAGTCTTCAAACCACCTTTTTAAGGAGCATAAGTTGAAGAGTTTGGTAAGTCAAAGACAGGAAACCATTGAAAAAGTCTTCTGAGATTGGTGAACATAATTTTCAGAAATGAATGAAATAGGTTTATGTCTTTTTGTTGCAAATAATATTGCATCAGATGATCTTAAACCTGAATAAGAATTTCAGGACCCAGCACAGGAAGCTCAAGAATAAGAAGGACTTAAGTGAGGGTGCTATGGTTCCTCTGAGAAAGGGAACATAATACTCACAGGAGCAATAAGGGAGGCAATGTGTGGAGCAGAATCTGAAGTAAAGGCCACCCAGCAACTGCCCTACCTGGGGATTCATCCTATGAACGGTCACCAAACCCTGACACTACGACAAAAAGCAAAAGGGGCATGCCATGGCTGTCTCCAGAGGGGCCCTGCCAGAGCCTTACAAATACAGAGGCAGAAACTAGCAACCAACTATTGGACTGGGCTTGGGATCCCCAAAGGAGGATCTAGAGGATGGTCCAGAGGAGCTGAAGGGGTTTATAGCCCCATGGGAAGAGCAATGACTTCAGACACCCAGACAACCCAAGACTCCCAGGGACTGAACCATCAACCAAGGGGTACACATGGTTCCAGCCAAAAATGTGGCAGAGGAATGCCTTGTTGGGCATCAGTGGGAGGAGTGGTCTTTGGTCAGGTAAAGGCTCAATAGAGGCTCCAACAAAAAGAAACGGACGGGGGTGGGGGGGGCTGGAGGGAGGTGGGAATGTGTCGGGTAGAGGGGTATATACATGGAGGCAGGGGGTGGGAGGAGAGGTAGGGAATCTTTGGGGAGGGGGGCTTTTTGGAGGGGGGAAATTGGGAAAGGTTTTACCATCAGCAATGTAAATGAACAAGATCCTCAATTAAAAAAAACCAAAACAAAAAAACTAACCAAAACAAAAATAACCCTTGAGATTTTTTGCACACAAAGCTCTCTGAGAATACACACCCCACAAAGCACCTACGAAACTGATCCTTCTTTTTTAAAGCAAACTGTCCGCTCAATCCTTTCCTACCTCACCATAGACACCAGCCAACCAGTTATATAAACAGTGTGTTTATTATTTTGTGTTTCTGGAGTTTCTTTAAACATAGATCACACTGTATGTAGACATTGGAATCCAGGTACCCAGGTCATCCGTTTTCTCTGTCACTCATCCCAGTTACCTAACACTGATTTGCTTTGTGATGCTTGTTTTTTGTTTGTTTGTTTGTTGTTTTGTTTTTTGTTTTTATCTACTTTCTCTACTAACATTTTTCAGTAGCTTAATTTAGATGTTTTGATCTTAGATTTTGTATGGTCCTGTCTTCTATTATAAACACATGCTACTAAGTTTCCTGATAAGAATGACTTTGATGGATTGTGTGAAGGGGAACACTGGTGGGCAGGGATCACCAGAGTAGAGGATTGCTTGTGACATGCCCCACCAGGACTCTGCCTGCACCCAGGAGCTCGGAAGAACCATAGCCAGCCAGTTGGGCAACTAACCTGCTGGGGTCATTTGCCCTGCAGAGAGGCAGTTGTTGGGAGCCCTGCACTTAGAGATGAGATGTCTCCATCTTTGCTCCTGTGATTGTGTAGCAGACTGATGGGCAGGGATCAGCAGAGTAGAGGATCGCTTGGGACTCACCCTGCCAGGACTCTGCCTGCACCTAGGAGCTCAGCAGCAACATAGAAAGCCAGCTGGGCACATACCCTGCTGGGAGTCATCTTCCCTGCAGGGAGGTGGGTAGAGGGAGTCCTGTACTTGGAAGTGAGGCACCCCTATCTGTGCTCCAGTAACTGTACAGAGGGGCACACTGGTAAGGAGGGATAACCAGAGTAGAGGATCCCTTGGGATGTGCCCTGCTAGGACTCTGTCTGTACCCAGGAGCTTGGCAGCACCACAGCAATCTGTGCCAGGGGAAAGCAGGTCATGCGGGGTTGCTGAGATAGGCTTGCAGGCACACAGGGGGGACAAGCACCAGCCAGTGACAGCAGGACCAACTAACACCAGAGATAACCAGATAGCAAAAGGCAAATGTAGGAGCGAACATTGCTAACAGAAATCAAGGCAATATGGCACAATCTGAACCCAATTCTCCCACAACAGCAAGTCCTGGATAACCCAAGACACCAAGAAAGCAAGATTTGGATTTAAAATCACAGGTCATAATGCTGACAGAGGACTTCAAGAAGGACATAAATAACGCCCTTAAAGAAATACAGGAGAGCACAGTAAACAGGGAGAAGCCCTTAAAGAACTAAGGGAAAACAACAAAACAAGTGAAGGAATTGAACAAAGCCATCTAGGATCTAAAGATGAAGGTAGAAACAATAATGAAATCACAAAGGAGAACAACTCAGGACATACAAAACCTAGGAAACCAATTTCCCTTATGAATATCAATGCAAAAATACTCAATAAAATTCTTGCCAACCGAGTCCAAGAACACATCAAAACGATCATTCACCATGATCAAGTAGGCTTCATCCCAGGGATGCAGTGATGGTTCAATATATGGTAATCCATTATCATAATCCACTACATAAACAAGCTCAAAGGAAAAAACCACATGGTCATTTCATTAGATGCTGAAAAAGTATTTGACAAAATTTAGCATTCTTTCATGTTAAAGGTCTTGGAAAGAACAGGAATTTAAGGTCCATACCTAAACATAGTAAAAGCAATATACAGCAAACCAGTAGCCAACATCAAACTAAATGGAAAGAAACTTGAAGTAATCCCACTGAAATCAGGGACTAGACAAGGCTGCCTTCTCTCTCCATATTTATTCAGTATGGTACTTGAAGTTCTAGCTAGAGCAATTAGACAACAAAAGGAGGTCAGAGGGATACAAATTGTAAAGGAAGAAGTCAAATTATCACTATTTGCAGATGATATGATAGTATACGTAAGCAACCCAAAAAAACTCTACCAGAGAACTCCTATGGCTGATAAACAACTTCAGCAAAGTGGCTGGATATAAAATTAACTCAAGCAAATCAGTAGCCTTCCTACACTCAGAGGATAAACAGGCTGAGAAAGAAATTAGGGAAATGATACCCTTCACAATAGCCACAAAAAATATAAAGTATCTTGGTACGACTCTAACCAAACAAGTGAAAATTCTGTATGACAGAAGCTTCAAGTCTTTGAAGAAAGAAATTGAAGAAGACTTCAGTTGATGGAAAATCTTTTATGCTCGTGGATTGGCAGGGTTAATATAGTTAAAATGGCCATCTTGCCAAAAGCATTCAAAGAAATCCCCATCAAAATCCCAACTCAATTCTTCATAGAGTTAGAAAGAGAAATTCTCAAATTCATCTGTAATAACAAAAAACCCAGGATAGCTAAAACTACTCTCAACAGTAAAAGAACTTCTGGGGGAATCAGTATTCCAGACCTCAAGCAGTACTACAGAGTAATAATGTTAAAACTGCACGGTATTGGTACAGTGACAGGCAGGTAGATCAATGGAATAGAATTGAAGACCCAAAATTGAACTCACACACCTATAGTCACTTGATCTTTGACAAAGGAGCTGCAACCATCCCGTGCAAAAAAGATAGCCTTTTCAACAAATGGTGCTGGTTCAAATGGAGGTCATCTGGCAGAAGAATGCAAATCGATTCAATTTTATCTCCTTGTACTAAACTCAAGTTCAAGTGGATCAAGGACCTCTACATAAAACCAGACACACTGAAACTAATTGAAAAGAAACTGGGTAAGAGCTTTAATCACAAGGGCACAGGGGAAAATTTCCTGAACAGAATACCAACAGCTTATGCTCTAAGATCAAGAATTGACAAATGGGACCTCATAAAATTACATAGTTTCTGTAAGGCAAAGGACACTGTCAAAGGGACAAAATGGCAACCAACAAATTTGGAAAAGATCTTTACCAACCTTACATCAGCTAGAGGACTAATATCCAAGATATACAAAGAACCCAAGAAGGTAGACTCAAGAGAGCCAAATAACCCTATTAAAAATGTGGTACAGAGCTAAAAGAAGAATTTTCACCTGAGGAATATTGAATGGTTGATAAGCACCTAAAGAAATGTTCAACATCCTTAGTCATCAGAAAAATACAAATCAAAACAACCCTGAGATTTCGCCTCACACCAGTCAGAATGGCTAAGATCAAAAACTCAGAAGTAAACAGGTGCTGGTGAGGATGTGGAGAAAGAGGAACACTCCTCCACTGCTGGTGGGGTTGCAAGCTGGTACTACCACTCTGGAAACCAGTCTGGCATTTCCTCAGAAAACTTGGCATAATACTACCAGAGGACCCTGTTATACCACTCCTGGGCATATACCCAGAGGATTCCCCAGCACGTAATTAGGACACATGATCAACTATGTTCATAGAAGCCCTCTTTATAATAGCCAGAAGCTGGAAAGAACCCATATGTCTCTCAACAGAGGAATGGATACAGAAAATGTGGTATATTTACACTATGGAATACTACTCAGCTATTAAAAACAATGAATTCATGGATTTTTTTTTGGCAAGTGGGTGGAACTGGTGAATGTCATCCTGAATGAGATGTCCCAATCACAAAAGAACACATATGGCATGCACTCACCAATAAGTGAATATTAGCCCAGAAGAAAGAATTCACATATCAAATGATGCCCAAGAAGAAGGAAGGAGAGGCCCCTGGTCCTGGAAAGGCTCAGTGCAGCAGTGTAGGGGAGTATCAGGACAGGGAAGAGGGAAGGGGTTGATTGGGGAACAGGGGTAGGGAAGAGGGCTTATGGGACTTTTGGGGATGGGGGAGCCAGGAAAGGGGAAATCAATTGAAATGTAAATAAAGAATATATTGAATTAAAAAAAGAATGACTTTGACTTCATTTTACCAAATTTGATGTTATATTTACTTTTTTAAAATTCTGCTAAGCATGTTACCTAATTTTACTTGTGAAGTGTTGTGTGAAATATTAAAAAAAGAGGCAACCTAAGGTATCAAGTCTTTCTGTAATGTAGAGGAACACCAGGACAGGGAAGGGGGGGTTGGTTGATTGTGGAAGGGGAGTTGGCTTAAGGGATTTTTGGGGGAGGGGGGAACCACGAAAGGGGACAGTATTTGAAGTGTGATAAAGAATATACCTAATAAAAATAAAAAGGCTGGGTGGCCTTTACTTCAGATTCTGCTCCATACATTGCCTCCCTTATTGCTCCTATGAGTATTATGTTCCCTTTCTCAGAGGAACCATAGCACCCTCATTTAAGTCCTTCTTATTCTTGAGCTTCCTGTGCTGGGTCCTGAAATTCTTATTCAGGTTTAAGATCATCTGATACAATATTATTTGCAACAAAAATAAAAAAAATAAATAAAACAAAATCATCTTACACCATGGTAAAAAAAAAGGGGGGGGCGCTCATGTTAGAGCTGGCTTTGTTCTAGTATGGTCATTTCCTGCCACCAGGGTTTTCATGGTCCCCATGTGCTTGCTGCCCAACTGGTTCTCCTGGGGCGGATCCTGCTCACATTCCCAGCCATCCTCCCACTGTGGTTACCTGTCACAAATCACCGTAACCCTATAAAATCAAAACTCTAGAGACTTGCCACTTATCAGTCAGATTTATATCAATAAATTCTCAACCCACAAAACACCCACACAAAGAACTGAAAACTCAATTGATATAAACACAAGCTGCACACCTAGATGGGGCAAATGTACCCTACTTACTATTTAATCGTTTATCTAATAAATCCCCAGTACTTACGGCTCCCAGGACTGCGTGGTTCTGGTTCTTCTTCCTCTCCATAGGTTCCATCTTGTCTCCTCATCTCTCTCTGTCTCTCTGTACTCATCTCTAAAACTTGCAGCCCACCTTCTTTTTCCACTGCCCAATCACAGGCTCTAGCCTTATCTTTCTCCTGCCCTCACCTGCTTACAGACAACAATCTACAGTGTGATCTTTCACACCATGGACATTCCAAAAATGTACATTTGAAAACAATCTACAAATTTGTAGATTTTCTAAAGTTATTTTGCTATTGAGTTATGATTTAGTTCTCTTGATTTGCTGAACATACTCTGTGTTAATTCAATTTCCTTTAACTAAAGCAAGACATCTTTGGCGTAGCATTTGGTTTACATTGATGTATGCTCTGTGGGTATTTGAAAAGCATAGTCTTTTCCCATTGTTTGTGTTTGATGGGTGCAGTTAGAACAGTTAGATGGATGATATCTTTCAGGCTTTCTAGATTCTTATCAATTTTTGATCTAATGGGGCATTGTGTTATAGCGACAGGGAATTTGCAATAGGAAGTGTTAATTTGCTAAAGTATCAAAGTAATTGAAATTACAGTTTTGTTATTTTCTTTCTATTTTTGGTTTCTAATAGTTGTATATTCTTTTATAACATTTAAAGCAAGCCTTACATCAATTCTTGTGCTATAGAATATCTATTTCACTGGCAAAAAGACTTCCTTGAAATTTATTTTGCTATATTCATAGAATCTTTTTAGGTTTCCTAGGTTTCCTAAACCAGTTGTATGTTTTTCTTATCTGGTTTTTGTTTGTTTTGCTTTTTGCTGTTTTTTGTTTGTTTTGTTTTAAACCTTCTTTATATTTTCTATTACCTATGATATTTTAGTGCATCTATTATGGACAGCCCAAGTTTTGACTTTTAAAATTCAATTGAACAATCTTTTGATTAGAATGTTAGTCCCTTTATATATTGTTATTTGTATCACCAGGCTTTATTTTCCTTGTTTGTTAGTGTGCTTCTTGTCCTCAGTCACTCTCTGCCATATCTCCTTCTGACAGGATCATCCCTGAATCACCAGCTATGCTAATGGCCAGAAAGGCTCAGTCTCCCTTTGGTTTCTGCCTGCCCAAGTAACACTGGGTTTATGTATGCACAAGGCCACAGTCAAATGCTTTTAATGCATGCTGGGAGTCTGAACTCAGGAGGTCCTCATGCTTGTGTAGTGGGTGCTCTTACTCACTGAGCCATGGCTTCATCTTTTGGGTGTATTTCTGTGATTTTGGGTCCAGTCATGGTTAATAAGTACAGCCCTGGAGTCTAAGGGCCTAAGTAAATAATTGCATTCCTGTTATCCTTTCTCCTTCCTCCTTCCTCCTGGACTTGGGTTAGTGCTACTAAGCTCTCTTCAGTGTCATAGATTCCTTTCACTACAATATCAGATATACTGAGTCTGTTTAGTATCTTTTTCATTTTTCAAATTCTACTTTATGATCTAGAATTTTCTATCTATTTTTCCTTATGATATTATTTCATCTGTTAAAATATTGCTGCTTTGTTTGTTTCATTGTGATTTTAGTTTTTCTAAATCATGTGGTAGTTTTTTCTTTTTGCTAGTATAATCCATACTTCTATTTTCCCTTTTAAGACTGATGAGTTTTATTTGAAAGCAATTATTATGCATAATGTGTTGTATTTACTCTTACTGCATATTGGTCCTGTTTGCCCTGAGGGTTCTATTTTTGCTGTGATAATCTGCAGTAAACTTGTCTGACCTCAGTCGGAGAAGACTCTGGCACACAGTTTCTCTCCCTCCCCCCAGTGTTGTTCCACGTGTCTTTACAACTCAGATATCTGAAGCTAATAGTTTTGATCTTCTGCTGTCTGAATAAAGAAAAAAATCAGAAACACAGGAACTTTATTAGAGTACCTAGATTTTGAGATTTTTTTCAGCCTCTGTAGAGTCTAATTGCCTGGACATATTAATTTGTCAGCCATTCAGAAAAGCAGAGTACCTGTTAATTTCAGATTTCAATTACCTCCCCACTCACATAGGCCCTGCCACATACACTCACCTCTACACTCACCGCCAGACTTATGTCCCCAAACCCACCCCAATTCACACTCTTGCAATAACCATTCCAGTATCATCTGCATAAACTTTGATTGTCAATGCCATTCAGAAAAGCAGAGTACCTGTTAATTTCAGATTTCAATTACCTCCCCACTCACATAGGCCCTGCCACATACACTCACCTCTACACTCACCGCCAGACTTATGTCCCCAAACTCACCCCAATTCACACTCTTGCAATAACCATTCCAGTATCATCTGCATAAACTTTGATTGTCAATCTTAGTTCAAGATCTCCACACTGAAGGAAATACTAGTGTGCAACGGGGTGGCAGAATCTCAATTTAACTGGGTGTATGGTCCACAAAATCAATTACATTCATAGGGTGCAAAGGGGCTCACAGAGACTGAAGAGATAATGGTGGATACTGTATAGGTTTGAGCTAGGTCATCTAGAAATATCTATGATTGTAGTTGTGTAGTTGGTGTTATTGTGGGACTCCTAATAGTAGGAGTGGGGTTGTGTCTCTGACTCTTTTGCCTGCACGTGGGAACCATTTTTCTCCTATTGAATTGCCTGTCCAGCCTTGATAGGAGAGTTTGTGCCTAGACTCACTGGATCGTCTTAGTCTGTGTTCAGTGGATATCTCAGAAAGGTCTATATTTTTGTTTTGTTTTGCTTTTAAAAGAAACAGAGGAGGAGTAGATCTGGGGGAGAGGGGAACTGTTGGAGGAAGGACTGGGAGAAGTGGATGAAGGAAAAACTGCTGTCAGGATGCAACATATGAGAGAAAAATACAAGTTTTCAAAACAAGAATATTAGTGTGAGAAGAAATTATCTTTTGTAAATCTCTATGTGTTTGCATTTAACCTAAGTATTATTTCAGAGTCTGGGGCTGTTGTTAGGAAGAAGATACAAAAGTTATAGTTGAGCTGGGATTCATTTATATAACTGAAGGCAAACCCCCCTTTTTTTTTATTTAAAATAGTATATTCTAAGTGTGCAATGTATATGAAGTATGCAAAGAAGTAGTGATACCCTGAATCTTTACATTGACTCTTTCACCCATCTTGTAGCCGCCCATGCACTCAGTGACTCCCTCACCCATCTCTTACCCACCCATGCACTATGAGCAACCTGCAGTCTTCTGAGCTCAGCTGATGGCAAACCCCTCATGTATCTGCACTGGGTTTATACTTTTACATTACACACTTACAAAGTTCATAATATCCAAATTGTTATATACACAAATATCATCATGTTCCAGTTTTGCCATGGTTCAGGTCTATAGCATAGGAACAATGGGTAGTGTTGTGTAGCTTAGGTGTGCAGTACATTATAACACCTAGATTTCCTTAAGCATAATCCAAGATGTCTCACAACCATGGACTTGTGGAAAAATGCATGTGTCAGAACTCTGGCCAGTCATTTGCAACTCATGAGTGAACATTCATTGCTTGGCTGATTTATCTAGGTTCTTTGTCATACATACCTAATTTATTCCTAACCCACAAGATAAAGGGAAAGATAAAGGAAATCATTGTTAACACACCCATTTTTAGTAATTGCTGTTTTTGAAGAAGAGAGCAACTGAGTTAATGTATATCCTTGCTTTGCAACTAAACAGCTTAACTGAATAATTCTAACAGATTTTGCACACAAGCATTTTTATTCCATTCAATTTGATCAGGGAATGCTTCTCTCTGCTGACATTTATTTCTCCTTCTGTATTTTCTCATTTCATTGAACTTTGCTAAAACATCCCAAATAGGACTGAATGAAAATTAGGCTAGGAAGTGCTCATTTAGTTGCTAATCTTTTTGTAAACGCATTTCAAATAAGCATTGGAACACACATCCCCAAGTTATTTATCTTAGGTTTCAGATAAATACTCTTTAGCATATATAAAGATTTTAATCCTAGTCATCTTAATAGTGTTTATTCAGAATGACTTACCATCTATTATATGTCTCTGAAGCAGTTATTGATGTAATCTTATTTACTTTTATCCTTAAGTACGTTGATAGAAAGATTTATGGCGAATGTCTCCTGATGAATCCTTTTTATATTGCTTGAGTAAACCTTTCTTGATCTCACTGCATTACTCTTGTAGTGCACAGTGGAAGTCTATGTGCTGAACAACTAGTTAAGCTTCTTGCAACATTATCTGTAAGTGAAGATCAAAAACTGGAGAAATTCCCTGTGTGTACATTGATAGACTCAATATTCTTTTTAATATGGTGGTTCTTGTCAGCTAGACCTCTAGATTTAGTAAATATAAACAGTTTTAGAGAATCTTAAAACGCATGTTGAATTGAAAATCCTGAAGCAAAACATTGGGAGATCCAGAAAATAATTGAAACAAAAGAAAAATCATTTAAAGATTTCACTATTTTTTCTCAATTTTTGCTTTAAAGATAAAATTATTACCTACCTGTTAGTGACAGAGGCTGGAAGAATTCCCCCAACTCAAAAGTGTTAATGAAAGGATGATGTTTGAAACCAGCTTTAAATATTAAGTACTATATATGTGTTGAAACATCATAGAGTGTCTACTTAAATGCATAATTTTTCATTTTATGGTCAATTAAAAGAAATGTAAAGAGGAATTATTTACAGAATTCGATTTAAATTCTTCTTTCGCCATAGGTCCTAATATTTAGCTATAATTTATTTTATTGTTTAAACTTCTTTGTTATTATTTATCTTGTGAATTTATTTGTAAAATTTAGAAGCAGTTTGTCAAATTTTTTTTAAAAATGTTTTCTAGTATTATATTATGAGTTATATTAATTCTATAGGCTAATTTTATGCCAACTGATAACTGAGATTCCCCAAATAGTTCCATGAAGCATATAGCATGTTGCCCAAATCAGACAAAGATAAAAGAAAGTGACATAAAAAATTCTAACAACCATACCTGAAATAAAACTTAAAAAACTCAGTAGATGAAATCCAAAACTATATAAAACAGATAATATAGTGTGATGATGGAATATTCTTAAGGAGTTTCAGAGGGATTTAATACTTGAATATCAATCTAGGCAACTTTATCGTTTTAACAGAATATTTCAGAAACATCTCTATAGATTGCATTTCTTTAGGAAGATTTTCGTTTTTATAATAGAGAACCATGACTTTTTGGATGGTCTTTCATCATAAAGTGTCTGTAGGCATATTTATTATATTTTATATGAAGAAGACAGGTTTGGATTAATTTCAGTTGATGCCCTTTCTTGTTTTTGTTTTTAATATACTCACTACCACCTCCAATAGTGTTAGCAAAATTAATAGAAGCAGACACAGAAACCTTGATTAACATCTGGTGGGGAAATGATTTAGTCTTTATTATTGATATTTGGTAGGTGTTACATTGACCGAACGGCTTGTATAAGTTCTGAATTTATTTTTAGGAAGTTTCCTCTAGGCCTGAGCTGTAGGAGAATTTTCACTATGAGCAAGACAGATGGTTTTGGGAAATATTTTTCTAGGGCTGTATGATGGCTTACTGGGTAAGAACACTTGTACAAGCTAAAGAACCATGTCTGACCTCCAGCACTCACTTAAAAAAACCAGGCATGACTGTGTGCATCTACATTCTCAGTGTCAGTGCATGGAGCAGTACAGATACTAGGACCTCTGTGGCCAGCCAACCTAGCTGAAATAGAAAGATTTGAGTTGAGTAAGAGACCCTACATCAAAAGAATAAGACAGAATGATAAAGACTCAATGTCTTCCTCCAGCCTCCCCTGCGACAAGCATCTATTCATCAGTGTTCACATGAGCACACATTCTCAGCACACATAGGCACATAGAACATATAGACACTAGAAAAGGATTTTTAAAAAAAAGTGAAATGACCATGTGGTTTTGTTCTTTGAGTTTGTTTATGTAGTGGATTGCATTGATGGATTTCCGTATATTGAACAAACCCTGAATCCCTGGGTAAAGCCTACTTGATCATGGTGGATGATCATTTTGATGTGTTCTTGGATTCGGTTGGCAAGAATTTTATTGAGTATTTTTGCATCGATGTTCATAAGGGAGATTGGTCTGAAGTTTTCTTTCTTTGTTGGATCTTTGTGTGGTTTTGGTATCAGCGTAATTGTGGCTTCGTAGAAGGAATTTGGTAGGGTTCCTTCTGTTTCTATTTTGTGGAATAGTTTGAAGAGTATTGGTGTTAGGTCTTCTTTGAAGGTCTGATAGAATTCTGCACTGAAACCATCTGGTCCTGTGCTTATTTTGGTTGGAAGACTTTCTATGACCCCTTCTATTTCTTTAGGGGTTATGGGACTGTTTAGATGATCTATTTGGTCCTGATTTAATTTTGGTATTTGGTATCTGTCAAGGAAATTGTCCATTTCCTCCAGATTCTCCAGTTGTGTTGAGTATAGGCTTTTGTAGTAGGATCTGATGATTTTTTGGATTTCCTCAGTTTCTGTTGTAATATCTCCCTTTTCATTTCTAATTTTGTTAATTTGGATACTTTCTCTGTGCCCTTTGGTCAGTCTGGCTAAGGGTTTATCTATCTTGTTGATTTTCTCACAGAACCAGCTCCTGGACTCATTGATTCTTTGTATGGTTCTCTTTGTTTCCACTTGATTGATTTCATCCCTGAGTTTGATGATTTCCTGTCTTCTACTCCTCCTGGGTAAAATAGCTTCTTTTTGTTCCAGGGCTTTCAGGTGTGTCATTAAGCTGCTGGTATATGCTCTCTCCATTTTCTTTTTGGAGGCACTCAGGGCTATGAGTTTACCTCTTAGCACGGCTTTCATTGTGTCCCAAAGATTTTGGTATGTTGTGCCTTCATTTTCATTAAATTCTAAAAAGTCTCTGATTTCTTTCTTTATTTCTTCTTTGGCCAAGGTGTCATTGAGTATTGTTCAGCCTCCGTGTGTATGTGGACTTTCTGTTGTTTTTGTTGCTATTGAAAACCACTCTTGCACCATAGTGATCTAATAGGAGGCATGGGAGTAGTTCGATCTTCTTGTATTTGTTGAGGTCTGTCTTGGTACCAATTATATGGTCGATTTTGGAGAAGGTACCATGAGGTGCTGAGAAAAAGGTATATTCTTTTGCTTTAGGGTGAAATGTTCTATAGATATCAGTTAAATCCAATTGGTCCAAAGCTTCAATTAGTTTTACGGTGTCCCGGTTTAGTTTCTGTTTTTCTGATCGGTCCATTGAGGAGAGTGGAGTGTTGAAGTCCCCCACAATTATTGTGTTAGGTGCAATGTGTGCTTTGAGCTTTAGTAAAGTTTCTTTTATGAATGAGGGTGCCCTTGCATTTGGCGCATAGATGTTCAGAATTGAAAGTTCTTCTTGGTGGATGTTTCCTTTGACCAGCAAGAAGTGTCCCTCAGTGTCTCTTTTGATGACTTTAGGTTGAAAGTCAATTTTATCTGATATTAGAATGGCTACTCCGGCTTGTTTCCCGAGACCATTGGCTTGTAAAGTTGTCTTCCAGCCTTTTACTCTAAGGTAGTTTTTGTCTTTGACCTTTAGGTGTGTTTCCTGTATGCAGCAAAATGTAGGGTCTTGTTTCCTTATCCAGTCTGTTAGTCTATGTCTTTTTATTGGGGAATTGAGTCCATTGATGTTAAGAGATATTACTTCCTGTCATTTTTGATGTTATTTTTATATTTGAGTGATTATCTTCTTTTGGGTTTGATGAAGGAAGGTTACTATCTTACTTTTTCCAGGGTGTAGTTTCCCTCCTTGTATTGGAGTTTTCCTCCTATTATTCTTTGTAGAGCTGGGTTTGTGGAAACATATTGTGTAAATTTGGTTTTGTCATGGAATGTCTTGGTTTCTCCATCTATTGTGATTGAGAGTTTTGCTGGGTATAGTAGTCTTGGCTGACATTTGTGTTCTCTTAGAGTCTGCATGAGATCTGCCCAGGATCTTCTAGCTTTCATGGTCTCTGGTGAGAAGTCTGGTGTGATTCTGATAGGTCTTCCTTTATATGTTACTTGGCCTTTTTCTCTTACTGCCTTTAATATTCTTTTTTTGTTTAGTGTATTTGGGGTTTTAATTATTATGTGGCGAGAGGTATTTCTGCTCAGATCCAGTCTGTTTGGAGTTCTGTAGGCTTCTTGTATATTCATAGGCATCTCTCTCTTTATGTTGGGAACGTTTTCTTCCATATTTTTGTTAAAGATATTTGCTGGCCCTTTCAGTTGTAAATCTTCACTCTCATCTATACCTATAATCCTTAGCTTTGGTCTTCTCATTGTATCCTGGATTTCCTGGATGTTCTGGGATACAAGCTTTTTGCATTTTGCATTTTCTTTGACTGTTGAGTCAATGGTTTCTATGGTATCTTCGGCATCTGAAATTCTCTCTTCCATCTCTTGTATTCTGTTGTTTATATTTGCATCTATGGCCCCTGATTTCTTCTCAAGGTTTTCTATCTCCAAAGTTGTCTCCCTTTGTGATTTCTTAGTTGTTTCTACTTCTGTTTTTAGATCCCGGATGGTTTTGCTAAGTTCCATCATTTGTTTGTTTGTGTTTTCTTGTAATTCTTTAAGAGATTTTTGTGTTACCTCTTTCATGACTTCTGCCTCTTGACTCAAGTTCTCCTGCATTTCTTTAAGTTTTTTTGCCTTTCTTCTTTATTGGCTTCTATTTCTTGAGCCTTATTCTCCTGCATTTCTTTAAGTGATTTTTCTGTTCCCATTATACGGGTTTCTAGCTTATTCATGTTCCCCTGTATTTCTTTAAGAGATTCATTTATGTCCTTTTTGTGTTCTTCTAGCAGCATCATGATCAGTGATTTTAAATTCAAATCTTGTTTCTCTGGTGTGTTGGTATCACCAGGACTTGCTGATGTTGGAGAGTTTGGTTCAGATGCTGCCATATTGCCTAGATTTCTGTTAGTAGCGTTCCTGCGTTTGCCCTTTGCCATCTTGTTCTCTGGATTTAATTGGTCTTGTCCCTGGCTGGGCCTCCTGAGGAGCTCTGGGGCTATTACTGCAACACTATATGGCTGGGTTTCCCCTGTAGCAGATTGCTGCTGTGCTGTCCTCCTCTTGGGTGCCCTTGCAGGTCTAGTGTGCTTTGCCCCAGATTGTGTCTGTGGACCAGATGGAGCCCATGTGCACCCCCAGGGAGCGCCGAAGGTGTATGCTGCCGGGACTTCCCCTGCGTGCTGATCACTCCACTGGGCAGCCGATCCCCCAACCGGGCTGGTGCACACAAGGTCAGCCTGGCCGCCCAGGCCCTGAGTACAGGCAAAAGCCTTGGAGGCCAAGGTATGAGCAAAGTTCCCCTCGGGCTATGACTGTCAACTGGGTCCGCCAGGTGACCAGGATGGCGGGCGTGTGTGCTCGCGCTCCCCAAAATCGCCGGGAGAGTCTGCTGTGCTAACAACCTCCTGGCCGGGTTGACACACAGATGGCCCACCAAGCCGCCCAGTTCTTGGGGTCAGTCCAAGGCCTTTTGAGGCCTAGACCTCTGCTTTGTTAGCCTCAGGCTATGCCTGTTAGCCGGCTCTGCCCACCAGGGCTCTCTGGTGTCCTGTAGGCAAAATGGCGGCGCACGCGCCGGCCCGGGCAAAAAACCCTCCTGGCTGGGTTGGCACCCCAATGGCCCTCCCGAATAGCTCAGGGCCTGGGTGCAGGCCAACGCCCGTCGGGCTCAGACCCCCACGGTGTTGGCCTCGGGTTATGTTTGTGTACCTCAGTCTGTCCGATCTCTCTGGAGTCCGAAACCAAGATGGAGGTGAGCCTCTCCTGACTGGCGGGAGGCCGAGTTCTGAAGTGGCTTCCGTGCAGCAAAAGGCGCCGCAAAACCGCAGCTGCTTGCAGCCCGGCTGGTCAGCGAAGGTCAGTGGTCGTGGGTGCAGGGCCTAACTGGACCCTGTGTCGCCTTGGTTCCACTGCTGATGGCCCTTCAGCTGGACCAGCCCCTTGCTGCCGCCACCGCCGCTGCCGCCACTCTCCCTAAAACAAAGATTTAAAGAAGGAAAAGAAGAACTCAATTTCATTTATAAATACAATACTTAAAACAGACTCAGGTTGTGTTGGATTTATAAGAGTAAAGTGTTAGCCAACCTGCCCAGATTCCTAAAAGTACCTGTCTCATGCTAACTGGTTAACAAATCAGCCTGAAGTAGCAACATCCCCAGGAACCTGTGCAAACAGTGCTGGAGGTCCTGGTGAGAGCTTCAGGAGCCTAGGAACACAATGTGTTAAAATACCTTGATCTCATTTCAGAATCCCCATTCATTCAACTATTTCTAATATTGGGCAGCCAACCTTAACTAACAATGTCCAGATATTTCTTGTATTGCTTCTTCTTTCCTGGGATAGGTTGGGGCTGCACAGCAATATTATCTAGAGGCCAGAAAACACTGTGAAACCAACCATGCATTTCATTTGTGACTCACTAAGAACAAGAAGATAATGACTGTCCTGAGTACCACTGGATTCCAATGTTCTCTAGAAGAACTCTTACCACAGGAAAGCTTAGCCTTTCCTATTTTGTCCTCAAGAGTTTTCTGCCTAAAACTTTTGAAGTCCAGTTTTTGTTCATGATATCTAAGTGAGTCTTGGTAAAAGTATTAATCAGGGGCAATCTTGATCAGAGAACTTGAGTCTTTACTGCTTTTATGTCTTTCACAGCACAGGACCAGAAGCTAATAGCAATGCTGATTAATTGACAGTTTCTGAAAATTATCTACAATCATAAGAAGTTCCATTAATAGAAGGAGAATCATACTCTGGAGACCACAAAGTGAGTTTGTATAATATCCAGGGAAGTCATCTTTAAGATAGAAATGTTTCTGCAATGCTTCCCTTTGATCAGTTTCAAGTATTAAATTTTATGGTACCAACAGGAGGGCAATTATACTTAACCAGGGAGATTCCCCAGAAATCTTTGGCAGTGGGAAGAAGTCCCTCTGTTTTAATTTGCCCTTTGTATTTATTGGGCCTCTGTTGCAGTGAAATGCATCAGTTCTCTGTAAGTAGAGGAGGAGAAACAGAAAATGGAAGGAATAGAAATCGATTTCCCTTTTAACAGCGCAATAGGACTTAGATGCCCACTGTCTTTCCTGATCTTCACTTCCACCCCTCCCTTCTCCTGTGCTTTATAAGATTCTGATCTATAACAAAAAAAAAAAAAACCCTTTCCTGATACCAGTTGTCATCTCTCTCTCTCTCTCTCTCTCTCTCTCTCTCTCTGTGTGTGTGTGTGTGTGTGTGTGTGTGTGTGAAGTGCTAAAATGTTCCCATTTTTCAAGCTTTGGTAAAGAAATTCCTGCTATAGGTATGTTGAAAACAATTCCCTTAAACATGTATAGAGTGCTTATGTTTGCCTTTCAGGGGAAATTATTTCTAGAGAATCCATAAGACCAAGTTGAATTAAAGTAAAAATTTAAAAAGTAAAGACAATCTTTATCAAAAAATTTCCCATTTTCACAGTTTCCTTTATTTCATGAACAAACTATTCTTGGGAATGGGGAAGATTGCTTAAGTTATTATCCATAACTTCTATGTTTTAATCAGGTGTTAAAAATACACCTCATTTTTAGAGATTAACATGTACATTACAAGGTTTAAAACACAAGAAGAAAAGAACAAAGTCTTCCTTAATTACAAACAGTTCAGTTGGGTATGTCCTAGATCTGGCAAGACCTCCATTTAAGGAGATGCTGTCATATTGCACCGAGGCACAACTTCGATGCTTGCAGGCTGTTTTTGAATTTTCCAACCTGACTTTTAAATCCTGCCATGTGGATATGAAGACCCACATAAGTGATTTTGATAGGCCATCTCTCAGCATAGTGTAGTAATTTGCTTTACTGGTGACAACCCATGCAGCGATCACAGAATACCTTATCTGCTGTTTTTGACAGTTACTCTGTCTTACACAAAGACATATGGTTTTGTGTGTTAGCACACTTATTCTTGTTCAGAAGTTATACTTCACTTTCATGCCCATACTGTTACCACACTATTGTCAGAAAGACAGAAGTGGACACACAGGCCCTGAAGCAAGGCTCATTATTTTCCATGGGGAATGTGAACCTTAGATTTTCACCATCATTTAATGAGGAATTCTGACTGCACAGATGCTCACGTGTGGGACCTTTGCCAGCTTCCTTCTTGCTTTTCTAAAAAGGACCTTCTATTGCTGTGCTGTACTTAATGGCCAGGAATGAATTCTTTATGTGGGGTCTTCCTCATTCCTGGAGATAGAGTTCCAAATACAGAGGTAACTAAATCAATTCCCAAAACCCTCTGAGGCTGTTACGAAAATGTTAGCTAGGAATAGCTATAGTTGAGCAGCTTTGAGGTTTCAAATGAGGGAGATAACCCCTTTTAATTTAAATGCTGCAGTGTGCTTCCTGACAGTCAATGCCAGGGGAGGATGAGTCACTCACCTGTCAAGTCTCTGCTGTTCCAGACAGTTGACTAAGAGAATCCACCGAGAAGGCTGAAGAAGGAACTCTGTTTCATTTTTTTTAAACTTGGTTGTACACAAGCAAAGTATCATGTACAAGCAGTGAAAGCAAATCTACCATGTGCCTAAAGAATTTGTGTCAACCAGGAAAACTATACCTTTCACAGGAGTTTCTCTTAGACAAAGATTGACAATAACTGGACAAATAACCAGATTTTCCAAAAGGTCCAAAAATTTAGTGCCCCAATAATAGAAGCAGAATTCATTTGTTTTGGTTACAGTGGATCTATTTCACCTTCAGTGAGTGAATTCTGAGGAATTCTGTAATTCTTTGAAAAGGAAGACTTTGGTGTGAATGCTTAGTAAGCAGGGAAATATAATTTCAAACATTAAACAGTCACACTTCAGTAATTATGAGCACACCTAATGTCCAGATCTTGATTTTTGTGTGATATTTTCTTTTTTTATTGGTTATTTTATTTATTTACATTTCTTTTTTTATTCGATGTATTCTTTATTTACATATCAAATGATTTCCCCTTTTCTGGGTACCCACTCCCCACAAGTCTCATAAGCCCTCTTCCCTCTCCCTGTTCCTCCATCTACTCCTTCCCTGTTCTGGTATTCCCCTATACTGTCGCATTGAGTCTTTCCAGAACCAGGGGCCACTCCTCTGTTCTTTTTGGACATCATTTAATATGTGGATTATTTCTTGGGTATTCTAAGTTTCTAGGTTAATATCCACTTATCAGTGAGTGAATACCATGATTGATATTTTGAGACTGGGTATTTTCTAATAAAAGAAGAAAGGGCTCCTTGCATAATGACTGGTTCTAAGGCTGCAGTGCTGAAAATATAGGCTGTGTTTATTTAGGGCTATGTGTGATACTGGAGAATAAAGCTTCATAGAATAAAAGCAAACACTGGATAGGGACCAATAAACCAACAGTAGTGACCCCCCCCCCAATGTCAAAGTGTTTCCAACAGCCAAAGCTAGATTGATACTAACAACACAAAGTAATGACAGTATTGAGTTTAATCACAAAATCAAACATTTTCTGGGTGAATACTGATACAACTAAGTAGTGGAACAAATTAATTGTGGAAGAAAGGTCAAAACATCCTTAAAGTAGAGTTCTAAGCAATAGTTAAATTACTTCCCATTTGTTTTAGGGACATGGCATAGTGACTCATACTCTATCTGAAGAATATCCAAAGAATATCTATGAAGAATAGAGTGTGAAATGTGTAGAACACGGAGTCTGCAGTGGAGACATCTGACAGACACCAACTCAAGAAAGTGTTCAAGGTCAGAACCACAGCTAGTCCTGTTGATATCTTAAGCTCTCGATAAGATGAACCCTTATCTTTGAGGTTGTCTTCCTCAAAACCCATTATCTAGTTACCATGGTAAAGTTGTTTATACACCATCCATAATTTTCCTATCAAGATTCTAAATCCCAAAGTGATCATGTTAAAAATGTGGGGGTTTTTTGACAATGATTAAGTCACAAGGTTTGCTATATTGTGGACATCATTTTTTTATATAAAAGGGTGGATGTGAGAACTCAGCAAGAAGGTCCCATTGGGTGAAACAGGGACAAGACCCAGATGCTGAATCTGTCTTTTGGATCTGTAGCTTTTTCACATATATAACTACAAGAAATGAATCTGTTCTTTAAAACTTCCCAGATCATGAAATTCTACTATAGCCACCCAAATGGACCACAAGGCTGAGATGGTCAGCACTCACACAAAGGCAAAGGGTAGATTGCCTGTTAGCCATTAAAAATTAGGCATGCATTGCATGTTGTTTTCCTCTATACCCTCCCTCTTTCAAAATGTCCCCCTAAGATTCAGATGCCAGGCTCAGCTCAAGAACCAGGTGGCACCATAATGTCTGTAAGGACTAGTTGACAGCTCACAGGAATCTAACACACATCAGAGACATCAGAAGTTACCATGTGTCATAGCTGCCGGAAAATTACAATTCTTTTCAATCCAGCAGTTGAACAGAATCTAGCCCTTCCTTCGTTCAGGAACAGTCTGATCTATCATCAGGACTGGGTCCCTTTCCGTTAGGGTAAACTAACTCATCCTTATGTAAGCTTTGCCTGTGTGCTGTAGTACTCAATTCCACCTTGGTTCTATTGTTCTGAGCCCAAAATACCCCTGTCCCAGCATCAGCACTATTTTACTTAAATATCAAAGAAACACCCAACAAACCATACATGAAGGGTATTCTACAAGGCACAATCTTCAAAGGTGCCAATATCATACAACACAAGGAAAGACAGAAAGACTTACAGGTTTCCAGAGACAAAGGAGGCTGAGTGAGGTGTCCTGAAATAAGGTTAGGAACAGTAAACCTGAAAAAAATACCACTAAGTCTATGCTTTAGCTTACCAGGTTGTAACAATCTTAAAGTTTGTTTTGATAAAATATGGTTAAGTAAGATGCTGTTATTCAAGAAAACTAGGGGCAGTATAAATAGGAACTGTGTATTTTGTTTGTAAATTTCTATTAATCTAAAGTTATTTCTTAACAAAATATTTTTTAAAACCTAATAATTTTAACATGTATATTTTTTGTTAATTTATTGTTATGTGAGAGAGCATGTGTACTGCAGTTAATATTATGTTTCTACCATGTGAATCAGGTCTTCAGGCTTGACAGAAGTGGATAGAATCCAACTCCTAAGTAGTATACTTGCGCAAAATTCATCCAGTTGATCCTAACATCAGAGAAACTGTTTGCCTTATCAAGTGGGAAAATTTTTGCTCCACCAAATAAGTTTTTTAGTTCTTACTATAGAACAAATGGCTTAGGTTCCAAGAACAATAGTGATGTTCATGGTTCTAGGAAAGACCATAAATATAGTTAAGTCTCTAAGACCTGAGTAAGCAGAGTCAATGTTTTCCAATTCTCAGCATGCATTAAGCACTTACTGTGTTTTAAAAATCACAGAGCTTGTATATCCTCAGGAAACCAGGTTCCATTGTAAATAGAATAAGGCATCTGCCTTATCTTAAGAGCTCCTTAAACAATGCCTATGTGTAGACTTACCTATGGTGGCATGTAGAATCTGGAATGAAAAGAAGATATTCGAAAAGGAGTGATATTAAATATGATCTTAAATGTCTAAGAACCATTTGACAATCCCACAAGGGAAAAAAGCTAACATGGATATACTTATAGTATAAACATCCATATTTCATGATTTTTGAGAAGATATAGGAATTAGTAAACACATCAGCATTGGATTTAGAATTGTCTTCATAAAAGGATTTTATTGTTCTACACTGAGTGGAATACAAAGAAAGGATGAAGAGGAAGGAGGGGACATGTGAAGATGATGATTCACCATTTCTTCAGCTCAGATCTCTCTTGCCTTTCCTTTATGCCTGGCATGCTTTCATATTAGTATTTATAGATCACTGTGTTATTGGCAAATGACTTTCATAGAGTATTAGGTACCATGTTAATGATGAATGATAGAAGAGTGTGGTGTCAGAAATAATCCACAGGAGTTTCTGCATTTCCAGCTGACTTCATAGTTCTCCTACATAGAGAGAAGAGTGAGAGAGGGGAGGGAGGGAAAGAGGGAGGGATTGATGGTTTCTATTTCATCTTTTTCAATGTATTTAATGTATTCAATCAATTTAATGATGTCATTTATTTTTTAATTTTTATGTTAAATAATTATTTAATTAACATCTGGACCCCCTCCTCTTCTCCCAGTACTTCCTTGCCAGCTCTCCGTCATTCATGACTTCTCTATCTTCAGAAAAGGGGAAGAGTCCCTTTGCTATACTTCACATAGGAGCCTAGCATAACTGTCATCAGAGAGGCTTCACCCAGCAACTGTTGGAAACTGATGCAGAGACCCACAGCCAAACATTAAGCAGAGCTTGGGGGAATCATACAGAAGAGGGGAAGAAAGAATGGTTTCTGTTTATATTGGAATTGGGAGGGATTAAAGACAAAGCTGAACTCTCATTTACAACACTCTTTAAAGTTCTCTTTATTTTAGTTACATTATATAGTCCAGGATTTATTTATTTGTTAAACTGGGATTTATAATGCTCTGTATCCTACTTGCTAGAGACAACTTGATTTTAAAGCAACAAGTCAAGTAATATAAAAATAATGTTTTTTTAAATATATGGTATCTATTTTTATACCTATCTGTTATATCCTCAGCCCAGATATGATAATAATAGTTGTAGGGCCATTTGGTAGGGATTTAGGTCATGAGAATGGAGCCCTCATGAACGACATTAGTGCCAATCTAAGAAGCACTCTGACCACCATTTTTGCCACATGAGGAAATAGCAAGATACAGGAACTGCACACTCACAAGACACTAAACTACCAGTATATTGTTCTAGAATTCTTCAGTACTATGAGGAAATAGATTCCTTCTGTTTATGAGTGAGCCACTGTATGTACCTTAATTTGTTTAAGTTGCCTGAACACACAAAGACATCACTGAACACGAATTTGTTGAGAATCTGCCATGGCTATGGTCTTCTTCAAACTTTAAAACATTAAATTTCCTGAACAAATTACTTCAACTGGTCATAATAAATACAAACTTTGCTGACAGCAGCAATCAAGTAAAAACAGTTGTTCGAATAGGAAATGTCAATGTTTAAATAAGAAATGTTCAAACGCTAATGTATTTTTTAAATGAATGATGTCGATTTCTACTGTTATTTGAAAATATTTTAAATATTTGCTTTTTATTTATTTATTTGTACATAAATAATGTGTTATCCAACATTTATATAGTGTGAGCCAACAGAATGTTATTTCTGGGAGAACATGAAACAAGCTATACTTTTTATCATTTTCTACTGTCTGGCACTTTCTGAAGTTTAACAAGATGCTAAATCAATGTGAAGAGACTGAATAATATTTATGTGTTGGATTCCCATTTGCAAGATAAAGGTCTTAGTATCTCACTTGGATGTTTGCATCCACTCTCCAAACTTTTATTTTTCTACAGTAGTGCTGTGGTTTGGCCCATGAAATGCCCCAAAGGGTTCTAAGATCTTTAGATTCTGACCTAATCAATGGTTAATATACTGAAAGATCCATAATTTGATTGCACTATTGGAAGGCAATGGAAACTTCAGGAGATTGGGTCATCAAAAGGAAGGAGGTCTCTGGGAGCATGTCTCCGAAGAGTATATTTTGTCTCTGTACTACTCCTCTGTGTCCATTCATGGTTTCTGGCTAGCTTACAGTGAGTGTCTCTACTCTGCCTCTTTCCATAATACCCTTCCTTATCTCAGAGAAAAAAAACTGGAAGTACTTGCACTAAAACATCTGCAATCACCATCTAAAATTGGTCTTTCTTCCATGGATGGTTTTTATGTCAGGAATTTCGTAAAAGTAGGGAGTGACTAATTCAAGAAGTGTCTCCCATACACTTCTAAGAAACTCTCCCAAATACCAGGGATGGGGAACAATATTGACATTATCTTAGTGATTAAAAAATAATGATCATGAATGGCAGAGGAGCGTTTTTGTGTGGTTGACAGGAATTGCATGACGTTTCTGGAAATTTATTTTGGAAATTATTCTTTCTCTTGGTTGAAATGCACACTTTTTCATGGATCAGCTCTAAAAGAAAATACTAAGAGCCCAGAGTCACTAAAAGCTGCCATTTCAGTGACTGGCCTTCTCAGAGCCCAAAACTTTAAGTAGAACTACAACAAAGTCTTTGTTTCTTGGCCAGGAGGTAAAGAAAAGCATGTATGTAGGCTAAGTAATTTTGAATTTTAGTATCATGGTCTTATTTTTGCTCCTTAAAGAGCAAAGCCATCACAAATGGCATGATGACTTTTTTTTAAAATATTTTTATTTTCTATATTCTTAGTTTACATTCCGAATGATTTCCCCTTTCCCAGATCCCCCCTCCCCATATGTCCCATAAACCTTCTTCTCTCCACCCATTCTCCAATCACCTCCCTCCTTTTTCCCCTGTCCTTATATTCCCCTCCAATGCTAGATCAATCCTTTCCAGGATCAGGACCCTCTCAATACATCTTCATGGGAGTCATTTGTTATGTGATTTGTGCCTTGGGTATTCAGAGCTTCTGGGCTAATTAATATCCACTTATCAGAGATTGCATTCCATGTGTATTCTTTTGTGATTGGGTTACCTCACTTAGGATGATATTTTCCAGATCAAATCATTTGCCTAAAAATTTTGTGAATTTGTTGTTTCTAATTGCTGAGTAGTATTCCATTGTGTAAATATACCACGTTTTCTGTATCCATTCCTCCATTGAGGGAATTCTGGGTTCTTTCCAGTTTTTGGCTATTATAAATAAGGCTATTATGAACATAATGGAGCATGTGTCTTTATTGCATGCTGGGGAGTCCTTTGGGTATATGCCCAAGAGAGGTATAGCAGGGTCCTCCGGAAGTGTCATGTCCAGTTTTCTGAGGAACCTCCAGACTGATTTCCACAGTGGTTGCACCATCTTACAGCCCCACCAGCAGTGGAGGAGTGTTCCTCTTTCTCCACATCCTCCCCAACACCTGCTGTCTCCTGAGTTTTTGACCTTAGCCATTCTGACTGGTGTAAGGTGAAATCTCAGGGTTGTTTTGATTTGCCTTTCCCTAATGACTAATGATGTTGATCCCTTCTTAAGGTTCCTCTCAGCCCTCCGAATTTCTTCAGGTGAAAATTCTTTGTTTAGATCTGTACCCCATTTTTAATAGGGTTATTTGGTTCCCTGGGGTCTAACTTCTTGAGTTCTTTGTATATATTGGATATTAGCCCTCTATCAGATGTAGGGTTGGTGAATATCCTTTCCCAATTTGTTGGTTGCCGTTTTGTCCTTTTAACAGTGTCCTTTGCCTTACAGAAACTTTGTAATTTTATGAGATCCCATTTGTCAATTCTTGATCTTACAGCATAAGCTATTGGTGTTCTGTTCAGGAACTTTCCCCCTGTGCCCATGTCCTCAAGGGTCTTCCCCAGTTTCTTTTCTATTAGTTTCAGTGTGTCTGGTTTTACATGGAGGTCCTTGATCCACTTGGAGTGGAGTTTAGTACATAGAAATAAGAATGGATCAATTCGTATTCTTCTGTATGCTGACCTCCAATTGAACCAGCACCATTTGTTGAAAAGGCTATTTTTTTTCCACTGGAAGTTTTTGGCTCCTTTGTCAAAGATCAAGTGACGATAGGTGTGTGGATTCATTTCTGGGTCTTCAATTCTATTCCATTGGTCCACTTGTCTGTCACTGTGCCAATACCATGCAGTTTTTAACACTATTGCTCTGTAGTATTGCTTGAAGTCAGGGATACTGATTCCCCCAGATTTTCTTTTGTTGTTGACAATAGTTTTAGCTATCCTGGGTTTTTTGTTATTCCAGTTGAATTTGAGAATTGCTTTTTCTAACTCTTATGAAGAACTGAGTTGGGATTTTGATGGGTATTGCGTTGAATCTGTAGATTGCTTTTGGCAAAATGGCCATTTTAACTGTATTAATCCTGCCAATCGACAAGCATGGCAGATTTTTCCATTTTCTGAGGTCTTCGATTTCCCTAGTCAGAGAACCAAGGTTCTTGTCGTATAGATCTTTCACTTGTTTGGTTAGAGTCACACCAAGATGCTTTATATTGTTTGTGGCTATTTTGAAGGGTGTCATTTCCCTAACTTCTTTCTCAGCCTGCTTATCCTTTGAGTATAGGAAGGCAACTGATTTGCTTGAGTTGATTTTATAACCAGCCACTCTGCTGAAGTTGTTTATCAGCTGTAGGAGTTCTCTGGTGGAGGTTTTTGGGTCACTTAAGTAGACTATCATGTCATCTGCAAATAGTGATAACTTGACTTCTTCCTTTCCAATTTGTATCCCCTTGATCTCCTTATATTGTCTAATTGCTCTAGCTAGAACTTCAAGTACTATATTGAAAAGATATGGAGAGAGAGGACAGCCTTATCTAGTCCCTGATTTTAGTGGGATTGCTTCAAGTTTCTCTCTGTTTAGTTTGATATTGGCTACCAGTTTGCTGTATATTGCTTTAATGATGTTGAGGTATGGGCCTTGAATTCCTGTTCTTTCCAATACTTTAAGCATGAAAGGATGCTGAATTTTGTTAAATGCTTTTTCTGCATCTAATGAGATGATCATGTGGTTTTTTTCTATGAGTTTGTTTATGTAGTGGATTGCATTGATGGATTTCCTTATATTGAACTATCCCTGCATCCCTGGGATGAAGCCTACATGATCATGGTGGATGATCACTTTGATGTGCTCTTGGATTCTATTGGCAAGAATTTTATTAAGTATTTTCGCATCAATATTCGTAAGGGAAATTGGCCTGAAGTTCTCTTTCTTTGTTGGATCTTGGTGTGGTTTTGGTATCAGCATAATTGTGGCTTCATAGAACGAGTTGGGTAGAGTTCCTTCTGTTTCTATTTTGTGTAATAGTTTGAAGAGTATTGGTGTTAGGTCTTCTATGAAGTTCTGATAGAATTCTGCACTGAAGCCATGTGGTCCTGTGCTTTTTTTGGTTGGGAGACTTTCTATGACCATTTTTATTTCTTCAGGTGTTATGGGACTGTTTGGATGATCTATTTTATCCTGATTTAGTTTTGGTGTCGGATATGTGTCTAGGAAACTGTCCATTTCCTCCAGATTCTCCAGTTGTGTTGAGTATAGGCTTTTGTAGTAGGATCTAACGATTTTTTGAATTTCCTCAGTTTCTGTTGTTATATCTCCCTTTCCTTTCTAAGTTTGTCAATCTGTATACTGTCTCTGTGCTCTTTGGTTAGTCTAGCTAAGGGTTTATCTATCTTGTTGATTTTCTCAAAGAACCAGCTCCTGGTTTTGTTGACTCTTTTTATGGTTCTCTTTGCTTCTACTTGATTGATTTTAGCCCTGAGTTTGATGATTTCCTGCCTTCTACTCCTCCTGGGTGAAATAGCTTCTTTTTGTTCCAGGGCTTTCAGGTGTGCTGTTAAGCTGCTAGTGTAAGCTATCTCCATTTTTCTTTGTGGAGGCACGCAGGGCTATGAGTTTTCCTCTTAGCACTGCTTTCATTGTGTCCCATAGATTTGGGTATGTTGTGTCTTCATTTTCATTAAATTCTAAAAAGTCTTTAATTTCTTTATTTCTTCCTTGATCAAGGTATCATCGAGTAGAATATTGTTCAGTTTCCACGTGTATGTGGGTTTTCTGTTGTTTTTATTGCTATTGAAGACCACTTTTACTCCATAGTGATCTGATAGGAAGCATGGGATTATTTTGATCTTCTTATATTTGTTGAGGTCTGTCTTGTGACCAATTATATGGTCGATTTTGGAGAAGGTACCATGAGTTGCTGAGAAAAAGGTATATTCTTTTGCTTTAGGATAAGATGTTATATATATATATATATATCTGTTAAATCTAATTGTTCCAAAACTTCAATTAGTTTCACTGTGTCCCTGTTCAGTTTCTGTTTTCCTGATCAGTCCATTGAGGAAAGTGCAGTGTTGAAGTCACCCACAATTATTGTGTTAGATGCAATTTGTGCTTTGAGCTTTAGTAAAGTTTCTTCTATGAATGAGGGTGCCCTTGCATTTGGAGCATAGATGTTCAAGATTGAGAGTTCTTCTTGTTGTATTTTTCCTTTGATCAGCAAGAAGTGTCCCTCAGAGTCTCTTTTGATGACTTTGGGTTGAAAGTCAATTTTATATGATATTAGAATGGCTACTCCAGCTTGTTTCCTGAAACCGTTTGCTTGTAAAATTGTCTTCCAGCCTTTTACTCTAAGGTAGTGTTTGTCTTTGACACTGAGATATGTTTCCTGTATGCAGCAAAATGTAGGGTCCTGTTTATGTATTCAGTTGGTTAGTCTATGTCTTTTTATTGGGGCATTGAGTCCATTGATGTTAAGAGATATTAAGGTATAGTGATTATTACTTCCTGTCATTTTTGATGTTATTTTTTAAATTTGATTGCTTATCTTCTTTTGGGTTGATGAAATAAGGTTACGATCTTGCTTTTTCCAGGACGAAGTTTCCCTCCTTGTATTGGTGTTTTCCTCCTATTATCCTTTGTATGGCTGGGTTTGTGGATAGATATTGGGTAAACTTGGTTTTGTCATGGAATATCTTAATTTCTCTATCTATGGTGATTGAGAGTTTTGCTTGGCATAGTAGTTTTGGCTGACCTTTGTGTTCTCTTAGAGTCTGCATGAGATCTGCCCAGGATCTTCTAGCTTTCATAGTCTCAGCTGAGAATTCTGGTATGATTCTGATAGGTTTTCCTTTATATGTTTCCTTTATATTGTTACTTTTCTCTTACTGCCTTTAATATTCTTTCTTTGTTGAGTACATTTGGGGTTTTGATTATTATGTGATGGGAGGTATTTCTGTTCTGGTCCAATCTGTTTGGAGTTCTGTAGGCTTCTTGTATATTCATGGGTCTTTTTAGGTTAGGGAAGTTTTCTTCCATAATTTTATTGAAGATATTTGCTGGCCCTTTAAGTTGTAAATCTTCACTTTCATCTATGCCTATAATCCTTAGGGTTGGTCTTCTTATTGTGTTCTGGATTTCCTGGATGTTTTGGGTTACAACCTTTTTGCATTTTGCATTTTCTTTAACTGTTGAGTCCATGGTTTCTCTGGTATCTTCAGCATATGAGATTCTTTCTTCTATCTCTTGTATTCTGTTGTTGATAGTTGCATGTATGACCCCTGATTTCTTCCCAAGATTTTCTATCTCCAAAGTTGTCTCCCTTTGAGATTTCTTAGTTGTTTCTACTTCTGATTTTAGATCCTGGACGGTTTTGCTTAGCTCCTTCACTTGCTTGTTTGTGTTTTCCTGTAATTCTTTAAGAGATTTTTGTGTTTCCTCTTTCATGACCTCAGCCTGTTGACCAAAGTTCTCCTGTATTTCTTTAAGTGATTTTGATGTTTCCTCCTATTAGCTTTTGTATTCTCCTGAATTTTTTTCAATGATTTTTGTGTTTCCCTTGTAAGGACTTCTAACTTTTGATCCATTTTCTCCCTAATTTCTTTAAGTATTTCCTTCATGTGTTTCTCTACCAGCATCATGACCAGTGTTTTTAAGTCCAAATCTTGTTTTTCTGGTGTGATGGGGTATCTAGGACATGCTGTTAAAGGAGAATTGGGTTCAGATGCTGCCATATTGCCTTGATCGTCTGTTAGTGACGTTCCTGCGTGTGCCTTTTGCCATCTAGTTTTCACTGGTGTTAGTTGGTCTTGTTGTTAATGTTGGACTCACCAGTGCAAGCTGCTTCTTCCCAGCTGGCCTCTGGTGCACAGCTTACCTCCTGCACTGCCTGGAGACAGGGTGCTGTGGCCCAGGCTCTTCAGATCCTGAAGCAGAGACCTGAAGGCTCCCGCCTGGGGCCTGCTGGACTCACCAGAGCACCCTGACTCCTCCCAGCTGGCCTCCCAGGTGCCTCTCTGGCCTCTTGCATTGCCTGGAGATGTGGTGTTGTAGCCCAGGCTGTCCAGATCTCTGAAGTGGAGATCTGAAGGCTCCTCCCAGAGGCCTCAGGACTAGAACCTAAGCTCTGTGTGGCATGACCCACTGGAGCACACTGTGTCCTCCCAGCCTGCCTCTGGGTGCACAGGAGGCCTCTTGCACTTCCTGGAGACCGAGTGCTGGCCCAGGCTGTTCAGATTCAGAAGCAGACACCTGAAGGCCCGGGGCCTGCTGGACTCACCAGAACATACTTGCATGATGATTTTTTAACTTGAGGCCTCATTCACTGTCAGATTTCATATGATACACTTCAAATGCAGGGTTCTCTTTTTATCTTTAAAAAATGAGCAGAATTTACAACCAGAAATATACTAAAATTAACAGGAATTTTTTCTGGCAGATTGGTAAAATTCAAGTTCCCATATGTAACTTATGATTTTAGAGTATGAAGGAAGGGGGATTAGATGTTTATTAGATGATTTCTTCATGCTAGAGTACAATGCTGCCACTGTTTGAGGTAAATTTCTTTGTGTGGAATCAGGAACAAAACTGTTGAATAAACTCCAGGAGAGATCTTTATGACCAAAAAGAAGTTTTCATGTTTAATTACATTATTATTTTTCTAGAGGGTTATATTTCTAAGATATTGGTAAAATCAGAATGTTTGAACTTATAGAAAAGTACTAATGTATTGAGCTCTTATTAACAAAATACAGAGAAGGCTCTGACACAAATGATTCATCACCAAATTCTTCAATATCATAGAAAATCCTGGCTTCTGATGATTTGAAGTCATGCACGAAAGTCATTCATGGGACATCAGCCCTGAGAGCTATGAGGTCTGTAATACAGGAACAGATAACACTAGTGGTGACTTCTGAACATTCTTTCTTACACATGACCAGCTAACTCTCCTCAGAAGAAGAACACCATGAGAGAGCAACAAGATGCTTTCCCTTAGCTCAGATCTTAAACTCTCAATGGCATCTCTAAGGACACTGAGAGAAGCTAGCATGATAGAAAGGGAAACAAGCATAAGCCATTGGTGTTCTCTTCAGGAAATTTCCCCTGTGCCCATGTATTTGAAGCTTTTCCTTACTTTCTCTTCTATTAGATTCAGTATATCTGGTTTTACTTTGAGGTCCTTGATCCACTTGGACTTGAGCTTGGTACAGGGAGATAAAAATGCATCAATTTGCATTCTTCTTCATGTTGACTGCCAGTTGAACTAGCAGCATTTGTTGAAAATACTGGGTTTTTTCCCCCTGGATGGTTTTAAATTCTTTGTCAAAGATCAAGTGACTATAGATGTGTGGGTTCATTTCTGGGTCTTCAATTCTATTCCATTGATCTACCAGCCTGTCACTGTACAAATACCATGCAGTTTTTATCACTATTGTTCTATAGTATAGCTTGACATCTGGGATGTTGATTCCCCCAGATGTTCTTTTATTGTTGAGAATAATTTTCACAATCCTGGATTTTTTGTGATACCAAATGAATTTGAGAATTTCTTTTCCTAACTCTATGAAGAATTGAGTTGAAAATTTGATGGGGATTGCATTGAATCTGTAGATTGCTTTTGACAAGATGGCCATTTTTACTATATTAATCCTGCCAATCTATGAGCATGGGAGATCTTTCCATCTTCTGAGGTCTTCTTTGATTTCTTTCTTCAGAGACTTGACATTCTTGTCATACACATCTCTCACTTGCTTGGTTAGAGTCACAGCAAGATATTTCATATTGTTTGTGACTATTGTGAAGGCTGTTGTTTCCTTAATGTCTTTCTCTGCCTGTTTATCCTTTGAGTATAGTAAGGCTATTGATTTGTTTGAATTGATTTTATATCCAGCCACTTTGCTGAAGTTGCTTATCAGCTGTAGGAGCTCTCTGATGGAATTTTGGGGTCACTCATATATACTATTATATCTGCAAATAGTGACATTTTGAGCTCCAATGGCTTATGCTTTAAGATCAAGAATCTACAAATAGGACCTCATAAAATTGCAAAGTTTCTGTAAGGCAAAGAACACTGTCAATAGGACAAAACTGCAACCATCAGATTGGGAAAAGATCTTTACCAATCCAACATCTGATAGAGGGCTAATATTGAATATATACAAAGAACTCAAGAAGTTAGACTCCAGAGAACTAAATAACCCTATTTAAAAAGGGAAACAGAGCTAAACAAAGATATCTCAATTGAGAAAACTCTAATGGCAGAGAAGCACTTCAAGAATGTTCAACATCCTTAGTCATCAGGGAAATGCAAATCAAAATGACCCTGGGATTCCACCTTATACCTGTCAGAATGGTTAAGATAAAAAACTCATGTGACATCAGATGCTGGCTAGGATGTGGAGAAAGAGGAACACTCCTCCATTGTTGGTGGAAATAAGCTGGTATAATCACTCTGGCATGGCAACCAGTCTGGTGGCTCCTCAGAAAATTAGACATAGTACTACCTGAGGACCCAGCTATACCACTCTTAGGCATATGCTCAGAAGATGCTCTAACATGTAATAAGGACACATGCTCCACTCTATTCATAGCAGCCTTATTTATAATAACCAGAAGCTGAAAAGAACCCAAATGTCCTTAAACAGAGAAATGGATACAGAAAATGTGGTATATGTACACAATGGAATACGACTCAGTTATTAAAAACAATCAGTTCATGAAACTCACAAATTGATGGATCTAAAAAATACCATTCTGAGTGAGGTAACTGCCACAAAAGACCACACATGGTATGAACTCACTGATAAGTGGGTATTAGGCAAAGAACATGGAATACCCACAATACAACTCATGGACTGCATGAAGCTCAAGAGGAAGGAAGAATATAGAGTGGATGCTTCAGTTCTTCTTAGAGTGGGGAAATAATCAAGGGAAGTAGAGGGAGGGAGAGACTTGGAGGAAGAGAAGAGGGGGAGGGGAAACAGGGTAAGAATCAGTTATGGGAGGAGATAGAGGAGAGATCAGTTATGGGAGAGATACGTACAGAGGGTCAGGAAATTGAACAGGGGTGTGTAGCAATGGGAGATGGGGAACTGGGATTTTTCAGACAGAAAGTCCCAGATGCCAGGAGTGCAAGAGCCTCCAGGACCCATAGGGATGACATTAGCTGAAATACCCCACACAAAGGAGAGGAAGAACCCATTGAGCCTATATCTAGAGGTTAGGCATGACGCCCCTGGTTGAGGGATGGGGTCCCCACCCATCTCCAAAATTTTAACCCAGAATTGCAACTGTCTAAAGGAAATTCAGGGGCAAAGAGTAGAACAGAGACTGAAGGAAAGGCCACCCAGAGATTGACCCACCTGGGGATCCATCTGATATGTAGACACCAAAACCAGATAGTATTGCTGATGCCAAGAATTGTTTGCTGACAGGAGCTTGATACAGCTGTCTCCTGAGAGGCTCTGCCAGCTCCTAATTAGTACAGATGCAGATGCTCACAGCCAACCATTGGACTGAGCACAGGGACCCCAATGGAAGTGTTAGGGGAAGAATTGAAGGAGCTGAAGGAGATGAAGGGGCCTTATCTTCTATTAATGTGAGGAGAGGCCATTGATCCTGTGAAGGCTTGATGTCCCAGTGTATAGGAATGGTAGTACAGTGAGTAGGGTGTGGGAGGGTGGGTGGGGGAACACCCTCATACAAGCAGGGTAAGGGGGGGTGGGATGGGAGTTTGCAGAGGGGAAATTGGGAAAGGGGACAACATGTATAATATAAATAAATAAAATGTAAAAAAAAAGAAATAGAAATAAGCTTGAGGTTAGGTCCTGGACACCCTTGCTTTCTCCCTGTGTAGGAATTCATCCTGAACAGTGGTCTTGTTTTCTTAAAGGCTTAGAGAATAGTATTTCATTTTTATTTTCTTCTAAAATCTCACAGTCTTGAAAAAGTATCATAGTGTTTTCACTTGTAAAAAGCAATGGTGTTGCCATTGACTATTTTCTCTTATACTTTGTTCTTGCTCTCTTGTGTCTTTTCTCCATTCCCACAGTGAAAATGACAAACATGTGAACTGTTAATAAATGATTAAAAAAATTCATCTTACTTCCATTCTTATCTCTCATTTCTATGAACTGGGAGACATGGAGAAAGAATGGCTGCTTTGATCCCTCTTGAGCCACACCCTGCCCATCTCTTTCTTCTGGGGGGGAGGGGGGCTTGTTTCTGCCACCTACATGAGACTGTGACATCAGATACTTAAGATAAATTATCCATCATTTAAGATAGCTTGAGGCTAAGTGGTGATCTTTCAAGAACTTTACCCAATAGAAAGAGGTTTTCTTTGCTTTGTTTTGTTCATTTTGGTGTGTGTGTGTGTGTGTGTGTGTGTGTGTTTGTGTGTGTGTGTGTGTGTGTTTGTGTGTGTGTGTGTGTGTGTGTGTGTGTGTGTGTGTACTAGGCTTACGTGATAGAAACTATGTAGTACAATGATGTGAATTTCCCATCAGAGAGTAGAGAACCCATAACTTCTCAGCTCATGAAACTGGATACCTCAGCAATCCTAGTGTGTTACTTAAGGCCCAGAAGTTTCAGGTATGCAGTATTCAGTCCATATTGGAAGGCCAAAGAGACTGGAGTCTGAAGCCAAGTGGAGAGGGTAGCAGCAGCAGCAGCAGCAGCAGCAGCAGTCAAAGTAATGAGGATTACTCAAGAAACTAAAAGGCCACTGTATAACCTAACAGGGAAGGGATTGAAGAGGCACTCCATCTTTGCAGTTTGCAAAAGCTATCACATTTAAGAGCCTCAGGCCTAAAGAAATGCAATTTTAACAGTTCTGACTGCTGAGGTGCCAGAATATCTCACTTATATAAACTAGCTTAAAGATAACATGCAACCTTCTCACTTTTTTAACAGATAATTTAAAACCAGCTGAAATTTAATAGTGTAAAGAGCATGTAGCAAATAAATAAAACAACAATCAAAAGATCAGATGCATCTATCATTTCCCCTGGAGAGTGACAGCTATGGTTACTATAATACGGGAATGACAGAAAAGTTATTTCTGATAGAAAAGATATTTCAGTCAGTGGTTCTCAATCTGTGGGTCCCAACCTTTTGAGGGTTGACAAGAGCCACAGATCAGATATCCTGAATATCATATATTTTCATTCTGATTCATAACAGAAGAAAAATTACAGTTATGAAGTAGCAATATGGTAAGGGGGTCACCACTATATGAGAAACTGTATCAAGGGGCTGCAGCATTAGGAAGGTTGAGAACTACTGTTGTAAGTGTTTAAAATTTGTACTTTCACAGAAACCATGAGTCCCTGCCATTTTTTCTATTCAAAATAAAAATATAAAACTAGAAGCAAAGAAACCTACGGTCCCCATATGTGTAGCACACAGGCTCCAAGGGCACAAATCACTCCCTCATCACACAGAGCAGGAACCGCAGCAGAGCTCAGACAAGGATGGCTATTGGTGAGTGTGGCAGAGCAAAGGGTAGAAGATTACACATAATACAGAACCCATGGACTCCCTTGTCCATCAGTAATGCAGCCTGCCTCCATTTGTAAGGGGAGGGTCTGGTGCTTGTCCTGTTTGTGTGTGTTTAGGAGGTGCTGAGCAAGCCTTGATGGCATCATGGAAAGTGACATTTGTCATAGGTCGCCAGACAAAGAAGGAAGAACACCCAACCATGAAGATCTTTGATACTGATCTGATATCACTGAAGATATTTTTCTTTTAGGGAATTGGGAGAATATGAAGGAAAAAAGGGAAATAAGACAAATATTTGGTCAATGGCCAGAATGACAAACACAGTACTTAGTGCTGATTTGCCTGTTGCTGAGGTGGTTTCACCTCCTCATAGATATGAAATTATGGATTTATATTTATATCTATGCTATTTTCCCTTTTTTCCCATGTGCCTGTGCTTGGTTTCTTTTATTAGATATTTGCTTTATTTACATTTCAAATGGTATCCCCTTTCCTCATTACCCATCCCCCTGCTTGCCCCCCCCCCCCCCAAGCCCAACTTTCCTGACCTAGCATTCACCTACACTAGGGCATGAGTTTTCACAGGACCAATGGCCTCTCCTCTCATTGATGTCTGAAATGCCATCCTCTACTATATATGTAGTTGGAGCCAAGAGTCCCTCCATGTGTACTCTTTGGTTGGTGGTTTAATCCCTGGGAGCTCTGGGGGTACTGGTTGGTACATATTATTGTTTGTCCTGTAGGGCTGCAAACCTATTCAGCTCCTTGGGTCCTTTCTCTAGCTGCTGCCTTGGGGACTCTATGCTCAGTCTATTGGTAGGCTGTGAGCCACTGGTATTTTGATCCACCTTCCAAGAAGAATCAAAGTATCTGCACTTTAGTCTTCCTTCTTCTTGAGCTTCATATGGTCTGTGTGTTGTATCTTGGGTATTCAGAAATTTTGGGCTAATATCTGCTTATCAATGAGTGCATACTGTGTGTATTCTTTTGTGATTGAGTTACCTCACTCAGGATGTCCATGCTATTCTCTATTTCCATGTATGAAGTTTCTCATTTAGTTTTAAAAAATATTTTTTGTGTTATATATATATATATGTGTGTGTATGTGTGTGTGCAAGCATGCATGTGTGTGCGTATCTGTGTGTGGGGTGTGTGTGGGGTGCCTATCACAGCACACATGTAGAACTCAGAGGACAACATTAGACATAGGTCTTCTCCTTCCTTGACTAATACAGGGTTTCCTACTTTCCTCTGTGTAAGTCAGACTATCAGAGTAACAAGCTTCCCCAGATCCTCCTGCCTCTACCTCCCACCTCTGAACAACTCTTGGGATCCCAGGCTCTGCTGCAGCACAGCATTTGCTTTGGCTCTGGAGATCCAAATTCAGATTCTCGCACCCCCAGGATATCCAGCCATTATGTGACAGATTTTTTATTTTCATATATGTATTCAAACTGTATGTGCACATAGGCATCTCAGTTTTATATACTTCTTAAATACTTATTGATGTTTCAGTATAATTTTTATCCTTTTTCTCTAAAAGCTTTGTAATTTTGAATTTATATTTACAGTTTGGCATATATATGTTTTGTCTTATGCAATATATATATATAGCATAGACACAGGACCACTTTTTGATTGTAGTTATCTCCCACTTCAAGCATGCCTGGGTGAAAGCTGTTTTCTGCCACTGAATTGTGCCTGCATATTTTCCAGAATTCAGCTGAGTGTATGTGTCTATTCTGAGTTCTCCTTTTGCCCACTGACCTACATGTTCCCCTCTGCACCCCACCCACTGGCCATAGCTGTTGCTACGGAAGTCATGAAATCGGGTATATTGGTTCTGTACCACTTTACTCATTTTCAAAATTGTTCTGACTCTTCTAGCTCCCTTTGATATTTGTTCCCTTTGAGGATCATCCCATCTGTATCTTAGCAATGCCCTGCTGTGGTATTCACAGGACTGACGTCAAATCTTTATATGAATTACAGAGAGATGGCACCATTACTATGTTTAGTCTTTCAGGACATGAACACAGAATGTCCTTGTATTTATTTAGACCTCAGAGCAACTCCTCGACATTGTTTAGTTCTCAGCATACGCTTCTGGAAGCTTTACTAGATTATACCTAAGGATGTAAATTGTTTTAAAGTGATTTATGGAAGGCTTCTGCTTACCCTTAGGATTCAAAATACCATTGTGTTGGCTTTTATATCATGGAATGTTTTAGTCTTTCACTATTAAAAATGATGGTTGGGCTGTTGTTTTGTAGTGAACGTTTACTAGCTTGAGAATGTTTTCACCTATTGTTAATTTCCTGAGAGTTCTTATCATAAAGACACATCATTTTTTTGCTAATATTTTCAAATAATGAGCCATAATTGCTTTCAGCAATTTTTGAGGGAGAATAAGAATAACATTTAGGGTTTTAAAATAAATTGTCAATTTTTTATGCAAACAAAAATATGTCAGCAAGTTTACTAGCATTCCAGAGAGAGCATGCTTAGTTGAGGACAGATCCTCTTTAATTAAACTCAGATAATTTGATATAAGAAGGCAACCATATTGACTTCATTTGCACTTTTATTAAAAATGAGACAGATTGATAAGTTATCTCTTTATTTATGGGAATGAACTACTTCATGTCCTGATTAGCCTTACTTGTCAACTTGATATAGTCTAGAGCAGTGATTCTCGCCCTTCCTAATGCTGCACCCACTAATACAGTTCATCGTCTTTTGGTGATCCCTAACCTTAAGGTTATATTGTTACTACTTCATAACTGTAATTTTGTACTGTTATGAATCATTATGTAAATATTTGATATTCAGAATATCCAATATGTAAACCTCCAAAGGATCCCGCAGGATGAAAACCATGGTTCTAGAGGCATCTGAGAAGAAAGCCTCAGCTTAGGAATTGCATTGATCAAATTTGTCTGTGGGCGTGTCTGTAGGGAGCTGTCTTGTCTTGATAATTAATTGACACAAGAGAGCCCACCCTACTGTGGGCATCACGTTTCCTAGTCTAGTGGTCCTGGGCTATCCAAGAAAGCTAGCTAAATGTGAGACAATGAGTGGGGAAGCTCACAGGCAGGATCCTCCTGGCTTTCTACCTTTCTATTTGAGCTCCTACCCTGGCTTCCCTCACTGGTGGACTGTGGTCTGGAAATGTTAGCCAAGTCAGCCTTCTCCTTTCCTGTGTTGCTTTTGGTTATGGTGTTTGTCCCAGTAACAGAATAAAATTAGAACAACATCCCAGGTCAATCTCCTGTGAGGCTTGTCTATTTACAAAACCTGCTTATATATTAAGAATACTACTTTCTTCTGCTTTATATGTATTGGAGTTATTTTCAAATTTTACTTCTAGCTTCATTGCAAGTAGCTTTGTAGCATAGTATTCAAATTTTTGAAAAGGCAAATGTAAAATTCTTTTCCTTTATGGTTCTTTTTTGACTACCAAAGTTTTAAGTGCCTTAAAGTAGCTGTATTGAGGGAGAGTCTCAAATATTTGGTATTAAAAAATGGAGCAGATAATAACAGCCACTCAGTTCACAATGGTTTTGCAATCTACAGCATCTTAAAAGAACTCTCTCTCTTTGAGCTTAGTGGACATGTAATGTGTTTTTTCTCTCCTAACTTTAAGAATTCAAATAATAATAGATTACATTTTTTTCAGAAAGTAGATATCTTATAGGCAATTCAGAAGCAATTTTCTAAAATTCATATTTTTCAAAAGAAATTTCATTGAGGCTGTTGGAAATGATAGCAGCAATAGGAAATAAGATATGACGAATATCAAAATACTTCAACTTTTATCATAGATTTTATCTTCTAAGTAATGTTGAGACTGTTCCTGAAATCTGGGAATGTATTTTCATTTATCTCTCCATATTGAAATTGTCAGACCTGCAGTGAAGAGAATAATCCCTCCTCCCTGGCACACAAACTGTTTCTGCTGATGGTAAAAGGTGTGATCTCCAAATTCTCCACTCAAGGTTCTTGGTGACTCCGGGTAATATTTTTCTTGGTCTGTTCAATGTGTCAATTTTAGATGCAGGTGTTAGATCATGAGGATGTATCATAGGAGTACTTGAGAGATGATTCCTCTTTTCTTTAATTTTAATGTACTATTAATGTTTTTACAAAACCAGCATCTTTCCTCTTTGGTTGTGTTAATTGTTCATGATTTTTTTTAAGTTACTAGAGGGAGTGAATATTTCAAAGTAGTCTGATAAATAACGATCATGACATGTTAACAATTTTCCTATTGTACATATATTCTTAAGGACTATTCACAGAAAATAGCATTGTAAATACAAAATTTGCAAAAATATTTCACTTCTTTAAAATAATATATTTTCATGTAAGGAAGAGAAAATTAAAATACCATGTCAGTTAGTTATATTTTAAATTTGTCTCTAAATATCAGTCTAGAAGAAAGACATTGCCAATAGAATACATTTTTCCTTTTTTTAATTTTTTATTCGATATATTTTTTATTTACATTTCAAATGATTTCCCCTTTTCTAGCCCCCCACTCCCCGAAAGTCCCGTAAGCCCCCTTCTCTCACCCTGTCCTCCCACCCACCCCTTCCCACTTCCCCGTTCTGGTTTTGCCGAATACTGCTTCACTGAGTCTTTCCAGAACAAGGGGCCACTCCTCCTTTCTTCTTGTACCTCATTTGATGTGTGGATTATGTTTTGGGTACTTTGTTTACATTCTAAAAACCTTCCCCTTTCCCAGCCCCCCCCCATATATTCCATAAGTCCTCTTCTCTTCATCTATTCTCCTGTCTTTCCCCCTCCCTTTTCTCTGTCCTGGTACTCCCCTACAATGCTGAATCAAGCCTTTCCAGGATTAGGCTGCTCTTCTTCCTTCTTCATGGGAATCATTTGATATGCTAATTGTATCTTTAGTATTTAGAGCTTCAGGGCTAATTAATATCCACTTGTCAATGATTGCATTCCATGTGTATTCTTTTGTGATTGCGTTACCTCGCTTAGGATGATATTTTCCAGTTCCATCCATTTGCCTAAAAAATTCATGAATTCATAGTTTTTAATTGCTGAATAATACTCCATTGTGTATATATACCACATTTTCTGAATCCATTCCTCTGTGAGGGATATCTGGGTCCTTTCCAACTTCTGGCTATTATAAATAAGGCTGCTATGAACATAGTGGAGCATGTGTCCTTATTGCATGCTGGGGAATTCTCTGGGTATATGCCTAGGAGAGGTATAGAAGGGTCCTCTGGAAGTGTCATGCCCAGTTTTCTTAGGAACCACCAGACTGATTTCCAGAGTGGTTGTACCATCTTAAAATCCCACCAGCAGTGAAGGAGTCTTTCTCTTTCTCCACATCCTTGCCAACACCTGCTGTCTCCTGAGTTTTTAACCTTAGCCATTCTGACTGGTATGAGGTGAAATCTCAGTGTTGTTTTGATCTGAATTTCCCTAATGGCTAATGATGTTGAGCATTTCTTAAGGTGCTTTTTGGTCATCCAAATTTCTTCAGGTGAAAATTCTTTGTTAAGATCTGTACCCCATCTTTTAATAGGGTTATTTGGTTCCCTGGGGTCTAACATCTTGAGTTCTTTGTATATATTGGATATTAGCCCTCTATCAGATGTAGGGTTGGTGAAGATCTTTTCCCAATTTGTTGGTTGCTGTTTTGTCCTTTTGACGGTGTCCTTTGCCTTACAGAAACTTTGCAATTTTAGGGGATCCCATTTGTCAATTCTTGATCTTAGAGTATAAGCTATTTGTGTTCTGTTCAGGAACTTTTCCCCTGTGCCTATATCCTCAAGAGTTTTCCCCAGTTTCTTTTCTATTAGTTTCAGTGTGTCTGGTTTTACATGAAGGTCCTTGATCCACTTGGAGTTGAGCTTAGTACAAGGAGATAAGAATGGATCAATGCGAATTCTCCTGCATGCTGACCTCCAGTTGAGCCAGCAACATTTGTTGAAAAGGCTATCTTTGTTCCACTGGATGTTTTCACTCCTTTGTCGAAGATCAAGTGACCATAGGTGTGTGGATTCATTTCTGGGTCTTCAATTCTATTCCATTGGTCCACTGGCCTGTCCCTGTGCCAATACCATGCAGTTTTTAACACTATTGCTCTGTAGTATTGCTTGAGGTCTGGGATACTAAAACCACCAGAGGTTCTTTTACTGTTGAGAATAGTTTTAGCTATCCGGGGTTTTTTGTTATTCCAAATGAATTTGAGAATTGCTTTTTCTAACCCTGTGAAGAACTGAGTTGGGATTTTGATGGGGATTGCATTGAATCTGTATATTGCTTTTGGCAAGATGGCCATTTTAACTATATTAATCCTGCCAATCCACGAGCATGGCAGATTTTTCCATTTTCTGAGGTCTTCTTTGATTTCCTTCTTCAGAGACCTGAAGTTCTTGTCATAAAGATCTTTCACTTGTTTGGTTAGAGTCACACCAAGATACTTTATATTGTTTGTGGCTATTGTGAAGGGTGTCATTTCCCTAACTTCTTTCTCAGCCTGCTTATCCTTTGAGGATAAGAAGGCAACTGATTTGCTTGAGTTGATTTTATAAACTGCCCCTTTGCTGAAGTTGTAGGACTTCTCTGGTGGAGTTTTTTGGGTCACTTAAGTATACTATCATGTCATCTGCAAATAGTGATAATTTGACTTCTTCCTTTCCAATTTGTATCCCTTTGACCTCCTTATGTTGTCTAATTTCTCTAGCTAGGACTTCAAGTACTATATTAAAAAGATATGGAGAGAGAGGACAGCCTTGTCTAGTCCCTGATTTTAGTGGGATTGCTTCAAGTTTCTCTACGTTTAGTTTGATGTTAGTTACCGGTTTGCTGTATATTGCTTTAATGATGTTTAGGTATGGGCCTTGAATTCCTGTTCTTTCCAAGACTTTTAGCATGAAAGGATGCTGAATTTTGTGAAATGCCTTTTCAGTATCTAATGAAATGACCATATGGTTTTATTTCTATTAGTTTGTTTATGTAGCGGATTGCATTGATGGATTTCCATATATTGAACCATCCCTGCATCCCTGTGATGAAGCCCACTGGATCGTGTTGGATGATTGTTTTGATGTGTTCTTGGATTCGGTTGGTAAGAACTTTATTGAGTATTTTTGCATCGATATTCATAAGGGAAATTGGCCTGAAGTTCTCTTTCTTTGTTGGATCTTTGTGTGGTTTTGGTATCAGTGTAACGGTGGCTTCGTAGAACGATTTGAGTAGTGTTCATTCTGGTTTTTTTTTTTTTTGCCCATGTCCTCAAGGATCTTCCCCAGTTTCTTTTCTTTTCTATATTCTTTGTTTACATTCCAAATGATTTCCCCTCTCCCGGATTCCCCCTCCCCATATGTCCCATAAACCTTCGTCTCTCCATCCATTCTCCAATCACCTCCCTCCTCCTTTTTCTCTGTCCTTATATTCCCCTCCAATGTTAGATCAATCCTTTCCAGGATCAGGTCCCTCTCTATATTTCTTCATGGGAGTCATTTGTTATATGATTTGTGCCTTGGGTATTCAGGGCTTCTGGGCTAATTAATATCCACTTATCATAGATTGCATTCCACGTGTATTCTTTTGTGATTGGGTTACCACACTTAGGATGATATTTTCCAGATCAAATCATTTGCCTAAAAATTTTGAGAATTCATTGTTTCTAATTGCTGAGTTGTATTCCATTGTGTAAACATACCACATTTTCTGTATCCATTCCTCCTTTGAGGGACATCTGGGTTCTTTCCAGCTTCTGGCTATTATAAATAAGGCTGCTATGAACATAATGGAGCATGTGTCTTTATTGCATGCCGGGGAATCCTTTGGGTATATGCCCAGGAGAGGTATAGCAGGGTCCACCGGAAGTGTCATGTCCAGTTTTCTGAGGAACCTCCAGACTGATTTCCAAAGTGGTTGTACCATCTTACAGCCCCACCAGCAGTGGAGGAGTGTTTCTCTTTCTCCACATCCTCGCCAACACCTGCTGTCTCCTGAGTTTTTGACCTTAGCCATTCTGACTGGTGTAAGGTGAAATCTCAGGGTTGTTTTGATTTGCATTTCCCTAATGACTAATGATGTTGAGCACTTCTTAAGGTGCCTCTTGGCCATCTGAATTTCTTCAGGTGAAAATTCTTTGTTAAGATCTGTACCCCATTTTTAATAGGGTTATTTGGTTCCCTGGGGTCTAACTTCATGAGTTCTTTGTATATATTGGATATTAGCCCTCTATCAGATGTAGGGTTGGTGAATATCCTTTCCCAACTTGATGGTTGCCGTTTTGTCCTTTTAACAGGGTCCTTTGCCTTACATAAACTTTGTAATTTTATCTCTAAGATCTTGATCTTAGAGAATAAGCTATTGGTTCCGAAACTTTTCCCCCATGCCCATGTCCTGTAGCATCTTCCCCAGTTTCTTTTCTATTAGTTTCAGTGTGTCTGGTTTTACATGAAGGTCCTTGATCCACTTGGAGTGAAGTTTAGTACATGGAGATAAGAATGGATCAATTTGCATTCTTCTGCATGCTGACCTCCAATTGAACCAGCACCATTTGTTGAAAAGGCTATCTTTTTCCACTGAATGTTTTTGGCTCCTTTGTCAAAGATCAAGTGACCATAGGTGTGTGGATTCATTTCTGGATCTTCAATTCTAATCCATCGGTCCACTTGTCTGTCAAAGTGCCAATACCATGCAGTTATTTAACACTATTGCTCTGTAGTATTGCTTGAAGTCAGGGATACTGATTCCTCCAGAATTTCTTTTGTTGTTGAGAATAGTTTTAGCTATCCTTGGTTTCTTGTTATTCCAGATGAATTTGAGAATTGCTTTTCCTAACTCTGTGAAGAACTGAGTTGGGATTTTGATGGGGATTGCATTGAATCTGTAGATCGCTTTTGGAAAGATGGCCATTTTAACTATATTAATCCTGTCAATCCATGAGCATGGAAGATTTTTCCATTTTCTGTGGTCTTCTTCAATTTCCTTCTCCAGTGACCTGAAGTTCTTGTCATATAGATCTTTCAGTTGTTTGGTTAGAGTCACACCAAGATACTTTATATTGTTTGTGGCTATTGTGAAGGGTGTCATTTCCCTAACTTCTTTCTCAGTCTGCTTATCCTTTGAGTATAGGAAGGCAACTGATTTGCTTGAGTTGATTTTATAACCAGCCACTTTGCTGAAGTTGTTTATCAGCTGTAGGAGTTCTCTGGTGGAGGTTTTTGAGTCACTTAAGTATACTATCATGTCATCTGCAAATAGAGATAATTTGACTTCTTCCTTTCCAATTTGTATCCCCTTTACCTCCTTATATTGTCTAATTGCTCTAATTGCTCTAGCTAGAACTTCAAGTACTATATTGAAAAGATATGGAGAGAGAGGACAGCCTTGTCTAGTCCCTGATTTTAGTGGGATTGCTTCAAGTTTCTCTCCGTTTAGTTTGATGTTAGTTACCGGTTTGCTATATATTGCTTTAACGATGTTTAGGTATAGGCCTTGAATTCCTGTTCTTTCCAAGGCTTTTAGCATGAAAGAATGCTGAATTTTGTCAAATGCCTTTTCTGCATCTAATGAGATGATCATATGGTTTTTTTCTTTGAGTTTGTTTTTGTAGTGGATAGCATTGCAAGATTTTCTTATATGGAACCATCCCTGCATCCCTGGGATTAAGCCTACTTGATCATGGTGGATGATCATTTTGATGTGTTCTTGGATTCGGTTGGCAAGAATTTTATTAAGTATTTTTGCATTAATCTTCATAAGAGAAATTGGCCTGAAGTTCTCTTTCTTTGTTGGATTTTTGTTGTCAGAGTAATTGTGGCTTCATAGAATGAGTTGGGTAGAGTTCCTTCTGTTTCTATATTGTGGAATAGTTTGAAGAGTATTGGTGTTAGGTCTTCTATGAAGGTCTGATAGAATTCTGCACTGAAGCCATCTGGTCCCGTGCTTTTTTTGGTTGGGAGACTTTCTATGACCCTTTTTATTTCTTTAGGTGTTATGGGACTGTTTAGTTGATCTATTTGATCCTGATTTAGTTTTGGTGTCAGATATCTGTCTAGGAAACTGTCCATTTCCTGCAGATTCTCCAGTTGTGTTGAATATAGGCTTTGGTAGTAACATCTGATGATTTTTTTTGAATTTCCTCAGTTTCTCTTGTTATATATCCCTTTTCATTTCTAAGTTTGTTAATCTGGATACTTTCTCTGTGCCCTTTGGTTTATCTATTTTGTTGATTTTCTCAAAGAACCAGCTCCTGGTTTTGTTTATTCTTTGTATGGTTCTCTTAGTTTCTACTTGATTGATTTCAGCCCTGAGTTTGATGATTTCCTGCCTTCTACTCCTCCTGGGTGAATTCCCTTCTTTTTGCTCCAGGGCTTTCAGGTTTGTCATTAAGCTGCTAGTGTATGCTCTCTCCATTTTCTTTGTGGAGGCACTCAGGGCTATGAGTTTTCCTCTTAGCACTGCTTTCATTGTGTCATTCAATCTTTCATAGATTTGGGTATGTTGTGTCTTCATTTTCATTAAATTCTAAAAATCTTTTATTTCTTTCTGTATTTCTTTCTTGACCAAGGTATCATTGAGTAGAGTATTGTTCAGTTTCCATGTGTATGTGGGTTTTATGTTGTTTTTGTTGCTATTGAAGACCACTTTTACTCCATAGTGATCTGATAGGAAGCATGGGATTATTTTGGATCTTCTTATATTTGTTGAGGTCTGTCTTGTGACCAATTATATGGTCGATTTTGGAGAAGGTACCATGAGGTGCTGAGAAAAAGTTATATTCTTTTGCTTTAGGGTGAAATAGTCTATAAATATCAGTCAAATCCAATTGGTCCAAGGTTTCAATTAGTTTTACTGTGTCCCTGATCGATCCATTGAGGAGAGTGGAGTGTTGAAGTCATCCACAATTATTGTGTTAGGTGCAATGTGTGCTTTGAGCTTTAATAAAGTTTCTTTTACGAATGAGGGTGCCCTTGCATTTGGTGCACAGATGTTCAGAATTGAAAGTTCTTCTTGGTGGAGTTTTCCTTTGACCAGCAAGAAGTGTCCTTCTGTGTCTCTTTTGATGACTTTAGGTTGAAAGTCAATTTTATCTGATATTAGAATGGCTACTTCTGGCTCTTTTCCCCAGACCATTGAATTGTAAAATTGTCTTCCAGCCTTTTACTCTAAGGTAGTTTTTGTCTTTGACACTGAGGTGTGTCTCCTGTATGCAGCAAAATGTAGGATCCTGTTTCCTTATCCAGTCTGTTAGTCTATGTCTTTTTATTGGGGAATTGAGTCCATTGATGTTAACAGATATTAAGGAATAGTGATTATTACTTCCTGTCATTTTTGATGTTATCTTTTATATTTGATTGTTATCTTCTTTTGGGTTTGATGAAAGAAGGTTACTATCTTGCATTTTCCAGAGTGAAGTTTCCCACCTTGTATTGGTGTTTTCCTCCCATTATTCTTTGTAGGGCTGGGTTTGTGGTAAGATATTGGGTGAACTTGGTTTTTTCATGGAATATCTTGGTTTCTCCGTCTATGGTGATTGAGAGTTTTGCTGGGTATAGAAGTTCTGCTGGCATTTGTGTTCTCTTAATGTCTGCATGAGATCTGCCCAGGATCTTCTAGCTTTCATAGTCTCTGGTGAGAAGTCTGGTGTAATTCTGATAGGTCTTCCTTTATATGTTATTTGGCCTCTTTTTCTTACTGCCTTTAATATTCTTCCTTGTTTAGTAGTTTTTGGGTTTTGATTATTATGTGATGGGAGGTATTTTTGGTCAGGTCCAGTCTGTTTGGAGTTCTGTAGGCTTCTTGTATATTCATGGTGATCTCTCTCTCTTTAAGTTAGGGAAGTTTTCTTCCATAATTTTGTTGAAGATATTTGCTGGCCCTTTCAGTTGTAAATCTTCACTCTCATCTATGCCTATAATCCTTAGGTTTGGCCTTCTCAATATGTCCTGGATTTCCTGGATGTTTTGGGTTATATGCATTTTGCATTTTCTTTGACCTTTGAGTCCATGGTTTCTATGGTATCTCTAGCATCAGAGATTCTTTCTTCTATCTCTTGTATTCTGTTGTTGACATTTGCATCTATGGTCCCTGATTTCTTCCCAAGGTTTTCTATCTCCAAAATTGTCTCCCTTTGAGATTTCTTAGTTGTTTCTACTTCTGTTTTTAGATCCTGGATGTTTTTTCTCAGTTCTTTCACTTGCTTGTTTGTGTTTTCCTGTAATTCTTTGAGAGATTTTTGTGTTTCTTCTTTCATGACTTCTGCCTGTTGATCAAATTTCTCCTGTACTTTTTTAAGTGATTTTTGCATTTCCTCCTTATTGGCTACTATCGTTTGACCCATATTCTCCTGAATTTCTTTAAGTGATTTTTGTGTTTCCTTTGTAAGGGCTTCTAGCTTTTGATCATTTTTCTCCTGAATTTCTTTAAGAGATTTATTTATGTCCTTCATGTGTTCTTGTAACTGCATCACGACCAGTGATTTTACATCCAAATCTTGCTTTTCTGGTGTGTTGTGGTATCCAGGACTTGCTATTAAAGGAGAATTGGGTACAGATGCTGCCATATTGCCTTGATTTCTGTTAGTAACATTCCTATGTTTGCCTTTTGCCATCTAGATCTCACTCGTGTTAGTTGGTCTTGTTGTCAATGTAGGACTCACCCTTGCAAGATGCCTCCCTACAGCCGGCCTCCAGATGCACCACTGGCCCTCTGCACTGCTTGGGACAGGGAGCATGGCCCAGGCTGCTTCTGATCTAGAGGTGGCGACCGGAAGGCTCCCACCAGAGGCCTCCAGATGGATCCTCTGCTCTGCCGGGTCACAGGGACTCACCTGAGCAAGCAGCCTCCCTATGGCCGGCCTCCAGATGCACAGCTGGCCCTCTGCACTGCTTGGGGATCGAATACATTGTTTTTAAATATATTATTGTATAATGATAACACTCCCTTGTTCAGGTCTGAAATTTCAACCAGTACAATAATCTTCTTGTGGCCTGTCTGTGAATAACACCATCCGTTCTTCACAACTATCTCACAAAGCAGGCATAAATGGTCTAATAAGAAAGACACATGAAGATTTCAATTCTGATCTTCTTTTATCTTTCTTCAAGTCCACATTTTAGCTTAGGGTGAGCTGTAAATATTTAATAGGCCTATTCCACCCAGATGATTCCACCTCTAGTGATAGGGGTTTGTTCCAGCACAGAGCTGTCCTCCAAACCCAAGAACAGATTCAGGAATACTAATCATACATAATCAACATTTACTGATTAATTGATTATATGGACAACTTGGAAAACAAATTACAATTGTCTCATGTTTGATTTTTCTCATTCTATAAAATTAGAGCATAGCTTTAACAGTCAACAGATAGCTTACTCTTCTCTGATTCCTTGGATCTTGTTCTGATATGATGCAATTTTAATTTATTGGTTACAAATGAGGCTGGAATTATTTTTAAAATACTGTATGTGAATTATAGACATATTCCTGTCTTATACTTTCATAAACAACTATTATTTGTTACTCCTGGGAACCTGATAATAGGTATACAGGGAACCATGATGTTTACAGACTGTGAAAGAGACTGACTTGGTGACAGTGAAGAGCCATCTCTTAACCTAAAGGATGAGCCACCCCTGAACAGAGTGGCCTCTGCTTAGGCAATGTCACAGATGAAATGTGGAAAATCAAAGCATAGACCAGGTGGCAAACACTGAAAGTTTACTCTCAACCTCTAGCCATCACCATCCTCTAATAAGCAAGATCTCCAAGATGATACCAGTGATAAATAGTACACACATAGAATATATACAGATCATTCCACACATAGAATACACACAAATCAGTACACACATACAGTACACACAGATCAATACACAAAAAGAAAACACACAGATAATTACACACACGGAATACACAAAGATCAGTACACACATAGAATACACACAGATAAATGCACACATATAATACTCACAGATAAGTACACACATATAATACCAACAGATGAGTACACAAATATAGCACACACAGATCAGCACACACAGAGAATACATACAGATCAGTGCACACATAGAATACATACAAATAGGCACACACATAGAATATACAAAGTTCAGTACACACGTGTAATGCACATAGATCAGTACACACATAGAATACACACTGATCAGTATGCAGAGAATACACACAGATCAATACACACATAGAATACACAGAGATCATAGACATAGAATATACAAAGTTTAGTACACACATAGAATACATACAGATCAGTACACAGAGTACACATAGAATACACACAGATCAATACACACACGTAGAATACACACAGATGAGCACACACATACACATAGAATACACATAGATCAGTACACACATAGAATGCACACAGATCAGTACACACATAGAATACAACAAATCAGCACCTGCATAGAGTACACATAGATCAGTATACACATAGAATGCACAGATTACACTGTGAATTCAGTTAACATGGTGGAAAAATAGTGGACTAGCAGGGACCAAAGCCTGACACTCAGGGTGTGTGACTGTGTGATGATGGCAGCATTCCAGTTGTCAGGACTGCTTTTATTGATCAGTGGTCTCCATCTTAGTGTATTTCTAGCCTTAGACCATCTTTGCTCCCTTGTGCTTTCTGGTCCAGTTCCACTTAACCCACTGCTGGGTACTTTAGAGCAGTTCACTCCCACAGAACACAGCTCCTGATGGGGCCTCTCAGAGCAAGCAGTTCACTCCCACAGTACAAAGCTCTAAGGCTTTACTTCACTTGGACTTTGCCTCAAAGGTCTGATTTTACTTTAAATTGAAAAAAAAAAAAAAAACCAAACCTCTTTCTGATCCTTGAGGCAATTCTTATAAGAAATATGTGTAGAGCTCTTTAGAATGAATAACAAAAATTGAAAAGTGTTTTCCGTGGAAAATATCAACTCTTATATTCAATAAGTTTGATTTCAAATCCTTAAGTAGCTTTACTGGAACATATCTGAGAATATTTCTAAAGATGATTGATACTCTCTTCTCCTTAACTCATAATACATTTGACAAGGAACTGGAAATTTAATTATAGCAAGTTACATTCTATTTAGGGACAGTGGATGGCAGAACTTGCTGGCTAGAAATAATTACTCTTAAAAGCTAGCAGAGTAGCTGTGAGTGGGTTTTTTGTTTTTTGTTTGTTTTTGTTGCTTTTTTATAAGTAGAGAGGCTGTGGCTGGCCTCATGGAGGACCCTCCATGGGGACCCTTATGGGGACAGTACTCCATGTGCTCTGCTATGCTGTGAACCTAAGTGGTGTTCATGTGTCATGTGACTATACCTCAGCATTCTTTGCTATCTTAGACTAACTTCTACAAAACTTAACTTATAAATCAAATTTGTTGTCATTAGACACTTTAACATCCTGGAGTAAGAACACCCATGAACTCTAACTTTGACCCCCCCAACCCCAATTTTCCACCTGAGCATGCTCTTTTGAATCCCAAAGTACAGTGTGTTTATTTATGGGAGGTGGAAGTTGTATGGGCTAAGTCATTTAACTTCAAGTCACACATTTTTAACAGGTAAATCAGGGAAATGGTGCCTACTTCAGAAATCACATGCATGGAATGCTTGGTAAAATGGATAAATCTCCTTGACTGTTTTGGCAGGCATTTATAGAGGGGAATTGCATTCTGTTAACAGTGGTACCCATTGTCTTATTTGTGTTTACAAGGAGAGCCTTTATTTAGAGATTATTGTCAGGGCTGGCAAGATGGTCTATTGGATAAGATCATGTACTGCTCTTACATAGGCCCTGGGTTCAGTCCTGAGCACCCACTAGGCATTTGCCACCCCCCCATAACTTCAGATTCAGGGGATATTACACCCTCTCCTTGATTCCATAAGCCCATGTGCTCAGACAACCATAGACCCATGCATTGGTACAATAGACACCTTTGTTAACTGGTTTAAAAAATACCCTTAAAAAATAAAGATTACTGTTATCTGAGGAAGGTGGCTCATACCCATAACTTCTGTACTGGGGAGGATTAAAATAAAGTGATTTTTATATTTTCAAGGTCAGCTTGGTCTATGTGCTATGGTTATGGGGTAGGGCCCTATTATAAAAACAAGATAGCAAACACAAAACAAAACAAATATTAAACAAAAAATGTACTGCTATGATAGCTGAGAATCATAGCAAATCACAAGAATCTCAGTCTGTAAGAAACTTAGGAGGACTTAGAAAGGGAACCAAAACCAAAACCAAACAGAAGAAGAAAGTTGTCTTGGAAACTTTAAGTCATGGTACTCCCTCTTCTCTCTCTCTCTCTCTCTCTCTCTCTCTCTCTCTCTCTCTCTCTCTCTCTCTCTCTGCATGTGTGCGTATTTCTGTGTGTCTGTATGTCTGTGTGTCTGTGTACATGCATGCTTATCTGTCCTATGAACCTGAACATAGGGGATAAAATCAAGTCTTTTTACATGTGTCAAAGTTCTTTTGAGCTTTAGCTGTCTTGCTCACCGGATATGGCCCAGGGCAATGGCTTAACCTCAATGAACCCCAGTTCCTCATCTGTCAAATTACTAACATGACATTTGAGATGACTGTTGCTGGATCTAGAGTTCCTGACTTGTAAAATTAGCTGGATTGGTATCCACTGTCAATACCTTATTAACATGGTATGTGAGATTGTTCAAGCTGGTAGAACCTTTGTAGAACATTTGTGTCATTTCTCAAAAGAAAGGGGTAATTGCATTTTGGGTATTTCAGAGTCAATTCTTTTGTTCTGAGACAGTTGTCCCAAGTTCCCAGTTGTCTCATTTTGAGCAAAACACTGACTTTAGATACAGGACACTTAGGACTCAGCAAAATGTAGTCTGAAAAACTCGACGCTCTGGTCCCTATTACAGCCCATGCCTATTCATGATACCCGACTATGTGGCATGTACTAGATGTCTTTTCTCTTGGACACACTGCTAAGAACTTTACAAACTTGGGTGGTTATTTGCAATCCTCAAATTATTGCTTGCATAAATGTAGACTATTTGTAGCAATGATATACACAGCTTTCAGTAGCTTTAAGAAAAGGTGTAAAAGACCCCTATTAAAAACATTAATATTTTTATATAACTATCAACATTCTTAAAAATAGTTCAATTTATTTCTAGATTGCTTAACTAATACAGTGTAAATTCTGTGTAAATGTTTGTCTGTATTATCAGGAAAAAGATGGATAAAACATCTAGACACATGTATTACATTCAGAATGTTTTTCAAATGTTTTCTTTCTGCAGTTTACTGAAGCTACAGATGCACATTTAGAGAGTCAGCTGCATATATAAATATGGACTATATCTAAATAAAAGTTAAATTACTTGCTTAAGGTCAAATAAAATGCTAGAATAAAATACTGGAGAGGACAAGAACGGTGATTGCATTTAAGTGTCCGCCATGTCTTAGGTGGACAAATACTGTAACAGTCTTTAAAGTTTAGAATCCATAGGCAAAGACATAATTTATTCAAAGAAACCCTTATACATAAATAAATTGCTATGAAAGTCATAGTAAGAGCTAGGGTGAAGGGTTTGGTATAGGCAAAGAAATCAAGGCAGATGGATATCAGTCATTATCCTGGGATTATTAAAGTGGGAGAATTGTCTAGGCAGCATGCTATCAGGAGCATGTGCAAGGGTATTGGCAATAGAAAACATGCTGAAGACAAGCATGGTTTGAAGCAATGTAAAAAGAACAAAGAAGTTTTATGTGAGTATAAGAGCACCAGTGAGGTAAGGAGGATGCGGGAGCTCAGCTCTTGCAGGAACCGCAGCTCCCAGAAATGACCTTTGCCATTATAGGTTGTCAACAATAGATTCTAATTAAGGAGGTGAGTTCTAGCGCCTTCTATAAACACAACTGTGGTTGCAGGTAAGTGACAGGAGGGGATAGGATCAGGCTAGGCTTGATGAACTCAGGATGGCTGTGTCTATTGTGCAGCATTATCAGTAGACATGGGGGACTAATTAGGAGGGCTGTGAAGTATGTGCCATAAGCATCACAGGCAAAGCTTCTTTTCTCTTTTGTGTAAGATTTAAAGAGACAGCAAGACAGAAATGATCTTGTTTGAGAAATCAAGAAATCAATAATGCAATGTTGGATATAGAGGGCATGAGGGTATGTGTATATGAACTGGGTAGGCAACAGCTCACACTGGTCTGTTGCAGTGGGTGGCAGCAAAGACTGTAAAAGTGGTGACATTCTTGTTTAGTCACAGGTGTGATGATAATGGATGTTGAGATTATGGATGAGATCAAGGAGGGCACTGACTATATCTAGTAAACTTGAATCTTCTCCCTCAGGTGTTGGAATCTCAGGTTTTAGGTACTAGGGGCACTACAGAGAATGTCTCCTGATGGTTGGAGAAATCAATGGTAATAAAGGTTTGATGTCCTACAAGACTTAAAGCATCTAAGCTTGTCATAAACTTAAATGTGTGAGTCATTGTTATTGGAGCCTTTTCCTTCTTGGGGTTGGTGTTACAAGAATCTAGTGAACTGGGACACACTTCAGAACATTTTGTGTTAGTCTGTATGGAATTTTGATTTCCCCTTCAAGCCTGGAATGAAGAGAGGGGTTCCAGATGAATGTACCAATGTCAATTCATCATGAAATGCACAAATCCAGATAAACTGCACCCAACGTATTTTCCACCTAGCACTGCTCTAGAGGGTTGTGTTAGCCTGAACTTCATCTACCCCGTAAGTTAGGAATTTTAGAGATATGGACTGAAGAACAGAAAGAAAGAACACCCTGGATCAGTCTTTGTCTGGTGGACAAAGAAAGTAAAATGAAAGTCTTCAAGGGTCTAAGCTCCCAACTGTGTTCCTGAAAATAGTGATCTACCTCAACAGACAACATTCTTTTTTATTGATACATTTTTAATTTACATTTCAAATGATTTCCCCTTTTCTGGGTTCCCATTCCCCACAAGTCCCATAAGCCCTCTTCCCTCCCCCTGTTCCTCCATCTACCTCTTCCCGCTTCCCTGTTCTGGAATTCCCCTATACTCTTGCACTGAAACAGACAACATTCTTTCCAAAAGAGTGCTAAGAGCTTTTGTAGCCCGGCTTCCATGGTATTCACAAATGGATTCTAGCATAGTGAATCATTTGTGGTTGTGTAGTTGAGGGTCCCATGATATTTTGCTTTGGTACTTGTAGTCTCTGATGATGTAAAGGTTTTATAGTTTTAGAAGGACAGCTTGGTGGGATAATGTCTGAGGACATGAGACCACTGTTATTTTCCAGCCTTCTCTGGTCCTTGGCATTCCTGTGAATGCCACGCTGAACTTGGAGGTTGGAATGTTGTTGCACACAGGCATCACCAATACTTCAGCCAACACTCTTTTGGAATGCTGAGTATTTTCCACTGGTACATACTTTGGACTTTGTTTTCGTGAGTAATTTTCCATTCAGTTCTTAGTACTGGCCTTTTATATATGTTCTTTTCCTTACATAAAGAAAACTTTAATAGGTAAGTAATCATATAAACTTGTATAGTTAAGCAGAAACCATAGAAATACTGTACAGATTCAGCATGGAGTATATATAAATTTGGAGTATATTTAAATATCTTAATGGAAATCATACTCAGATAATTCAAAGAACATAAAACATGTCTTCTATAATAGTATCTATCCTTAAAAGCACTATCTCATCATAAGATTGATATGATAGTCTCTATATTAAATGAGTGTTTCCATCCAGTGAATATTTAACACACATGGTAGTGGAAGAAAATAAGGAACTGCCCTCCTTAGGGAGGCATTTAGGAATCTTTGCAGCTGGTATAACAACTGGAAATTGTCAGTAATATAGAAAATTTAACATCTACATGGTCAAGAAGTGACATTTGTCTTTGGAATTTAGCCTCCTAACTGGTATCTGTAATCTAATTATAAAACTTAGATTCTTTCTCATCCTGTCTGAAATTTTAATAATTTGGTTATTCTTTGCTTCTCCAAAGTTTCCAACAGTTTCCCACACACTCCATGTTCAGTGAAGGTCATAGCAAGTTTTGCATTTTGAGTTTGGACAAAGTATTAATTATGACAAATTGTTGTCTCATTATTGAGTGCATTCACATTCACAGAATACTTGGTATGTCCTGATTCTTCATCCAAAGCATGTGGGAAATTCTTCTCTATACTAGGAAAAAGCTGTGAAGAGCATATGAGACCAAAGAAGAAAATTATTGCATATCTATTTGCTTGTTTCAGAAATAATAACACATGAAAACCTTCATTTAATAGAATAACTTTTTTAAATTGTATTTTTTTTTACTACTTGTGTCTTTGCTGTATTGTTTTTCACATTAAGAAATATTGTGTCATTATGTAATTTTTATTAAATAATTTCCAAAAATAATTGTTACACTTGAAAATAGCAAGCAGGGAAAAACTACAAAATAAATTCAAAATAAGCATGAATGGCCAGGTATCCTGGCACACACACACTTAATCCCAGCACTAGGGAGACAGAACTCTATATGCTTGCACAAGCAGCTCCAGGCTCGTCAGGGCTACAAAGTGGGAGCATCTAAAGCAAGTAAATAGATAAACACACAGTAGCAAGGCTGAGGAAAATCAACTTTTGATATTACCTCTCCAAACATTTAAAAAGATTACCTTCTAAACACTTTAGTTTAAAGGCTTTAGAAAAAAATTCTCAAAACCAAGAAATTATGTGTACATAAGAAAAAATACAATCAACTGGGAAAAGGAGAGATGTTCTTTTAAAACTTTAATGCCATTTCAAAGGCTTTATCTTTTTAATTCCTAGACAGTTTATTACATCATTGTTTCCTTCCTAGTTTTTATTACCATTTCATTCTTTATTTTATTTCTTGTGAATTTTTTTTCTCCTGCTCACACACAAGTTTGAATGCATCATAGCTTATCACTAGATCAAATACAGTTGAGAAAAAAGGGCTTTATCCAGCCACCAAATAGTTGACCTTTAAATGACTCCTTTCTTAATTATCTAAAACCAGTAAATCACAAGAAAAAATTATCTATAATTTTGCTTGTTAAGAATGATGACAGATGTATGTTTTATGTCTGGTTTGTATATTTAGAGTAAAACTGATTCCTAAATCCTGTGTTATTTACAGCTTCAATATAAAAAAGAATGGGAATATATTTGGAAAGGGTATGTTAAGGAATCATTAGTATTTCCCCTTCGACCCTTGAGATATTTGCACTGATATTAAAGTCCTGCATATTGTGCAGTAGTTTCCTGATGCTTATGGTATCCATTTTGAGGACATACATCTATAAATGTTGAATATTTATGTATTTGGAAGTGATCTTGGATTTGGACATTTTTTTCTACCATGATCCAAGGCAAATCCATGGGATATGGGGAAGACTAACAGGGGTCTGGAAGTTTCTTGGTGGAAGATACATGATTGAAAGCATGACTCCAACAGCTGGAGATAATTATTCAGTGAATGAGGAACCACTGCAAAGAGGATAGAGTAGAGGTTGTTCTTTGATGCTATTCAGTGAACTCTAGTGCCCAATGCTTCTTATAGTAAAGTTCAAAATTCTTTTGAAAGTTGTTGTAGAAAGGTTTTGCTTTGGGAACTGTTAAAAACACAAGGGAAAACTGTGTGCTCATGCATGTATATGTATATATGTATGTGTATATGTATGTATATGAAACATTATATTATGGTATTTACATGTGTGTTTATGTTCCTGCACAGATGTAGCTAACCTGAGTAGTTCTTTTTCTTTTTCTTGTTTTTTTTAAATAAAGTTACCACTAGATAGAGTTATCTGGGAAGAGGAATCTCTTTTGAGAAAAAGCTTCCATTAGATAGTCTGTAGGCAAGATTATAGAGCATTCTCTTAACCAGTGACAGATGTGGGATGTGCTTGGTGAAATGTTCTGTAGATATCTGTTAGGTCAATTTGATTCATAACAGCAATTATTTTCATTATTTGTCTGTTTAGTTTCTGTCATGATAACCTGTCCATTGGTGAGAGTGGGGTTTTAAAGTTTCCCACTAGTAATGTGTAGGGCTCAATGTGTGGTTTAAGCTTTTGTAGTGTTTCTTTTATGAATGTGGATGCAAAAATATGTCCTGCCTACAAGATGCTCAGGGTTGAAGATGGAACAGAGATTGAAAGAATAGCCAACCAGTCACTGGCCCACTTGAAACCCATCCTATGGAAGCCAAAACCCTGACACTATTATTGATGTTCTTTAATGCTTGAAGACAGGAACCATAACTGTCTCCTGAGTGGCTTCATCCAACAGCAAGGGGAAACATATAGAGACCCATAGTCAGATGCAGCAGAATTTCCCCCTAGTTAATTGATTGGATAATAAAGTCAACAAGAAGCCAATCACTGGTTGAGAAAGAGGTGGGCCTTCCAGGTCTAAGAAAGGAAAAGGGGATGCATCTTCCCCATTTTTGGAAGGTGAGATGGAAGGCACCATGTAGACTGGGATCTCTTAGACTGGTGTCAGAATCCACCAGAATACCCCACTGAAAGATTTCTAAGATAGAGTAATTGATCAGTTTAGAATGATAGATTCCACACTCAGCAGTTGTGTTAGCTGTTGATTCTAAACTAAGATCCTCTGGTGTTTTCCATTCCACAGCAACTCAATTGAGCTCCAGGGGAAAGATAACCACAGCAGAGCATGGGTTGGCAAGAGTGTGCCCCCAGCTAGCAGTGGAATTTTGGGAGTGTGGAATAGTTTGACAAGAGCTAGTCATGGCGACTGAGAGAGTGATTTCAGAGCTCTAGAGAGGCAGAGCTAGAGTTGGTGGGAGAGGAGCTGACAAGGAAAAACATGCAATCTCAGTCTTGGACTGAGAACAGACCAAGACCATTGGCTGGGCCACGCCGCCAATAGCATGGCTTGTATTTGAATAATTACATGCTACAGCCATATATCAGGTAGAGCTCAGGGAGTCGTAATAGTGGGGGACAGGATCGAGTGTGCCAGAGGGGTCAAAGACACCACAAGAAGACCTACAATGTCAACTCACCTGGACTCATGAAGGTTCACAGAGACTGAACCACCAACCAAAGCTCATGCATGGGCTGGACCTAGACCTCTCACATTCATAGCAGGTGTACAGCTTGGTCTTTAAATGAGTCCCCAACAAGTGTAGTTGGTGCTGCCTCTGACTCTGTTGCCTGCCATTGGATCCCCTGGACTGCCTAGTTGGGCTTCAGTGGGAGAGAAAGTTCTTAGTAGTCCTGTTGGGACTAAAGTCCCAAGGTGGGGTGGTATGGACAGGAAGTTTCCCCTTTTCTGAGGATAAGGGGATGAGGTAATGGGGGCAGATATTTGTAAGGGTGGGACTGGGAGGAAAGGCAAGGGCTACAATTGTGATATAGTATGAATAGTAAAATATATCATGAAAGAAAAAATTAAAATAAAATTTCAAAATAAATGGAAAAAAATAAAAAGTAAGCAAGCAGACTGACAAAGCCAGGAGGACCAAGCTGGTAAATAGCATTCTTCCTTTCTGGCTCTTAGCTTGAATTCCTGCTTTGGTTTCTTTCAGTAATGGGCTCTAAGTTGTAAGCCAAATCAACCATTTCCTTCCTAAATTGCTTTGGTCATGGTGATTTTTTCACAGAAGTGGAAAAATAACACAGAAATTGGTATAAGGAGTGGGATATTGCTATGAAAGACATAGCCATGTTATTTTTGTGGAAGGCTGTGGAAAGAATTTGGAACTTGCCTTGTGAAAAACTTGATAGGCTAGTTTTTGGGCATTTGAAAAATTTAACAAGTTCTAAGAGCACTTTGTAGTTTTCATTTTACTTTGATCTGATTGTGACTGTGCCCTGGTTCTTTCTTGGAGTAAGAAAAAATATACATATAATAATATAATATAATATAATATAATAATATAATATAATATAATATAATATAATATAATATAATATAATATAATATAATATGCATATAATAAATATAATATAATAAATATAATATAATAAATATAATATAATATATTAACTATAAGTGTGATTCATATAAATACGTTTAATATCTTATATGAGCACACAGTTGAAAATAGTTGGATTTTTAGAGAAACTTTGGAGTTTTAGAGCTTCTCAATATTTTTAAGAGACTGAACTGTTCAAGGTGTTTGAATTTTATTTCAAGACTGGGATTTTCATGTTTACTGTATTTTATATTTTATATTGTGATATCGGTGTTAATATAATATTTTGAGTACAAAACCAGAAGTTTTATGTTTTAGTAGTAACATATTCACAAGTTCACAGAGGTCTATTGTTCTTGTTAGTCTTTTGTACACTTGACACTAGCTAGAGATATCTGGGAAGAGAAACCTTAGTTGAGAAAATGTTCTCTCTGATTCATCTATCAGTCAGAGAGATGATCAATCAGTTCTATCTGATTGGCTTGTAGATAAATCTGCAGGACATTTTCTTAATTTTTTTTTTATTTTCTATATTCTTTTACATTCCATATGATTTTCCCTTTCCTGGTTCCCCCCTCCCCATAAGTCCCATAAGCCATCTTCCCTCCACCCATTCCCCAATCAACCCCCTCCCACTTCCCTGTCCTGGTACTCCCCTACAATGCTGCATCAAGCCTTTCCAGGACCAGGTACCTCTCCTTCCTTCTTCTTGGGAATGATTTGATGTGTGAGTTGTGTCTTGTGTATTCAGAGCTTCTGGGCTAATTAATATCCACTTATCAGTGACTGCATTCCATGTGTGTTCTTTTTTGAATGAGTTACCGCACTTAGGGTGATATTTTCCAGTTCTAACCATTTGCCTAAGAATTTCATGAATTCATTCTTTTTCATTGCTGAGTAGTATTCCATTGTGTAAATATACCACATTTTCTGTATCTATTCCTCCATTGAGGGACATCTGGGTTCTTTCCAGCTTCTGGCTATTATAAATAAGGCTGCTATGAACATAATGGAACATGTGTCCTTATTGCATGTCAGGGAATCCTCTGAGTATATGCCCAGGAGTGGTATAGCAGGGTCCTCCAGAAGTGTCATGCCCAGTTTTCTGAGGAACTGCCAGACTGATTTCCAGAGTGATTGTACCAACTTGCATTCCCACCAGCAGTGGAGGAGTGTTCCTCTTTCTCTACATCCTCGCCAACACCTGCTGTCTCCTGAGTTTCTTAATTAATGATTAATTTGGAAGTTTTTCTCACAATGGTCAGACCATCTGAGTAGATGGTCCTGCATGACATAAAAAAGCAAGCTGAGCAATACAATAGGTAGAATTCCAGCATAGCTTCTGGTATAGTTCTGCCTCATGTTCCTGCCTTTAGTTCGTGTCCTGGCCTCCCTCAGTGATGGTGTTTAAGCTGTAAACCAAAATAAATTGTTTCCTCTTTGAGTTGTTTTTGATCAGGGGATTTTACCACTGCAATAGAAATCTAAGGCAGTATATATTATAGTAGTTTGGGTGGAAAATGAGGCCATAAGGCCATAGGGAGCAGCATTATTAAAAGATGTAGCCTTGTTGGAGTAGGTGTGGCTTTGTTGGAGGAACTGTGTCTAAATTCACTTCCTGATGCCTGCTGATTAGGATGCAAAGCTCTCAGTTCCTTCTCTAGCACCACATCTGCCTGGATGCCACCAAGCTTCCCACCATGGTGATAATGGACTAAACCTCTGAAATTGTAAGCCAGCCACAATGAAATGTTTGCCTTTATAAGAGTTGTCATGGTCTTGGTGTCTCTTCACAACAATAAAACCCTAACTAAGGTTTATATGCCTGTGTATGGTGTATGTGTGTGTATGTGTGTGTGTGCACGGGCAATCACTTTGTGCATAAAGATAACTAGATGAATTAATTCTTAGCAGCATTATTTTTGTCATGTCAGCAATTCTAAACAACATTCTAATGGAATGCTTCTTTCTCAAAATTCACCTGAAGACTGCTTCCCATACATATTACATCCCAAAATAAATCATATAAAATATGTTAAAAGTATATGTTTTAGCAGTGCTATCACAGGACCAAGGTCCTCCTTATTTGGGTTTAAAATTCAACACACTAGTGGATCTTCAAGCATTTATCTTTCTTTTAAAATCTCTGGTGTTAGAGTGAACAGTCCAACAGACTCCCAAGAGGGGAAATATGAAAAGCCCTTTGTAGCCAGTAACCATCCAATTTGGATGAGGATGACGTCCCTTGGTACTGATTGTGCCTGAATTATGAAGAAACTTCAATATTTATCATGATGCGTCATGAAAATCCCTGTTAAACTGCATTCAGCTATCTTCAAAGTGTGATCTACATAAGAATGATCCAAGAATGTGTTAGATCCTCAGATCCCCAGACTTCACCTCAGGCCTCAGAAAGCACCAGCCTGGTCTTTGGGGAGGAGAGGAGCTGGCATAAGCCATCTTGGTGCAACAAGACTTCCAGCAATGTCAGCGGTGCACTGATGCCCGGTGCAGCACAGCATTGTGCTAGTGGAGACACTGTAACGAGGGAAAGCACCTGTTTTATAAGTAAGGACAATGAAGAGAACAGGAGTTCTCAGTTGCAGAGCAGAAGAAACCAGAATGCTCATGCTAAGCTTTGCTCTTTATGCAGTGGGTATCCAGATTGCTGTCCAAGCAACAAGGGGTTGTAGAAATGACTAACTTAATGGAGGCACCCAGTGTGTCCATTTTACAATAATGTGTTAATAAGTATTAACTTTGAAATTCTCCAGGAAACCTTCAATTACATTTTCATTTCAAAGACTTGAGTACTGTAAGAATTTAGGTAAATTTCTGGATATAATACACATGTATAGCTTTGTCTTTTACTATAGTTTCTTATGCGTGTATTTAGGAATTCAAAGATCAGATATTCTCTAGCTGTTGCTTGCATAGTAAACAGCTGAGCTTAGTGTGATGACTCAGGAGTCTGAAGCAGGAAATCACAGGTTCAAGGCCAGCATGGACTGCTGGAGACACTGTCTCAAACCAAAACAGAAACAAATAATCAGATCTAAGTAACTAAGAATTACCACCACTTGCCACATTGTTTCTTTAAAGTAACTGGATTTCTGTTAGGATAGAAAAAAATTCTTCCTTAATGATGGCAAGAGGCTGTTCCTGTCATTCGCAACCTTTAAGCCAGGTTTGCCATCTAACACCTGATTTATATAAAAAAATAAATTAAATTCTTGAATATGAAGTGAGAGTATTTTGCTGGAACAAGATGGTGACAATGAGAAGTGATTTTTTTCCGCTTAGCTATTCTATAATTGACTTTGGTATGGTGAATACCACTTCATGTGATTTAATTGTGTCCTACTGGGTAAAGCTGAGCTAGTGGATAGACATCAAAGGAAGTCCTGAGAGACTAATGAAACTAAAATTAATTGAAATAATCTCTACCAATACATGGCTTGGTGTCTATACTGTAATAGTAACCTTAATGCTATATATATATATATATATATATATATATATATATATATATATTAACCTTAATGCTATATATATATATATGTGTGTGTGTGTGTGTGTGTATGTGTGTGTGTATGTATATATATATATGTATGTGTATATATATATATATACATATATATATATTTCACATCAAATGTATTTCTTGAGATTGCCCAACCAGTATCCCTTTATAATAATAAACTTAAGCTGTGGGCCATAGGAACGTTCTGAGGATCATAGCTAGTCAAATGGTCAATAAAGAAAGGAAAGAGATTGCTTGTGGAGAAAATTTAGACATAAGAAACAAACCATCTATTTTATAATTTCATTGAGAACATTGCAATTTTGTAGTTCATTGAAGTTTTCTGGCATACCATGGAGCGGGTGTGGTATTATGAACCTGTGCTGAACATGAGCTTTATGAAGCACACTGCCTGACCCTTTTACCTTGTTTGTCAAAGGAAAAGACAACATTCTGAAGGTCGTTCTTTTCTCCCAGTGTGATTATTTTTCATTTCAATAAAATCAGTTAATTTGGAAGAGAGTGCAAGTCTGTGAGAATGGGTTGGTTGCAGGCTCATCAGGCAATCAGACAGCAGATCAACACAGCTGTGGGGCCCACACCAGCTGGGAAGGATCTCTGAGAAGGCCTGTCAGGCACAGGAAAAGAAATCATGGCTGTCACATGGGCTGATACCAGCAAGATTTATTAATTTATTCCTCCAAGAGATCTCTAAAATCAGTTCCAGACACTCAAAGTTGACAAATCAGTTGAATATTAATGTGAATAGGAGTTTGATGGTTCTTAAATCTCTTCCTTCAATACAAAATATGATTTTCCTTTAAAATGGAGCACATAATAATCTACTCTTATTCCTATGAGACAACATATGTACCAGAGTGTCTGTTACGATTTTGTGTATAATATATTTATTTGCATACAGAAATATGTATTTCTATTATACATTTTATTTTATTTATATTATATATATGGAGCATACAGCATACCATGGGAAGGTATATTAAATATACACAGAGTTCATGCTACAGCGTGCACCCTTTTAAGAGAAGCATATTGGAGAGGCATGTCATTGTGTATACATGCTGAGAATACATGTCTCACAAGTTTACCCGGATGTGGGTGCCTTCCTACTCTATTTGCAACAACAGTGTTATGGTTGTTCGTGAAGATGTTATCAAATCGAAGACGGGAGCAACCGCTGACGAACTAAATACAAGAAAATAAAAGTTGGCTGTGTTGGTAAGTAACTGTGGGCATCGTTTTGAAATATAATCTCCTCTCATGCCATTATCTCTTCAGGATCAAACAACATCTAGTAGTCAAAAAAACAGAAGGAAGCCAGGCAGTGGTGGTGCACGCCTTTAATCCCAGCACTTGGGAGGCAGAGGCAGGTGGATTTCTGAGTTCGAGGACAGCCTGATCTACAGAGTGAGTTCAGGACAGCCAGGGCTATACAGAGAAAACCTGGCTCGGAAAAAAAAAAGAAAGAAAAAGAAAAGAAAACAGAAAGATGTGTAATTCAAGATACTATATGTCAAGCCAGATGGTTTATCTTAGCCTTTGTAGCTTACCACATGGTGACCTTGTCCCAGTACTTGGGATATGTCATTAAGGTAATCACGACTTGGTCAAGAGGCAATCTTTTTTTTTTTTTACTCTAGAAGTGAGATGGTTCCTCTTTTTTATATTCTTAATCTTCTCTTTTGAACACCACTCTGGGATATTTACGTTATTGCTATGAGGAATAAAAAACCAAAGGCTTGACAGCTTCTGACAGTTCTAGTGAAAGCAAAGAAGATGAGACATACTGTTTCTTTAAAGGGCTCTTCATTAGTTTGAAAAGAAAAGAAATGATGTTTCCAGGAGACACCCATCAGACTAGAAGCAGTGCTGTTCATGGGCAAAGCCACAACCTCTGGAGGAGGGGTGTGGTTCCATAACCAGGCATTAAGATGCCTCGGTGCACTAGGTGTGTGAAAGCTGCCAGTCTCAAGAGGTGTGGTCTGTTCTCTTATCTGAAAATTTTAAATCCTAATTAGTGTGGGAGAATTTATGATAGCTAACGAGTGAGTGAGCTTTGCTCACAAGAAAGAAAACTGTATTAGTCTTTTTGTTTGTTTTTGTTTAAATGATGGGGGATTAAGAAGGGAAGCTTCAGAAATCCTTTAATATAAACTAGTCTTTCTCAGTCCTGGTATCATTGCCATTTTGAGCCAAATCATTTTTCTTGGCGGAAGAGAGCATAGCTTGTGCATTCAAAGCTCCTTCTTATTAGATAGATACTAATGCCTATTCCCAGTTGTGACAATCAAAATGGCCCTACATATCACTAAATGTCCATAGGGTAAATATTGCCTCTGCTTTAGAGTTAAAAAAAGAAAAAGATAAAAAAAAAAACGAACGCCAGCAACAGTAAAGAGAGACCTTTGACTACATTCTCCCTCCAAACATGCCAATGTCCTTCCCTTTTCTTCTGATTCTTTTGGAAAATTTCCATAGTATGTTAGACTACCTTCATTTTCTTCTTGAACTTGATAGTTTCTCTTTTAATGAAGTTGTGGCAGCTGTGGCGAATTACTAGGCACAGAAAGAATCAAGGAAAGATTACAATAGAACGAGACAAAGATTAGCTCATGGTGGATTGGCCTTAAATCAGGGATAGACAATGAATCCTGGCCTCTCAATGGTAGCCATGTCTGCATCACAGTAGTATATAGCACAGATTAATAGCATATCCTACAGAAAACCAAGAAATCCTTTGGAGTGAAGTCTTCTCCACTCAATTAGTTGAAGAAACAACACAAAAATAAATGTGATCTTAAATTTCAAAATTTACATTTTAGTAATTCTGAACTAAAGGAGCTACATCATCTAATTTTAGACTAAATTAATGTGAACCAATTCCATGTTTACAGATAATTGATTTTGAAGTTAAAACTAACTGAAATTACTCAATCGTTAAGTTTGTTCATAAAGGATAAATACATATATTGTTAGCAACTTGCTTCTTATTGGCTTAAAATGTTGCTGGTATTGCTGTCTTATTCTTTATCACCCACTATTTGAGATGTTCCTGACATGCAAAGTCAGACAAAATAACTCTGGTAACTCTTAGGACTTCCCACTGAAGGCCTTGCCTTGTAATACTCATGGAATGGCAGGGAAGGAATCAAAGCACATCAGTGAAAGTCTGAACTTTATAAAACAATTTATAACTGCAATTTCTATTCATTAGGCCCACCCTTACAAAATCTGATTGGAATACCATAACATAGAATGGAAGAAATTATATGAAGACAAAAATATAGCTAGTTAATGTAGATTAGTATAATTCTGCATTCATTTTGTAGTGTCAAGTATGAATCTCCTATACTCATGTTATATGTTTTGTGTTACCCTTTAATAATCATTTTTGTGACAGTTATTTGTGATTATATTAGACTGTGGGAAATGACATGGCGAGAACCACATGGACTCTTCCATCAGATTCTATGGGCATATCTTGCCTCTGTTTGGTTTTCCATTATATTTAAGCCACAACGATTAATATAACTCTCATGATTAGTGAATTTTGAAGCAATATAATCTTACAGAGTAGACAACTGGAAGAACATGGTAGTATTAGTAAATATTTTTGCATGACCCATTTCCCCACCCCATGTCTTAGTATGATTATAGAAAACTTCATTTGAATATAATTTAAGTACCATCTGCTAACAGACATTGAATATAAGGTCTTTTCCTCTTGAGGTTGACACAGTAAACTAACTGAGACTCCAAATGAGCAAACCAATGTCATATTCCTGCTGACAAAGTCAGGAGTTTGTGTTGTACATGTTAGCATAGTGCACATGGGTCAGGCAGGTTCAACTTCAAACAGATCACCCTTCTGACCTTCTGTCTTCTCATCGCAAACTTCATCTGGCCTCAGTGAACTTTCTCCAACTAGACTGACCATTTTCTAATGTGATTAAAAATTAAGTTGAAATGACTTTGGTTTCCTAAGCATACTTGTGTCTTAGGCAGACTACATTGTTAAAATGGATTAGTTGAGAAGAAAATCAGATGGGCAAAAATTTTCCACATGAAGGAACTCAAGTGAATGAAATCCTTACAGGTTGTACACTATCAAAGAATGCAACGACACAGTGGGGAGTGCCAGAGTGTCCATTTTCACAGGTGACTGTGGCCAGATTTAGAAATCCTGCAGATACTATCCATATACAATATAAAACCAGGAACTATAAAAATAGTAGAAAAAAATAGTATGGCCTAGTTGGGCTTTTGTTGTTTTGCTTTCTTGCTTTTCAAGATGGGAAAAGGGAAGAGAGAAGAAATAAGCAGTGATTCCATTAAAATCCTTCCAACCAGAGAACAGCATAGCCAGGAATATGCTCAGTGCTCTGCATACCATCTCCGAATCCTATTTGATTTTCTTTCTTCTTATCTCTCATTGTATAGTGCCTGCTTCTTTATGTTTAGGTCTCTGTGTTAGCATGTAATATGCCATTTCTTTCTCATCACCACACAGGGGAACAACAGAAAGAAACAACAAACTAACAAGGTTATTCTTCTTGTGCAGAGACACGAGATTGTAGATTCTGAAGTCCTTCTTCAAGAGAGCAGGAGACAGTAGAAATTGTTCCTTAGATCTGCAATTTCAGCACATCTCTTTCATTGTCTCGGTGCTCCTAAACTGACAGGGCTTATATGGTGAAGGTTATTTACTTATTTTTCTAACTGGAGCATGGGCACAGTGAGAGTGTCTCTCTAAAACTCCTTAATTACACGTTGTAGTAAGATTGTAAAGTGCAAGGGCAGATCACTATAAACACAGCTTCCTTGTCCCTGCTCTTCCCCAAAATACACTCAACCACATTTCTTCTTTTGAAAAGGTCTTTTACCTTGTAGCGCCGATGTTCTTGTAATGACACATAAGGAGGTGCTTAAAAGTCTTTTTGAAGGTGGCATTACAAAGTGCATAGCAGGCAGGATTGATGGTGCTATTGATGTAACAGAGCCAGTAACCAATTGTCCACACTGTATTGGGGATGCAGGGTGCACAGAAGGTATTGATGAGCACCATGACATTGTATGGTGCCCAGGTGATGATGAAAGCCAACAGGATAGCCAAGATTGTCCTGGTCACTTTCTTTTCCCGGGATGGAGGAGGCTTCTTTTTGGCAGGCTGCTTGGTCATCTTCACAATTTTGCGGGCTACAATGTTCTGCTTTTCATCCCCGTTCTGACCTGATGATCCAACTAGTTCTACGGTGGTACTTGTTGGTGTGCATGCGTCACCCTTTTGGGTCTTGGTGACGATTTTGATGCAGGTCTGTCTAGAATTGTCATCTTTGGAGTGGCCCAGGGAAGTGGAAACTGTGTTTTCATCCTGGGTTATCTCATCATCTCTCATATTGGAGGCCACAGCACTGACGGACGTGGAGTCATTGGAGCTTTCTTTCTCCTCCCCCTGAACGCAGTTTTCAGTCACGCCATCCCGTGGAGCCTTGCCATTCTGGACCTTGTGCTCCAGGCCACCCTCACCTCCTGGCATGTTGTTGTTGTTTGGCTTTACAATTCTTCCTTGCACCAGACTCGGAGACACTGGGTCTTGGTTGGCCACAGGTTCCTTCTTTTCTTTCTTTATTCTGCTCTTGCTCGCCCGGGATATGTGCCAATAGAGCACCGTCATGATGATGACAGGCAGGTAGAACGCTGCAATGGCAGTGCCAAAGGTGACGGCAGCGTTGGAAAAGAACTGAATGTAGCACTCCCCGTCCTTCACAGTCCTTACCCCTACAATGAACTGCCAGAAGAGAATGGCTGGGGCCCAGAGGATGAAGGAAAGGACCCACGCAGCTGCAATCATCATGCCTGCCATTTTTGTGGTCCGCTTAACTGGGTAGGTCAGAGGTTTGGTGACACAGAAGTATCTATCAAAGCTGATGATGAGGAGATTCATAACAGAGGCATTGCTGACAACATAGTCCAAAGCTAGCCAAAGGTCACATACTACAGGTCCCAAAGGCCAGTAGCCAATCACAGTGTAGAGGGTATACAAGTTCATGGAGAAAACACCTATGATGAGGTCAGCACAGGCCAGGCTGAACAAGAAGTAATTGTTGACAGTCTGAAGGTGGCGGTTGACTTTAATGGAAACCATGACCAGAATGTTCCCAATGATGGTCACCAGACTGAGGGATCCAGCCACAAGGACAATAAATACCACTTCAAATGTCTTGTAAGGACTGGTAAGAGCCAAGCCATTGTTGGAGGAGTTCGTTGAGTTATTCATTTTGTGTTCAGTAGTCAAGTGGCCAAAGAAACATTTAAACCTGCAGGGAAATAGAATGAAGTTAACAAATGTAATATAAATATTGTTTAAAAACACATCAGATTTCTTCCTTTTGAAAAACTTCCCAGTCCTTCTTCTGTGTCCTGACTATATACTGTACCCTATCCGATTACCCAAGAGGCAAAGATGGAAGATTGAAATGTTTCTTAATGGCTGATGATGAAGTCATGATTCAGTAACACAATGAGTGCCTCCATAGACAGACACGAGTGTCTGTCTATCTGCCTGCTTATTTATATCACCATATCTTTATGAGTTGAAAGATATCACCATATCTTTATGAGTAGACCAAATATACAGTTAAAACTTTTCAAAACAACCATAAAGTTCTGGATTTGAAAAAAATTAATAAACCAGGGAAAAATAAAATATTAAAACAGAACACAAAATTGAATGTATGAGTTTAATAGTCAATAACACCTTTATGGCATATTGAGACTTTTCCTTATTAAAATTAATGAAGGTAATGATACAAAAGATCATATACTAACCAATGTACCCAACCAAAGTAAATTTGTTTTTTTCAATTTTGTTTTACAATTATAGTCCATCTTCACTTGGCAGTACAATTTTTAAAATTCTACACCTTATGAAAGAACTTTCATTTCCTATTGACATGACTATATGATTATATGGAAACAATTTTCTAAATGTTTTCTTTGTTTCAAGCCACTATGAAATCTATTGTTTTACTATTCTCTGACAGACCTTTCATTTTGCTGAAGAGGAAGCTATGGGCCAGCAAGTTGCAGAAAGTAACCTAGAATCATGTTTAAGTTAGTGGATAGGCAGGCTGCAATTATTCCCTTTACTTTTACTTTTTACAAATGGTATGAATTATTTTTCAACAAAAATCATAAAAGAATATACAACCTTAGGTCTCTCAGATGCACATTATATCAGTAAGTATTAAGGGGTATAGAGAGTTTTTACAATATATTTTATATCATCTCCCTTGCAGGAAGAAGAAAACTGAGATAATAGAAGAGTTTAAGGAACTTATTGTCAGGACAGAGAGTAAATAATTTATAATGAAAATCAGCACTTTGCCGCAGGTCTTTTTTTTGTTTTGTTTTGTTTTGTTTTGTTTTGTTTTGTTTTAAGATAATCTCACCCTGCCTCTCCTTTCCTTTGTAGGGTTGCACTTAATGAGAGACTCCTGAGGAGCAACATAATGATGTATAATAATGATATGTAGAGGTTGCTAGTCAAGACAGATAGTTTACTTAACCTGGGATTCTTATTCAGAGTGAACACTGAAAACTCTAGGATATGAACTATAGTGACTATTGCGACTCAGGAATTTTCAGAGATACCCTACTAGTCTGTGACAGTGCTGGTGTGACAATGGGAAACATGACATTTAGAAGCAAAGACAAGTATTTGAAGCAGGGACATCCTCTCTTCCAACAGGATGTGCTCATTATATAGGGGCTATTCCTCTTTTATGAGAGATAGTAGCTGGCCTCCACCAGTCTCCCATCACCTCTTTTCTCCAAATTTCTGGGGTCATTAAAGCAATAAGATTAGATCACAAATGAGGAAGATGCTCATGAAGGGAATAAACTTCAAAGCACGCATGTTCATACAGTAAATGTGCTATGTGGTATTGTACACTTTAGTTTAAAACCAGGTCCTGGGTGTATTTTGGAAGCAGGAGAACAAAACTTGTCTTTACTGAGTTTCTTTGTATACATAGCAGAGAGGAACACACAACATTCTATGTTCTCTTCATCAAATTTGAGTACCTTATGAAGTATGTACTAGATTGGAAGGGTGGAGTCAGGGGGAGGTACTGACTTGAAGTGGGTTTTATAAGTTGAGGCCCACAACCATGCATCAGAAAGAGTAGTAGCTAATACACACACACACACACACACACACACACACACACACAGAGGCACAGGTACACACACAGAGGCACAGGCACACAAACATATAGACATATATAGACACACACAGACACACACATAGACACACATAGAGACACACACACACAGACACACACATACACAGACACACATACACATATCTGTATATATCTACACACACACATTATTTGAACACTCAAGCCTCTAACTCTTCCAAACAATAGTTCACAAGGAAGAAATACAAATGGACAGTTAAGTATCTGGGAAGAAAGTGTTGAACATCCTTAGCCATTAGAGAAATGCAAATTAAAATTGCTTTGAAAGTCTATCCCACTGCATCCATTAGCTATGTAGTTCTGGGTTTGCCACTCAAATTCAATGAAACGTCTTTCCCTTTTCTCAAACTCATTTTTTTTTTTTAGAGTTATAGCAAGGATTAAAGTGATATTATGTCCCTGAATGATAGTCTATAAAAGCTAAGGATGAAACACGAGCTATTAATATTTAAATCTGCAAAGCACATGTAAATTGATCACCCCTCTTAACCTTTCATAATAGTTACCAGAAAAGAATGTGTCTATGTGTGTCTGAGCTAAGTATGAGTGGGAAGATGTGGAATGAATAAAGTAGTAAAAATAATAAATTCTCATTATCAATGATGGCAAATTGTCAACAATGGTGTGATAAAGAAAATCATCACAAGGACAGTCAGCATGTTTTGAGCATAATTACTCTTCACAGAAGTCCTGGGGTGGCTGCTGTTTTATGACAGACATTGATCAAAGGATCAAAGAGTAAAATTGTTTGAGATTCAAATCAGTGGCACTCTATGCAGACTCTGTTACAAATCAATAATCATCCTCTATCTAAGAAATACCCTCATTAGCTGAAATCATGCTCAAACACCAATGACCTGTAAGAGTAAGCCTGGTATTCAGACATCAAGTTGGGTCCTTGATTAATACAAAAGTTTGCAGATCATATATGGACAAGGACAGTATCTCTGAGGGGAGATGTCAATATCAACGCTGTGTGGAGTCCAACATAGAAAAATGTGGGGTTTGCAGTTCTAAACATTTTTCTAAAATCAATCATTACAAAATGTGTGGGGGAGGGGTGCAGAGGGAGGTAGAGGAACCTCAGTGCAAGAGTGCCTTCTTAGCATGTGAAAGACTCAGGGTTCTATGCTTGCACATAGGAACTTGCACACGTACACACACAAGCATATGCCCATATACATGTATACATACACAGGAACATGCACATAAAAACACACACATACAAATACACATGTGCACACCTAGTGTATCACCAACATCATTCACTCAGTGGCACTAGAGTTCTAAACATTTACACCAAGTTTTTGAATTGTTATGGAGAAAATTAAAATTCTGATATGTAATAGGCAGGAAGGGCTAATTAGATAATATAGATGGGACTTATACCTGGGTGAGGCAGAACACAAGAGGTGTATGTGGAAGTGCTTACAAAATTGTGTCCAACTGGAATGTGCTACATGAATTGATCAATGTGTGAGCCATTTAAGGACTGCAAATTTTTAATGCTATTTCATATAATTCTTATTACCATAAGAGTGTTGTTCCCATTTGTGAAGTTGACAATGGTTCATGGCCTTGAGAAGTTTCACTGCATTGTATTTGTCTTCAGGTCTACCTGACATCTGTTATTTCATTATTTCTATGACGCCCCACTTGGACATGGAAACTGCGCACTGGCGAGTGTTTTAGAAGAATAAAAAGAAAATCAGGGACACAATCCATGGACTTCTGATAGAGGGAGGCTACGTTTCTGAACTCCTGATGAATTATTCAATCATAAGTGTTCATCCCTAAACACATATACATATAAACAACACTAAAGGAAGTCAGGAGAGAGATGAATAATAATAATTACAGAAGAGGCCATGGGTTTGAGAGCAGGGCAGGAGAATACAATTTAGTATATATGAGGGATAAATACCATAGTATGTTCTGAGCTACTTAAAAGCTTGTCTTAACAATGTTATAGTATGCATAAGACTTTCAACCCAAAATTCTAGGGCTAATATCTAATATATACAAAGAACTCAAGAAAGTAGAACCCAGAGATCCAAATAACCCCATTAAAAAGTGGGGTATGGAGCTAAACAAAGAATTTTCACATGAAGAACTTCGGAGAGCTGAGAAACACCTTAAGAAATGTTCAACATCATTAATTATTAGGGAAATGCAAATCAAAACAACCCTGAGATTTCACCTCACACCAGCCAGAATGGCTAAGGTCAAAAATTCAGGAGACAGCAGGTGTTGGCGAGGATGTGGAGAAAGAGGAACACTCCTCCACTGCTGGTGGGATTGCAAGATGGTGCAACCACTTTGGAAATCACTCTGGTGGTTCCTCAAAAAACTGGGCATGTCACTTCCTGAGGACCCTGTTATACCACTACTGGGCATATATCCAGAGGATTCTTCAGCATGCAATAAGGACACATGCTCCACTATGTTCATAGCAGCCCTATTTGTAATAGCCAGAAACTGGAAAGAACCTAGATGTTCTTCAGTAGAGGAATGGATACAAAAAATGTGGTATATTTATACAATGGAGTACTATTCAGCCATTAGAAACAATGAATTCATGAAATTCTTAGACAAATGGATAGAGCTGGAGAACATCATACTAAGTGAGGTAACCCAGTCTCAAAAATTCAATCATGGTATGCACTCACTGATAAGTGGATATTAGCCTAGAAACTTTGAATACACAGGACATAATCCACAAATTAAATGATGTCCAAAAAGAATGGAGGAGTGGGCCCTGGTTCTGGAAAGACTCAGTGCAAGAGTATAGGGGAATTCCAGAACAGGGAAGTGGGAAGGGGTAGATGGAAGAATAGGGGGACGGAAGAGGGTTTATGGCACTTGTGGGGAGTGGGGACCCAGAAAAGGGGAAATCATTTGCAATGTAAATAAAAATAAATAAATAAAAAAAGTAAAAAAAATAAAAAAATAGATAAAATAAAAAAAAAGAAAATATGAAAATTACAAGGTTGGCTTAACATGGCAATAGAAAAGTATCAGAAACTCATGAAGACAAGGTTTCACCCACTAAGGGATTAGCAGGTCATAAATGAAAAGGTTAATTTTCTGTCTTAAGAGTGAGATGCATTGTTTTTACCTATGTTATCGTTGATTATAATGGAAATGAAGTTCATTCATTTTGATACTTTGTATTATTTAGCAACAAATATGCTCTGTTAATAGGCTAAATGATATTAAGATGCAATTTTTACTTCATAACATGAATTGTTGTGGCTAATATCCAATATATACAAAGAACTCAAGAAGTTAGACTCAAGAGAACCAAATAACCCTATTAAAAATGGGTACAGAGCTAAACAAAGAATTTTCAACTGAGGATTATCGAATGGTTGAGAAGCACCTAAAGAAATGTTCAACATCCTTAGCCATTAGGGAAATGCAAATCAAAACAACCCTGAGGTTCCACCTCACACCAGTCAGAATGGCCAAGATAAAAAATTCAGGAGACATCAGGTGCTGGTGAAGATGTGGAGAAAGGAACACTCCTCCACTGCTGGTGGAATTGCAAGGTGGTACAACCACTCTGGAAATGAGTTTGGTGGTTTCCCAGAAATTGGGCATAATATTACTGGAGGGCCCCGCTATACCATTCCTGGGCATATACTCAGAGAATTCTCCATCATGTAATAAGGACACATGCTCCACTATATTCATAGCAGCCCTATTTATAATAGCCAGAAGCTGGAAAGAACCCAGATGTCCCTCAACAGAGGAACGGATGCAGAAAATGTGGTACTTTTACACAATGGACTACTACTCAGCTATTAAAAGCAATGATTTTCATGAAATTCTCGAGCAAATGGATGAAACAAAAAATTATCATCTTGAGTGAGGTAACCCAATCACAAAAGATGGTATGCCCTCACTAATAAGGGGATATTAGCCCAGAAGTTTGGAATACCCAAGATAATCCAAAATCTGCTTTAGGTCTTTGTAATACTCATTTAATCCCACTAATTAATGAATAGCATTGGTACTGATGTTAAGTATGCTTTCTTCCACCAGCAATGTTAGAGACCAAATAAGTTTTTTAAAAGACAAAGAAGAGCTGAGAAGATATTTATTCCAAGAAGTGTTCTGTGAAAAATATTTTGTTTACACAGTTTTATATTGAGACAACAATGGTGACATGGTTTGTTTCTCTCTGATATGTTGTTAACTTTTGGTTACACAGACATGGAACACATTTCTGCATTCCCCCTTCAATATGATTTCCCTTTGAACGAGGACACTGTGAGTCAGAGTGGGTACCCGTTCCTCCATCCTTCCTCACCAGCGCCAGCCTCTCACTGCAGCTGCAGTTGCAGTGGGAATGGCCAAAGGGAGGAATGAAGGTCCTGCTTCTTTTTGTTCCAAAATATCTTCTGAAGCCCTGGAATGAGCAGATCCTCAAATGGTGTCACAGGCTGTGGGGGTGGAAGCAGAGGAAGAATGGAAACGCAAAGAAAATAGAGCGTGTTCTCTTCCACGGGGGCTTTCTAATCCAGGAGAGATAGACGATGCCGAAGACACTCACCTGCTACCCATAATGCTACACAGATGTGGAGCCAAGTTCCAAGGTGGAGGCTTTAGGAGGAAGGTTGGCCAAAATGGAGCAAAATAAAGAAAGTGGCTCCCTGGGACCGCTTCCCTAAATACCCGAAGCTCATCCCTTCTCCACCGTTTCTTTCCTCTCATTCATGAAGTCAGACGGACTCATCCTTGCAGGACTCCAGATTCTGTGCCATCACGTTTTTCCTCAGTGAAGAACGCTATAGTGGTGTTAGGCCACTACTCTACGACTTTAATTTGAGTCCGTGAAAGTTCAGAAACCCATTAGGAGACTCTCACACTCATTTACCCACACAGACTTGGCATGTCATTTGAAATAAAATGTATCAAAAATATTCTCGAAGAAATGAGCATTTTTCTCTTTTAGGAAACTATAGCTCAAAATGGTAGACTTCGACAGCGATGCATTATGTAAAATTTTTGAATTAAAAAATTCCATGCTGAAAACATACTATAGTTTCAAGCTGTACCTGTAAGATCCATGGGTATTTTCATAAAGATGTAAGAAAACAAAACAAAACAAAAAACAAAAAAACACTCTCTCCATCAACAACAAAATAGTCAATGCCAGGAGAATGAAGGCAGCTGATACAGCACTCTGATCCTACGTCAGTGCACATAGAAGTCATGAATTCTTTCAATGTGAAAAACTTCAGGATTATGCGCAAGTTTACTGCAGGGTAAACACGCTGGCTGCTTTGGCTGCCTGTCAAACGTAAAACTATTCTTAGTGATTCTGGGACAAGCTTCCAGTCCATGTCAGCTCCACTCTGTTTCCTTCTTCAAAACACAGTGTAAACACCACTTACCCCAAAAAAGTGCCATGACTAATAGCGGAAGTGTGGTAGCCGCGATTTCACTAGGACCCGGGCCTTCCTACCTCCTGTAGTTAACCTTCTAGTTATTATTCACACAGTGTTCCTCCTGTTACAATGGAAAAGGGGTCTGGATGCTGGAAAGCTTAGTGAAACCAGGGAGTGCTTACATTCTTTTTTTTTTTAATTTATTCGATATATTTTTTATTTACATTTCAAATCATTTCCCCTTTTCTGGTTCCCCACTCCCCGAAAGTCCCATAAGCCCCCTTCCCTCCCCCTATTCTCCCACCTATTCCTTCCCACTTCCCTGCTCTGGTATTGCCCTATACTGCTGCACTGAGTCCTTCCAGAACCAGGGGCCACTCCTCCGTTCTTCTTGGACATCATTTAATATGTGGATTATGTCTTGGGTATTCCACGTTTCTAGGCTAATATCCAAGTGCTTACATTCTTTATAGGACATTCATCATCTTCGTCATTGTTGTGATTTGCTTGTTTGTTTTGGCTTTTCGAGACAGGGTTTCTCTGCGCCACAGAACCCTAGCTGTCCTGGATTTGCTTTGTAGACCAGGCTGGCCTTGAACTCACAGAGATTCATCTGTCCCTGCCTCCAAAGAGCTGTGATTAAAGGCATGCTCCACCTTGCTCAGTTTGGTGTTTAAGCTTTTAAAGCACATCTTATGCGAGTAAGTAAGCACACCGGTCTCTGCACTGAATCCAGCAGCACTCTGAGGCATGTGAGGGCTGTAGACATATGTTTTTTGATTTTTGTTTTCTCCTTTTCACGAAAGTGCATGGGCCTAGAGCTACAGCATGGAACTCTGCTGCTTCTACACTGTGAACCTGATCAAACATCCAATCATAGGCAAGTCTGTGAAACAGAAGAGAAAATAGACCACTGGCCACAGAGCTATGGGAAGTTGCCTGTGATTTCACAGCTGTATCCATGTCTTTCTCTCTGTTTTTTTAAAATTAGGTATATTCTTTATTTACATTTCAAATGTTGTCCCCTTTCCTGGGTCCTCCCTCCCCCGAAAGTCGCATAAGCCATCTCCCTTTCCCCAATTAACCCTCCCCTGCTTCCCTGTCCTGGTATTCCTCTAGACTACAGCATCACATCTTTCCAGGACCAAGGTCATCTCCTCCCTTTGGTGTCTAACAAGACCGACCTCTGCTGCTGATGTGCCTAGAGTCATGGGTAACTTCATGTGTACTCTTTGGTTGGTGGTTTTCTTCCTGGGAGCTCTGGTGACTCATGTTGTTCCTCCTGCGGCTCTGCAAACCCCTTCAGGTCCTTGGGTCCTTTCTCTAGCTCCTCCATTGGGGACCCTGTGCTCAGTTCAATTGCTGGCTGAGAGTGACCCCCTCTGTATTTGTCATGCAATAGGAGAGGCTCCCAGGTGATAGCTATATCCAGCTCCAGACAGTCAGCACTTGAGAGCATCTACAATAGTGCCTGGGTGTTGTAAATATAGGATGCATCCCTGGGTGGGGTAGTCTCTGTATGGTCTTTCCCTCAGACTCTGCTCAAACTTTTGTCTTTGTATCTCCTTCTGTGGGTATTTGTTTTTCTTTCTACAAAGGAGCCAAGGATCCATTGTTCTTCTTCCTTCTTGGGCATCATTTGATATGTAAATTGTGTCTTGGGTATTCCAAGCTTCTAAGATAATATCCACTTATCAGTGAGTGCATACCATGAGTGTTCTTTTGTGATTGGGTTACCTCACTCAGAATGATATTCTGCAGTTCCATCCAATTGTCTAAGAATTTCATGAATTCATTGTTTTTAATGGCTGAATAGTATTCCATTGTGTATATATACCACATTTTCTGTATCAATTCCTCCATTGAGGGACATCTGGGTTCTTTCCAGCTTCTGGCTGTTATAAATAATGCTGCTATGAACATAGTGAAGTATGTGTCCTTATTACATGCTAGGGAATCCTCTGGGTATATGCCCAGGACTGTTATAACAGGGTCCTCTGGTAGTATTATGGTAGTTTTCTGAGGAACTGCCAGACTGATTTCCAGAGTGGTTTTACCAGCTTGCAATCCTACCAGCAGTGGAGGAGTGTTCCTCTTTCTCCACAATCTCTCCAGCATCTGCTGTCTTCTAAGTTTTTCGTCTTAGCCATTCTGACCAGTGTGAGGTGAAATCTCAGGGTTGTTTTGGTTAGCATTTCCCTGATGACTAAGAATGTTGAACATTTGACAAAGGAGCTAATTCCATTCAGTAGAAAAATGAGAGCCTTTTCAACAAATGGTGCTGGCTCAACTGGCAACTAGCTTGCAGAAGAATGCAAATCGATCCATCCTTATCCCCTTGTACTATGCTCAAGTTCAAGTGGATCAAGAACCTCCACATAAAACCAGAAACACTGAAACTAATAGAAAAGAAACTGGGGAAGAGCCTTGAACGCATAGGCACAGGGGAAAATTTCCTGAACAGAGAAACAATAGCCTATGCCCTAAGATCAAGAATTGACAAATGGGACCTCATGAAATGACAAAGTTTCTGTAAAGCAAAGGATACTGTCAATAGAACAAAATAGCAACCAACAAATTGGGAAAATATCTTTATCAACCCTACATCTGACAGAGGGCTAATATCAACTATATATAAAGAACTCAAGAAGTTAGACTCCAGAGATCCAAATAACCCTATTTTAAAAAATGGGGTACAAAGCTAAACAAAGAATTTTCACCTGAGGAATATCGAATGGCTGAGGAGCACCTAAAGAACTGTTCTTTCTGTTTTAAGAAACTGGAACTGTGCAGCTGGTTTTTAAAATTTTGTTCTTGTGGTGTTCTTTCCCCCAACCCCTGAAGTTGGCAGGCTGATGGTTTAATAACACTAAATTAGTTAATTTATTGCTGTGCATTAAAAATGTGAATCAAATTTGCAGAGGAATTGAGGTTTGTTTTAACCCTGATAGAAAATTCTGGAATGAAAGCTGTTGCCCTCAGGAAGCTGAGCAAAGCCAAACAGTGTCCCCTCTAGGGAGAATCTTCCAGGATGTACATGCTTTCCACTGGGGGATGAGATAGAGCCTCTGTCAACATGTCCCTTTGGGTTGTAGCTCAAGCACACACCTGGTGGGAGGCAAGAGGGAGTTGCATTTATGAGTAGTGTGAAATGTTTATGTTGCCCTTTTGGACCATGGCAGCTAGGATGTAAAGAAATTGTATCAGAAGTTGTGCACAGAGTAAATAATTCACAAACAAGTGAAATTCTCTCTGAGTACAGTGGAACATTCAGGCAGTACAGTTTGAATATAACTGGGCAGAGATTAAGACACTCGAGATTACTTAGGAATACATTTATTATGTGTCTGTTTCAGGGTTCAATTGCTCTTTCTAAAAAAAAGTGCTTTTCTATGGAAAATGCAAATGAGTAGATTTTGTTTTGTACATATGGTTTAGTGGTTACTATCATTTGAGGCACAGAAATGTACAGTGAATAGGTGTCATCTCTTTTCTGGCTAATGTCTCTAGAATAGAAATTGCTCTGGCAGTGTGGAGCCCAGAGAAATGAACTCACCTCCAAAAGAGCCAACTTCGAGACTTCCCACTCTTCAATGACACAAATAACACCTGCCTCGTAGCCCTTATGATTCATACCAGAGTCAATGGGGTTATAAAAATAAAATAGTAATGAAGTATACAAAGTGATGGGCAGTGACTATTTTTATTGTTTCTAATCCAAACACAAAATGATTGTTTCCCCGGAGCCTGATTGCAGCCTATTTCTAGAACTCGGAGAAATGACCACAGCGTTATCTCACTAAAACTTGAAGTCCAAGAGCATTGAGAAGATTAAAATTTTCACTAAATGATGGAATGGCAATTCAGATGAGGGGACATGGAGAGCTTCATTGAGTCAGCAAAGATTTGTGTCTCTAAAGCACTAATTTAGAGTCCCAATAGAAAGCAAGTTGGGAAGGAAGAAGTTTATGTCTGAAACCCGAGCAATCTCCTAACTGCTTGAAATAAAACTGTTTCTTGTTTACAACCTTGGGCAACCACAGCATCATTAAAAGTGTACAATATAATATGTCATCAATCCCGTGGTGCTCCTTCCCTTTTTCTCCTTAATGCCCTTCCCTTTCCTTTTACCTTAGTTAAAAAATCATTTAAATATGTGTTTGTGACTCCCTTTTGCCTGCAGACTCTATTAATTTTGTCTTTTTTATTTTTGCAGCGCAGGGGATTGAAGCCAGAGCCTTGTGCTTGCTAAGCAAAAGGTCTCCTATTGAGCTGAATCCCCAACTTTTGCACCTCCATTCTTTCCAAACACTCTTTGACATCATGTCTTTCTGGAAACCCAAGCTTTGCACTCATGAACAGAGCTGTAACCTACACCTTTCCCTATGAGACAAGATGGTGTTAACTGAGCCCAGTGTGGAAAATATGACAGAAATGACACTTGTCTTCTTGAACTACACCATCTGGGCTTGGAAGTAGGCCAGACACAACTGGTTTGCTGTCACCTCCTCAATGCCTTGTAGTAAATGGTTGTTGAAATTTGAACAGGTTATAAAAGGAATAATTTTACAATCCTCTAGTTTCAGCATACAGGAGGCAAAGGCAGGCAGATCTCTGAAATTTCAAAATCTGTCTCATTAGCATAAGGAGTTACTGGCCACCCGAGTTACATATCGAGAGAAAGCAAAACAAACAAACAAACAAACAAACAAAAAACAAACTCTGAGCCTTTCACATATAGGCATTGAAGTACAATTTCCACTCATTCATAAATAATGCATGACAAGGGAAAATCATCCAATATAGGATGGCAAATGGATGGAAACTGTTTAAGCCTTGTAGAAAGCAAATTTTTTAACTGTGTCATTGTATTGGTAGACCAGGTTTCATATGAGTTGTTTACTGAGTTAAGACAGAATATGCTTAGCTTGACTTAAAAAATATTAGAGTATAAGTTTGCAGTTACTTAATCTGTGTCACATCTCAAGACAGTAGGAAATAAGCTAGGAGATTTTGCCCCTGAATCTTCACCACTGTGGAAATGCATATATGATGTGCTCACATGTTGAGTATTCTCTGAGTTGGGAAAGATCCTGTCTCTTATGAGAGGAAAGCAAGGCAGGTTTTCTGTTCTTACGAAGACTATTAGATAGGAAATACTCCCAGGAAGAATTGGCACAATATGACAGCATGCTATAGAAAGGGAACTTTCAAGCCACAGAGCTGGTCTTCTATAAGCAATGCCCAAACTTGAACAATACCATGAATTTAGTGTACCTTTACTTTTGAGGGAGACAATAGCAATGGTTCTGCTTATTCATCTATGGGAGGCACCAGAAAAGGCTGGCTTCTCACTTTGTTAGGGTGACACAACTCTTCTTCCTGTAACTTCTATTTATAGACAGCTGTGATGTCTTTGTGGGTATGTACTTATAGCTTTAGCTTGCAAAAACCTTAAAAAAGAAGCCTATCTCTACATGCATACATGTACTCATTATGTAGTCACTATGAGTAAATTGATTATAATTTAACAGGTGGTTCTAACAGGAAAATATAGCACAACCAAAGGAATTAGCATAAAAGAATGAAGAATACATTTTGTATTGCTCCATAAACATAAGAAAACAATTTGATACAGGAGAACACAAGTAAACAGGTAGAAGCCCTTAAGGAGGAAACACAAAAATCCCTTAAAGAATTACAGGAAAATACAACCAAAGAGGTGAAGGGATTAAACAAAATTATCTAGGATCTAAAAATGGAAATAGTAACAATAAAGAAATCACAAAGGGAGACAACTCTGGAGACAGAAAACTTAGGTAAGAGATAAGGAATCATTGATGGAAGCATCAGCAACAGAATACAAGTGATAAAAGAATTTCAGGTGCAGAAGACACCATAGAAAACATTGACACAACAGTCAAAGAAAATGCAAAAAGCAAAAAGCTCCTAACATAAAACATCCAGGAAATCCAGGACACAATGAGAAGACCAAACCTGAGGATAATAGGTATAGAAGAGAGTGAAGATTCCCAAATTAAATATCTTGAACAAAATTATAGAAGAAAACTTCCCTTACCTAAAGAAAGAGATGCCCATGAACATATAGGAAGCCTACTGAACTCCAAATAGACTGGACCAGAACAGAAATTTCTCCTTTTACAATATAATTAAAATTCACAAAACAAAGAATATTAAAAGGAGTAAGGGGAAAAGGTCAAGTAACATATAAAGGCAGACCTATAAGAATTACACCAGACTTCTCATCAGAGACTATGAAAGCTAGAAGATCCTGGGCAGTGTCATACAGAGCCTAAGAGAATAAAAATAGCCAGCCAAGGCTATTTTGCCCAGCAACACTTTCAATTACTATAGATGGAGAAAACAAGATATTCCACGACAAAACCAAATTTAAGCAATATCTTTTTACAAACACAGCCCTACAGAGAGTAATAGACTGAAAACACCAACACAAGAAAAAGCAAGAAAATAATATTCTTTCGACAAACCCAAAAGAAGATAGCCACACAAACATAATTCCACCTCTAACAACAAAAATAAAAAGAAGCAGCAATATCACTTTTCCTTAATATTTCTTAACATCAATGGAGTCAATTCCCCTAAAAAGACATAAACTAAAAGACTGATTACATAAAGAGGACCCACATTTTGCTGCATACAGGAAGTGTACCTCAGCAACAAAGACAGACACTACCACAGAGTAAAAGGTTGGAAAAAATTTTCTAAGGAAATGGTCTCAAGAAATAAGCTGGAGTAGCCATTCTAATATTGAATAAAATTGACTTTCAACCAAAAGTTATTTAAAAAGATAAGGATGGACTCTTGATATACATCAAAGGAAAAATCCAGCAAGATGAACTCTCAATTCTGAACATCTATGCTCCAAATGCAAGGACAAGCACATTCATAAAGGAAAGTTTACTAAAGCTTAAAGCACACATTATAACTTATACAATAATAGTGGGAGACTTCAGCACCCCAGTCTCAGCAATGGACAGATCATGGAAACACAAACTAAATGGAGACATAGATAAATTAACAGAAGTTAGAAAGAAAATTGATTTAACAGATATCTATAGAACATGTCATCCTAAAACAAAAGAATATACCTTCTTCTCAGCACCTCATGGTACCTTCTCCAAAATTGACAGTATAATCAGTCACAATTCTACAAAATAGAAACAGAAGGAATACTACCCAATTTGTTCGACAAAGCCACAATTACATTTATACCTCAACCACAAATAGACCCAACAAAGAAAGAGAACATCAGACCAACTTTTCTTAGGAATATTGATGCAAAAATACTCAATAAAATTCTCACAAACTGAATCTAAGAACACATCAAAATTATCATTCACCATAGTTAGTAAGCTTCATCCTAGGGTTGCAAGGATGGTTCAATATAGGGAAATCCATCAATGAAGTCCACTACATAAATAAACTCAAAGAAAAAAAACCACATAATCATTTCATTAGACGCTGAAAAAGCATTTGACAAAATTCAACATCCCTTCATGTTAAAAGTTTTGGAAAGATCAATAATTTAAGGCTCATACTTAAACATAGTAAAAGCAATATACAGCAAACCAGTAGCCAACATCAAAATAAATGGAGAGAAACTTGAAGTATTCCCACTAAAAGCATGGACTAGACAAGGCTGACCACTCTCTCCCTATCCAATTTAATTCTAGAAATTCTAGCTAGAGCAACTAGACAACAAAAAGGAGGTGAAAGTATACAAATTGGAAAGGAAGAAGTTAAAAATATCACTATTTGTAGATGATATGATAGTATACTTAAGTGACACCAAAAATTCCACCAGAGAACTCCTAAAGCTGATAATCAACTTCAGCAAAGTGGATGGATGTAAAATGAACTCAAACAAATCAATAGCCTTCTTCTACTCAAAGGATAAACAAGGTGAGAAAGAAATTGGGAAATGACACCCTTCACAGTAGTCACAAATAATATTACATACCTTGTCATGTCTAACCTAGCAAGTTAAAGATTTGTATGACAAGAACTTCAAGTCTCTGAATAAAGAAATCGAAGACCTCAGAAGATGGGAAGATCTTCCATGCTCATGAATTGGCAGGGTTAATATTGTAAAAATGGCTATCTTGCCTAAAGCAATCTACAGATTTAATGCAATCCCCATCAAAATTCCAACTCGATTCTTCATAGAGTTAGAAAGAACAATTTCCAAATTTATCTGGAATAACAAAAAAATACAAGATATTGAAAACTATTCTCAAGAATAAAAGAACATCTGAGGGAATCACCATCCCTGACCTCAAGCTGTATTACAGAGCAATAGTGATAAAAACTATAGTATCGTTACAGTGACAGGCAGAATGATAAATGGAAAAGAATTGAAAACCCAGAAATGAACCCACACACCTATGGTTGGTCACTTGATATTTGACAAAGGAGCTAAAATCATCCAGTGGGGGAAAAATACAGGATATTTAACCAATGATGCTGGTTCAACTAGAGGCCAGCAGGTAGAAGAATGCAAATCTACCCATTCTCATCTCCTTGTACAAAGCTCAAGTCCAAGTGGTTCAGGAACCTCCACATAAAAGCAGATACACTGAAATTTAAAGAGGAGAAAGTGCGGAAGAGCTTCAAGCACATGGCACAGGAGAAAATTTCCTGGCTTATGTTCTAAGAAGAATCAACAAATGGGACCTCATAAAATTGCAAAGCTTCTGTAAGGCAAAGAACACTCTCAATAGGATAAAATGGCAACCAACAGACTGGAGAAAGATCTTTACCAATCCTACATCCTATAGAGGGCTAATATCCAATATATACAAAGAACTCAAGAAGTTAAACTCTAGCAAAACAAATAACCCTATTTAAAAATGAGGTACAGAGATAATCAAAAATTTTTCAACTCAGGAATATGGAATGGCTGAGAAGTACCTAAATAAATGTTTAACATCCTTAGTCATCAAGGAAATGCAAATAAAAATGACCCTGATACCCCACCTTACACCAGTCAAAATGCTAAGATCAAAAACTCAGATGACAGCAGATGCTAGTGAGGGTGTGGAGAAAGAGCAACACTCCTTCATTGTTGGTGAGATTGAAAGCTGGTACAACCCCTGTGGAAAATCACTCTGGTGGTTCCTCAGAAAATTGGGCATATACCTGAGGACCCAGATATACCACTCCTGGACATATACTCAGAGATTCTCCAACATGTAACAAGGACCCATGCTCCACTATGTTCACAGCAGCCTTATTTATAATAGCCAGAAGCTGGAAGGAGCCCAGATGTCCCTCAACAGAAGAATGGACACAGAAAATGCGGTATATTTACACAAGGGAATACTACTCAGCTATTAAAGACAATGAATTCATGAAATTCTTAGACAAATGGATGGAACTAGAAAATATCATCCTGAGTGAGGTAACCCAGTCACAAGAGAACATACATGTATGCATTCACTGATAAATGGATATTAGCTCAAAAGCAATATCTAGGATACAATTCATAGACCACATGAAACTCAAGAAGGAAGAAGACCAAAATGTGGGTGCTTTGGTCCTTCTTAGAAAGGGGAACAAAATATTCATGGGAGCAAATGAGACAAAGTTTAGATAAGAAACTGAAGGAAAGGCCACCCAGAGACTGCCCCACCTGGGGATCCATCCCATACACCCAGATTTACCAAACCCAGACACTATGTGGATGCCAACTACTTGTGGATGCCAACAAGTGCTTGCTGACAGGAGCCTGATATGGCTGTCTCCTGAGAAGCTCTGCCAGTTCCTGACAAATACAGAGGCAGATGCTCGCAGCCATCCATTGGACTGAGCATGTAGTCCCTAGTGGAGGAGTTAGAGAAAGGACTGAAGGAGCTGAAGGGGTTTGCAATCCCATAGGAAGAACAATAATTTCAACCAATCAGACCTCCCAGAGCTCCCTGGGACTAAGCCATCAACCAAGGAGTACACATGGAGGGACCTATGGCTCCAATCTCATATGTAGCAGAGGACGGCCTTGTCAGGCATGTGTGGGAGGAGAGTACTATGAAGGCTCGATGGATGCCCTAGTGTAGGGGAATATGAAGGTGGGGATGTGGGAGTGGGTGGCTGGATGTGATAACATCCTCATAGAATCAGGGGGCTTGTGGGAACAGGATAGGGGGTTTCTGGGGTAGGGGAACTGGGAAAAGGTTAACATTTGAAATGTAAATAAAAATATTCAATAAAAATAACACACAAAACAAAACAAACAAGCAAAATAATATTGAATAAAAATGAGCTCCACACAGAATGGTATAACTAATTTCTCAAAAAGGGATGGAGAGAAGAAGGTTTATGGGACATATGGGGAGGGGGGATCCAGGAAAGGGCAAATCATTTGGAATGTAAACAAAGAATATAGAAAATAAAAATATTAAAAAGAGGAAAAAAAAGAAACCTATTTGAATTTTTATTCATGAGTAAAATCAGTTTCTTATTCTCTCATTTGCTTCTGTTCAACACTGGATTAAAAAATCCCACTTTCTATTAGCTTCAGAGTGTCTGACTTTATGTGGAGGTCCTTGATCCATTTGGACTTGAGCTTAGTACAAAGAGATAAGGGTGGATCAATTCGCATTATTCTGCATGCTGACCTCCAGTTGAACCAGCAACATTTGTTGAAAAGGCTATCTTTTTTCCACTGGATGTTTTCAGCTCCTTTGTGGAGGATCAAGTGGCCATACGTGTGTGGGTTCATTTCTGGATCTTCAAATCTATTCCATTGATCCGCCTGCCTGTCACTGTACCAATACCATGCAGTTTTAAAAACTATTGCTCTGTAGTATTGCTTGAGGTCAGGGATACTGATTCCCAGAGAATTTCTTTTGTTGTTGAGAACAGTTTTACTTATCCTGCGTTTTTTGTTATTCCAAATGAGTTTGAGAATTGCTCTTTCTAACTCTATGAAGAACTGAGTTGGGATTTTGATAGGTATTGCACTGAATCTGTATATTGCTTTTGGCAAAATGGCCATTTTAACTATATTAATCCTGCCAATCCATGAGCATGGGAGATTTTTCCATTTTCTGAGGTCTTCTTCCATTTTCTTGTTCAGAGTCTTGAAGTTCTTGTCATACAGATCTTCACTTGTTTGGTCCGAGTCACACCAAGGTACTTTATACTCTTTGTGGCTATTGTGAAGGGTTTCATTTCCCTAATTTCTTTCTCAGCCTGCTTATCCTTTGAGTATAGGAAGGCTACTGATTTGCTTGAGTTGATTTTATAACGTGCCACTTTGCTGAAGTTGTTTATCAGCTATAGGAGTTCTGTAGTGGAGTTTTTTTTGGTCACTTGGGTAGACTATCATATCATCTGCAAGTAGTGATAGTTTGACTTCTTCGTTTCCAATTTGTACCCTTTGACATCCTTATGTTGTCTAATTGCCCGAGCTAGTACCTCAAGTACAATATTGAAAAGATAAGGAGAGAGGGGGCAGCCCTGTCTAGTCCCTGATTTTAGTGGGATTGCTTCATGTTTCTCTCCATTTAGTTTGATGTTGGCCTCCGGTTTGCTGTATATTGCTTGAGGGAAGACCCTCGAGGACATTGGTACAGGGGGAAAGTTCCTAAACAGAACACCAATAGTGCATGCTCTAAGATCAAGAATAGACAAATGGAACCTCATAAAATTACAAAGTTTCTGTAAGGCAAAGGACACCATCAAAAGGACAAATTGGCACCCAACAAATTGGGAAAAGATCTTCACCAACCCTACATCAGATAGAGGGTTAAGATCCAATATATACAAAGAACTCAAGAAGTTAGACTCCAGAAAACCAAATAACCCTATTAAAATGGGGTACAGAGCTAAACAAAGAATTTTCATCAGAAGAACTTCGGATGGATGAGAAGCATCTTAAAAAAGTCTCAACTTTATTAGTCGTTAGGGAAATGCAAATCAAAACAACCCTGAAATTTCACCTTACACCAGTCAGAATGGCTAAGATCAAAAATTCAGGAGACAGCAGGTGTTGGCGAGAATGTGGAGAAAGAGGAACACTCCTCCACTGCTGGTGGGGTTGCAAATTGGTACAACCACTCTGAAAATCAGTCTGGCGATTCCTCAGAAAACTGGGCACCTAACTTCCAGAAGATCCTGCTATACCACTCCTGGGCATATACCCAGAGGATTCCCCAGCATGTAATAAGGATATATGCTCCACTATGTTCATAGCAGCCCTATTTATAATTGCCAGAAGTTGGAAAGAACCCAGGTATCCCTCAACAGAAGAGTGGATGCAAAAAATGTGGTATATATACACAATGGAGTACTATTCAGCCATTAGAAACAATGAATTCATGAAATTCTTAGACAAATGGATGGAGCTGGAGAACAAGTGAGGTAACCCAGTCTCAAAAGATTAATCATGGTATGCACTCACTAATAAGTGGATATTAGCCTAGAAAATTGTAATACCCAAAACATAATCCACACATCAAATGATGTACAAGAAGAACAGAGGAGTGGCCTGGTTCTGGAAAGACTCAGTGTAGCCGTATAGGGCAAAACCAGAACAGGGAAAGTGAGAAGGCGTGGATGGGAGAACATGGGGAAGGCAAAGAGCTTATGGGAGTTTCTGGGAGTAGGGGGCCAGAAAAGGGGAAATCATTTGAAATGTAAATAAAAAATATATTGAATAAAAATATTAAAAAAACAATACATAGAACTACAGATGCATAATAAAGATGCTCAAAAAATACATCAAATAATAAATTAGTCAAGATTGTAATGTGACTTTGATCTTTTGATAGAAATAAGCAAAATTGTATGTATACATTATCTTCAACATAAATTTATGTAATTATGGTTACATACATTATAGAATTTCTAACTACAGATAATTAACATACACATAAACTCACTTGTTTATGTTTTGGTGGACATTTTCATTGTCTTAGCATTTGTCAAGGTTGCCATATGTTGTTATGGGGTACCGTTACCAGTTTGCACTATACATCTCTTGAATGTATTTTTTTTCTTTTCAAGTACATTTTATCATTTGATTCTTATCTCAAACACAGACTTGTCTCCATAACAACATTCGACAAATTGGACTTTTGAGATATTTTGGTGTTATAAATCTGTAATTCTACTTCTGTGGTTCTCCTGGTAATGATTTCTATTGAGCAGTTGACTTTTGCCTAAATGTGTGTCATTCAGTATAAATTGTTGGCTTGCAATGTCTTTGAAAAAATATTATAAATCTTTTTAACCTGCTGTGTTTAATATTATATTTATCAGGGCATTGATAATGTTCCTTAGTAAATTGATCTATTTTACACCATGGCAAGTTTAATTAAAGTTGTTTTTAATTCTTTTCTGTTGTTCTATTTCAAAATAAATATTGTATTAATTCTGTGAATTTCACACAATGTATTTGATCCTATTCACCCCAAGTTTCTGCCTCTCCCACCACCAGTCCTCCGTACTTTTTCAAAACGTAATAAACTATTGACTATAAAAAAAATCCCACTTTGATTTCAAGCATCCAGGTTCCTATGCTGGTATCCTCAATCTAAAAATGTGAATATTGGTAACAAATGTCTTCCTAAACAAATGTCTGGAGGCTATGGCAGTGAACCCCTTTTTATAATTATACCTTTTATATATTTTATTTCAAAACAGTGTTCTCTAGAGAAGTTATTCTTTCTGATAGAGTAAGAAATAAAATTTAGCCCTTTGCAGATTTCAATTAAACCCCACCCAATACTTAAAACTTGCTTTGGCCACATCATCAATGAATAATGGTCCTACCTCCCCTAGCAATTATTAATAGCCAATTAAGAAAATATTAACATTATGATGCTCAGAACATTATTTATAAATAAAGATTAATTAACTCAAATATCACATTTCACAGTCATTGGAGGTTCTATTTTCAGTGAGAGAAAAAGGATTTTCAAAAAATCTTTTCATTTAGCAGTTTTACTCACTGAAAAAAAACCCTGTATCAAAAGAAATAAAGACCACCCATACCAATGATAGCACTCTTGGAGGGGAGGGCAGCCTTAGGACTTCTCTTTCTCGTATTTCTCTAGACAGTCCAATGGGATGAAGACACAAGTATTTGTTTTCAATGCCCATTCATTATCTGCCCTATCTATAGTTTATGTGGCTTGTATGACGTGCCACTGAGTGTTTAAAGCCACTCCTCAGACACCTTTGCCAGATCTCTGTGGTCATGTTATTCTCCCACCATCATTATAAGAAACTTAGCTTTCTTTATAATGTAATGCTTTCAAAGCATTAAATTGCAAAACTCAAAGTACAAGAAGCATAGTCTATTGATTGTGAAACCCAGAAATAGTAACTAGATTGTAGCTGAGTTCCAACAGCAAGAGAAGGGATACAGATCCAGCATTGATAGCAATTTTGAACTAATAATCCCCATCTTCATCAGCTGAACTTTGACATTGACAGTAAGAATCTTAACCTCAGTCTGTCTTCATTCATGGCCAATAAAATGGGAATATTCACCCAAAATGCTCTCAGGATAGATTCAATGGTGCATCATTTCTCTTTTTTAAATCCTATTAAGAATTGCATAGGCTTATAGATTGAAATCTGAACACATACAAGTTGTTTTTCTTACTTCTCCTGGTCTTATTGCACACATATACTCTCCTTCCTTGCTTGCTTACCTCTTTCCTTCCTTCTTTCTTTCCTTCCTTCCTTCCTTCCTTCTCTCCTTTCCTTTGTATTCACTCACTTATTTATAAACCATAGATTCTTTTTTTCAATATTTTTATTTTCTATATTCTTTGTTTACATTCTAAATGATTTCCCCTTTCCCAGATCTCCCCTAGATTCTTTTAATGCTGCCCATATGTGCAGTGGTGTGGGGCCATCAACTGAAGTTTGGGAAACCTACCAGTGGCCCATAGCCCAGAAGAAGAATCATTTTCTCCTCTCCCAGCTCCTGAGTTATTTCCCTGAATTTGGGTTGGCTTGGTTTTGCACAAAGGTAGACCATGCCTTAGCTACTGCTCTTTATGCTGAAGCCTCCCCGGCTCTGTTCTGCACTTAGGGACATAACTTGTGAGCAGGTTGCCTCCTGCTTTCCCCATGTTGGGTTGCTTTCAAATCCCCTTGGAAGCTATGAGTTGACAATTTGACCTGATTACTCAGCATTTCTCCTTTTATTCTTTTAGGTATCATCAGTTAAATAAAACATGCACATGGAGCTGACCTGCTTAAACAATATCTAAACTGGTAAGTCACAGTGAGTGGTCCCTAGCTAAGTAGCTAGTTAGAATATAGAAATACCCCCAAACAGGTACAGTATGAGGCAGGAGCAGTGAGACGCGTGTCACAATATCCAGTACATCCTACAATTCCCAAATCATCCAGGAAAATAAAGATTTGAGTGTCACTGAATTAGCTTGCTCTTTCATTCATTCTATGAACTGCACACACCTTCTGACAAACAAGCCCTGAAGCAGTTACTTTATAAGACTCAATGGATTTATAGAACTCAAACAATATTTTATATGCTGAGGTTAAATGATGTGGAAAATTATGAATTGTTCTCAGTAAAGTACAGATATGTAAGTGTGAGAATTAAAAAAAAACCAAATCATCAAATGTGTCTCTGATTATCTAGATTTTGGTATATGAGATTGGAATGAATAAAAAAAAATTTAAAATAACCAGAAATACTTCTGTTTTGTTTTCAAGTTTAAAACAAAGCAGCAAAAAAGAAATTTGAAGTAGGTTAAGAGAAACCTTTGGAAATCTTTTATTTAGGGATGGGGGTGTAGATGAGGTGGTACACTATTTGTCTAGCTTTTGCAAGGCTTGGGGAAAGTACAAATTAATTGAATAACTAAATGTATTAAGCCGCATAAAAATGTGGTTTAAATGCTTTCTAAAACATAAAGACAGATTATGAAAAACCTGAAAATCTGGAGTGAAACTGTAGAGTTAATAACGCTGGTTCTTCCTCAGGGTAGACAGAAAGGTCTCACCAAGATTCAGAGTCCAGAGTGCTACCATTATACCGTGGAGTTAGAGAAAGGACTGAAGGAGCTGAAATCTGAAAGGGTTTGCAACCCATAGGAAGAACAACACTATAAACCAACCAGACCTCTCCCCCTCACCCAGAGCTCCCAGGGACTAAACCACCAACCAAAGAGTATACATGGAGGAACCCATGGCTCCAGCTGCATTGGTCCTGTGAAGGCCAGTTGCCCCAGTGTTGGGGAATGCCAGAGCAGGGAAGCAGGAATGGGTGGGTGGGGGAGCACCCTCATAGAAGCATGGGTAAGGGGGAAGGGGATAGGGGCTTTCGGGAGGGGAAACCTGGAAAAGGGATAACATTTGAAATGGTAATAAAGAAAATATCCAAGAAAAGAAACGAAAAAAAAAAATAACACTGGTTGTAACACTGGTTGGACCAGAGTTTACAAGAACCAAAGAGAATGGAATTTGCAGGCAGTCTGGAACTGAACTCACAATAGAAAGGAAGGGACCAGGATAAGAATGGCTGCAGTGGGGCTTAGGTGTCTAAGGAGAATAGGAGAATAGGAGGTGTAAGAAGAACCCGCCCCCTCAAACCCCCCTCCTGTTCCCCGTTATTAGGATGAGAAACATAGGCAGAGAACTATGAAAACAAAGCGACTTGAGTTCTCCATGTTTGGGAAGGCTACTTAAAGCCAGATACTGTAATAAGATGAGTCATTTACAAGCCTCGCAACAAAGGCTATCTCATCAGCAGGGTCTTGTGTGGAGTTTAATTCTTTTTTTTTTTAATAAATATATTTTATTCGATATATTTTTATTTACATTTCAAATGATTTCCCCTTTTCTAACCCCCCCACTCCCTGAAAGTCCCGCAAGCCCCCTTCTCTCCCCCTGTCCTCCCACCCACCCCTTCCCACTTCCCCGTTCTGGTTTTGCCGAATACTGCTTCACTGAGTCTTTCCAGAACAGGGGGCCACTCTTCCTTTCTTCTTGTACTTCATTTGATGTGTGGATTAGTAATGTGTCTTCATTGCAGAGTCCACTGCTTCTCTAGTTCAAGCCATGACCTGACCTGACCTTGCTAACTCTGACTTGGTGAAAAGAAGAAAAGAAGCAGTAATACTTCTACAACCCCAAATTGTAGTAAGGATACCTGAGCCCACTCAGAAATGATAACTTCCTGAGCTTCTTTTTGGTAACTCTTCTCATTGTTTAAAGTCATTAGCCTTTTAAAGATTCCAAGAAAATCCTATCAATAATGTCTACTGGGGGTTCAAACTCCAGTACATGCCAAACAATTAGAGACTCAAGGCTTAGAAATTAGCTATGGTTAAGTTCTCAATTTTTAACATCACAACTCCACTGTGGGTCTGGTTGAGTTGTTTTGAGGCTTTATCTTGTTTAGATTGTTTATTATGAATTTTCTTAAACTGGTAAATTTCATAGCTCAGGTCTATTCATTCCACTAAATAAAAGACTTAATTAAGTCAAAATCTCTCAAATTGAGGTAATCCCCATTTACTACTCAAGTCTGTGCAAGCCTATAGTTGGATAGCTATTGCTTCCTCGATTACCTATAAATTGATTCCTTCTTGTCTGATCACAGCAAAACTTGTATTGCATTGTCAGAATACAGTTTATGTTGTTTGTGTAGCCTGTGTAAAACCAACTAATAGCTTCCGTTTGACCACCAATACATTCCTGAAGGATAGTAAATCCTATGCAACGTTATTAAGGATGGCAAATATTTTCCATGTTTAGGCTATATAATAAAAAGGAAATAAACACACAAAGAAGGAGAATATAGGTAATCAATATTGTTTATAGGCCAATTTAATGACTGGATTAAATAAACATATGCTGTAAAATAAGACTTAGTTTCAAATGATCAGATTATTGACTTGAGGATTTTCCTTTGATTTTAGGGCTTGTTACTGCTGAATAAAGCAGCAGGCTGAGTTCTGGGCACCTCCCTGCTGCATCTACTTGTCTGTCTTAACAAACCAGTAGCTAGGTCCTTTTTAATTCTTCTCCTGCAATGGTGTGTGTGTGTGTGTGTGTGTGTGTGTGTGTGTGTGTACGTGTGTGCCTGAGTGTCATGTGCATTTCTGCATGTGTATATATGTGTATGTTTGTGTGCATGTCTGTGTATGTGTGTGCATGTGTGGCTGTGTATATGTATGTGAGTGTGTGTGTCTGTGTTTGTGTGTCTCTGTGCATATTTATGTGCAGGCATGTTTTCTTTTAATGTAGGACACTAGAGACAATGATCTATGAGAGGTTTTTATTTTAAAACCAGTTCAAAATAAAAATTAAGAACTGCTTAGTTAAAAAAAACTGCTTAGTTATGCAAGATGGTGTCTTCAAGAATTTAAGGAGATTGACAGTAGGTTCACTGTCCACACACACTGCCTCTTCATTTCTCACACAGATCTATTTGTTTTCAAAGATCTAGTTGGAGTGTTGGTTTAAAAGGTGAGGAAAGCGCAGGTGTCTGTGATGGTAAGCTGCTGGCACCCTCACGGTGGCTCGGATATGGTTTAGCCTCCCAGCTTCTGCTTTCTCTTTTCCACAGCAGTGAGCACTTCTGACTCTAGCACATCTCTAGGCTCTGAAAATTCTTAGGCTATGCTTTAGTTCAGTTCTAGGCTCTATCTGCTGCTGACAGATGGTGAGAGTGGCATTCCTTACATTTCCCTGAGATATGAATTTTCGCAAATAGCATAACCTATAGCCTTGATGTCCACAATGAGAACACCTCCCTGCCTCTTCAATCTAAGTCATTTGGGCTTCGGTGCATGCCTTGAAGAGGGCCCACATTCTATGCCAGTAAGTTTTCTTTGTCCAGGTGCCTTCCACCCCCAACATCCTGGTACCTTTCAGCTTCCTTCTGTGACCCTTCATCCATGCAAGCTTGAAAATTAGATTCAAATTGCTATCTGTGTCTTCATTTCACTCTCAATACGGGAAACGTATAAGCATGAACTAATTCTACCAACTGCGCTGTTTATTTACCTACCAACTCATTAAAATGTGGCTTCAGCACAGGAGAAGGGGATCATATATTTGAGAAGGAAGGCAATTTAGTTGGCAGGCTCATTTGTGTATTCTCTGGAATGTCACAGCAACGATTTGTCCTTGGGGTAAGGGTGTTCTCTCCCTCAGCCTGCTCTCTCTGCTGTCTGCTGCTGCAATTAACTGACACCTCTGTACCAATGACTTCATCCTGAACTTATTTAGTGGACAGACTCAAAATAGACGTCCAATGAATTACAGCCTCTATTACGGAATCGTGATAATCATGGCCGGAGCAGCTTTGCAAGGAGAGAGTGAAAAAGAGGGAAATCTCCTGGAGAGAATGAACAGAGGAAAAGCAACATTTGCAAAGCACAGGCAAGGCTGGTTGGACAATTCCGGGGAAGTCTGAAGCTCTAAACAAAATTCCAATGAATTTTGGAATGTGCTTTGTGTTTTGTGTTGCAGAGCAGAATTCAGTGTCAAAGTTTATTTGAATTCAGTCTCAACTAAAGGCAAGCAAGCAAAGAAACAAAAATAGGTGTTTTTTTATTTTTTTTAAATAAAACATGGAGATTTGTTTATGATAGGACTTTTCTTTGATTTCTAACTCCCTTTGCTTTTGAGCACTAATAATAACTACTAATTCCATTGTTTGGTTTTCAGATTATAACAAAAGGAAAAGAAACCTATTTAGAATCATTACTAGCTGGCCTATGAGAGCTACCCACTTAGCATGAGTACTTAATAGGTCATTTATTTCTGGTTAATTTCAGGGGAACACTCACAAACTGCGTTGGTTCATCTGCTGTTGCCAGTCAAAGCACAGTTGAAAGCAATGGTGAATTCTGAGTCTTGATGGAGACTTTATCTTCCTACACACACCTCAGTGTGTAATGTGCTTACTCAATGCATATGTAATACATGGAAGCTGCAACTTGGGGAACACACCAATGCACTGCTTCATTGGTGCAAAGCTAGCAACTGAAGTATACAGTTAGGTGCATGGGGGCATGGATGTATTGAATGGCTGGTTAGGGCTTGCACAGTTAAAGAACAGAAGTTGTCATTTCTGGAGACAGAATTCTCAGCTGAGAATTATAAAATAGGCTGGGCAGTGGTGGCACACACCTTTAATCCCAGCACTTGGGAGGCAGAGGCAGGAGGATTTCTGAGTTCGAGGCTAGCTTGGTGTACAGAGTGAGTTCCAGGACAGCCAAGATTATACAGAGAAACCCTGTCTCAAAAACCAAAGGGGAAAAAAAGAATTATAAAATAGGACCAGGAACCTGCATTTTCATATGTGCTGTCTCAGTTTTTCATAGTGCCTCATTGTTAGAATATAGAAACAAGAGAGAAGCATATTTACAGTCTGGCTCAGCCTGCAGGTCTACACATCAGGAGAGTTGGCTTTTATTGATTTATAAAATTTTAAAGTATTTTTCTAGGTCACAGTTTGATACTCGGTTTTTCTTGTGAATACATAGAATTGAATTAATAACCATAGTACAATCCGATTAAATAATCTATTTGTAGCATTTTGATGATTATTTTTTGACTCACATAAGCAATGGGTTGTGCAAGAAACATTGTTGAACCAGATTTTAACCTCACAGATTTCTGACTGTTAATATGTATTTCTGTAAGAGGGGTTATTAGCTAGTTTGTAAAATCACTTGTTGACAAATTATTAGCTCATTGCTGGGAAACAAAAATTACAATCATCATATCAAACTACTTTACAAATCATACATAAAACATTCTAACATTCTACAGGTTTGAAGCTTTACTTGTATGTGATTAATTTTCAAGTTTTATTATTTTCATGTATTGATATTTTAAAAATCCGCCTTTTGTTCTGACAATGATCCATTGGAGCATGTCACATTTGTTTTTATTTAACTTTGTTGCACCTTCAAAAGGACTTTCTGTGTGCCAAAAATATTAACTCTTTAATAGTAATTGATTTTTACTACTTCATAGCAAAAATCTTCTTGTACATCAATAACAACCTACTGTAATGTTAACATGTTTAAATATCTACTTATAAGTTTATTCATTGATGCTCTCTGTGCTATTATCTTTATTATATTTGCATTTTAGTTTTACCTAACCTTAAATAAATATTTATTCTTAGGAATTGCTATTCAACTGCTTTATATCAGTTGCTAATCATTGTTGCTTTGCCCATTTATGGTAAAGAATTTTCTCCACTCAAGCAACATTTCTCTCTAGTGTTTTCTACTATTTATTTTATATATAAAATATTATAAAATATGTAATATGCAATTCTATATTTAAATTAGATTATATTATGCATTCATATTAAAATATGATATGTAAATATTATAGATGTATAAAACATTTATATATAATATAAAAACAAATATATTTATATTAAAATATATAACATACAATGTGTATATTATATATATTTTATATACATAATTTATATATAAATAAATTTTACTTATCTGTCTGTGCATTTGTATTTTTTTTATTTTGCTGAGATTGACCTAAGTTTTAGTTAGACAATGAGCTGAATCTTGACACTGTTTCAAACTGCTGTGTGCATCCATACATATTCATAGAGGCTACTTCAATAAAATATAATTAGCAATTTTACATAAACATTGAAGGTTTAGAGCATATTAGCAAATGAAAGCTATTGTTTTATATATGGCCATTTTCATATATAAGTAATATATTAATTAAAAATATACTTATATCAATATGCTGTCTAAAAAAGTTTATCCACAGACTTCTTATATCTGCAGAAGGATTTTTCAATACTTCGGCAGCAATTCTCTGCAGTTTTGGAATATAAAGCACACAGAGTATCAGTCTCTGTGCCTCTCTTCTTTACTAAAAATGACTCAGTCTATATTCAACAGAGATCATAAAGGTTCTAATCTATTGATGCATAAATCTTTATCTCATAATAACTACTTTATGATATTTCTGAATTTTAAATGCACTCCAAAAATAGGCAGTACATTTTATTTAATAATGTATTACTAGTAAATTACCTAATGATTTTAACTATTACTTGGGTAAAAAAGATGCTAAATGTGTATGTTTGTTAAAAATTAATTAAGAGGAGATGGGAGAAAGCTAAGTAGGAAGGAGGTTACCTAAACATGTGGACCTGAATTCAAAACCTCACAGTTTGTGTAAAAGGTTGGCAAAGTAGCACACATCTGCAGTCTTGGTGCTCCTGTGGAAAGATGGAACGCAGAAACATGAGCATCGCTTGAAGGATGCAGGCAGCTGCCAGAGCATATGCAGAGGTTAACATCATTCATGCTTGTACTATACACACACACACACACACACACACACACACACACTTAAAATTAAGGAACTTATAATTTAAAATTTGAATAACCAAATTAAGTCTATATGAAATACAGAATCAATGTGTTTGATTTTTCTCAATGAGAGAAAAATGCCAACTAGAGAAAAAAATTAGTGATTATATTTCAGTGCAAGAAAAACTCAAAAAATATACTCTGTATGGGATAGCTACTAAATGTCAGTAAGTAGGGAATACAAAACACCTGGCCAACTCTTAAATCATCATGGATGTCTGAGTTCTGGCACTGAGTGTGGCAGCTTTATTTTTGCTGTGGAACAACCCCTGATTCTTTCTGAGGCTCATCATTGAATGTGTGAAGCACACATTATCCTTCAATGGATGTGAGGTCAGGGACAACTGGTGGGATAATGCGGAGGTGGGGTGGCAGCGTGGAGAGGACCCTCAGAGAGCTGGAGGTAGCATGTGGCAAGACACGGTGGTCTTCATCTCACCTTCGTAATTAATCCCCTGTATTGACACAGCATTGCAAGGATCTCTGGCTGGTAAGTCAGCTTTAATTAAATCAGTGGAAGTCTGGTGCACACACACAAACATGTATTTACATACATGATCGTATAATGAGCAATTTGACTGGAATTGGATACTCAAGAGCTTGCTTTCTTGAATTAACAAGTAAGGTATTTCTTGTATCTGAGTTTTTTTTTCTTCTTTTTAGGGTTGAGTTTAAAGTTTTTCCTTCCTTTTATGGTTGAGTTTAAAATTTTGACATTAGTTCCTAAGATGATGACTTTGAAGCTTTTCTTGATTGGAGAAGTAGCGTCAAAAGCACACATTATCCTTCAATGGATTTGTGCCTGGACTACCTCATACTCTTTCATGGCCCTAAAGGGGTTAACACTGAGAAGAACAACATTCTGGAATATCGAGAAATAATCGATGTGATGACAAGAGCTGTACTATTCAGCTTATGCTGTAAAAAAGGAAGCACATTGAGAAACTCACTTAGTGCCAAATAATAAGTAGTGGGGCTCAGACTTGAAGTCTAGGGGTGCCTTAGCAGTACTTCTGGTCCCATATTTGTGATGTCCTCACTCAAAGAGGTACATTCTGTGCCTGTTTGCTCTCTGGTTCACTCTTTCTTACCCTCTGCAAAGACAGTTATAAGTCAATTCTCTTAAGCAAAAACCACTCAGCAACTGAGGCTATTTTAAATCATCCAGTTCTATCATGACTATTGGCAATGGCACCTAACTTCCTGAGCCAACCTGTCTAAAGGGACTTAACCAAGTGTGAGCCTTGCTAGTGCTGGCCATGTGTTTCCCTGGATGCAGTTTTCATCTGTACTCACTTGAATGTAAGTAAAGGAGATTTCTCTTTATCATGCATCTGGCCCTCATTCAATCAGGGGAAACCTTAAGAGCAAACACTGAGGCCTTCTTGTTAGTAACAGTAACGTGAACCCTGAACCATTTCTGTCAGGAAGAATATAAGCCAAGGTTCAGAAAAGTTTGAAATTATAAAGTATTACAACAACAACAACAACAACAGCAACAAAAATTTTGGTGAATAATGATGGGATCTAGGTAGTGTGTAGAAATTGCCTCTAAGAAGCAGAGCAAGTGTGACTTGGAATAGCAGGTATGTATTAATGAACAGCTTGACTGTCATCTGGGATAGGCTGTTTAAGGTAAAGTTAATTGTCCTTTAAATATTATAAAGGGTATTAGAGTGCTATTTAAACTAACCCTATTTCTAGTGGTTTCCTGTAACTTCCAAATTAAGTAATACTATGTCAATAAATTATATTAAACTACCCACCAAACAATTCTGAACCTTTACTATATTTTCAGTTTTGGGGGTCCTGAAGTATATTACTGGACATGCCAAGTCCAGGCTGCACTCATGTTGCTAAAACGTGATAGAAAAAGAGACACAGACATGTGTGGATACAGTAGAGATAAACACTACATTATTCAGTCAGGAAAATTCAGCATAATCGACATAATAGCTGACCCTGCACTATAGCTGTTGGGGAATAATCTTCTGTGGTGCAAGTTAGAAACTGAACCTGAAGTATATGCTTACTGGTGCTCAAGAAGACTAATCTTTACTTCTCCAGGGTTAAAAATGACACAGACAGCATCTTGATCGGAGAAGGGAATCCCATGTGTCTCTGAGAAGCACAGCCTAAGAAAAGATCTACAGACAGAAAGAAGGGCTGGTAGGGATATTTCCTCCTTGATTCTAGTGAAGAAAGAGGAAATGCTGACGTGGCTTACTCCCAGGACACAGGATGCTTACTCACATTCTTTATATGGAATCATCTAAATTGATAATGTATAATATTCTATCAGATAGAGATAGAAATCGATTTCTATCAGTAAGAAAACTATAAAAGACTGTTACTCTGTGTAATGTGTCTGAACACTGTATCCATCTGTCTAACTCCAGATGGTAGCTGAGAATGCTAACCTGAGCATGTGTGCTAGTATGTACAAATGGAATAAGGTACTTCTAAAGTCTTCTGTAAAGATTATATATATATATCTTATTTACAAAAGTATATTATATAGTTTATATACATACAGATGTATATAAGAAATAAGAAAATATATTGTCAAAATAACAAAGAAATAAATCCCAGGAGAACAATATAGACCCCAGAGACAGGTTCACATAAGTACCATTAACAGATCTTTGGCCACAGATAATAACAACAAAAAGAAATAATTTAACAAAAAGAAATGTAACAAGGAGGCATAGACTCCACACTTTACATGAAAATTATTTTAAAATAAGTTATAGACTCAACATGACTTGTAGCACTATGAAACGCTTAAAGATAAGAAGAGAAAATCTAGATGACTTGAAGTATCTGATGACTTTTTCTTATTATAGTAAAGGTCTAGTCCATGAAAAGAATAATTGGTGAGCTAGAGGCCATTACAGTTAAAACTATGTGCTGAGTAAATGACACGATTAAATGCAGGAGAACATAAGTCAAAGGAAGGGGGAATATATATCTGATAAAATTTGAAAAGAATTTTAAAAAAAATCAACAGGATGGAAACAAATAATTGAAACATGGGTCAAGGTTCTCATCAAAATGCAGACGGGAGCCTACCTAGAATGACTGTCATCTGAGAGACTTCCCCCAGCAACTGATGGAAACTGACGCATAGACCCACATCCAAACATTAGTCGAGCTTGGGGAATTCTGTGGAGGATGGAGAGCAAGGATTGAAGGAGCCAGGGGTCAAGGAAACAAAAAGAAAACCTACAGAACCAACTGACCTGTGCCCAAAAGAGCTCACAGAGACTGAACCACCAACCACAGAACGTGTGGGATGGACCTAGGCCCCCTACACATCTGTACCAGTTGTGCGACTTGGTCTTTATGTGGGACTCCCAACAACTGGAGCAAGGGCTGTCTCTGAATCTGTTACATTTGGAACCCGTTCTTCTAACTGTGTCGCTTTGTTTAGCCTCAATAGGAGAAAATGTACCTACTCCTACTGCAACTTGATATGCTAGGTGGGCTGATATTCATGGTATGCCTCCCCTTTTCTTAAAGAAAGGCAAGAGTGGAGAGAGGAATATAGAGGGAGTGACTGCAAGGAGAGGAGGGAGAGGAAGCTGCAATGAAGATGTAATATAAAAGTATTCATTTTAAGAAATCTCATCAGAGAATGCAGGTAAACAGTAGATGTAAAGACATTATATTAATTAAAGCAGGAATTAAAACCACTGATATCAAAAGGAATTACCAACATCTGAAATACTGACCATATTGAAATCTGTGAATTATGGAAGGTAAAATAAATACTTACTCCCTACTCATGGAAATAAAAGTAGCATGAGCACTTTGAATAGTATCTCAGTGAATGTACACAACAAATAATCATATTATTAGCATATGATGATTCAACAATCTCATTTCTTGGTATTTATAGACAGAAGTGAAAACCTATGTTCATTAAAAGATATTTGAATGTGGATTTTTATATTAATTATAGTTGTAATTGTTAAATTCTGGAAACAACTAAAACATCTCAATTATTTGATAAAATATGCATACACAAGATAAGTTATAAAATATCTTCCAGTATAGAAATGAATACATACGTACATCTTAGTAACAAATGGTATTCAGTACTAAAATAAGAAATTATCAGTCCATAAAGAGGTATGGTAGAACTTCAAATACATTTTCATAAGTGAAAGTAGTAAACATGGGAGGCTACAGACCACATGATGACAACACGACAGAGTAGAAAAGAAAAACCTCTACAGGGAGTAAAGTTGCCAATGGTTATCAGAGTTGGGACAGAGAGTGACTAGGCACAGCCTAGAAACATGTATAACAATAAAATATCACTGTATATGGTTCTGTGGTGCTGGGCATGGTTCAAATCCACAGAACACTCAAGCCCAAGAGCAGATCTGTGACACTGTTCATGACAGAGCAACACAGGTTCATTGTCTTAATGCCCTGTGTGGGTATTTTGAAATTGATGAAAATTCTCCATCTTCCTACTAATTTTTCAATGGCGGTAATTTAACTTCTTTTCCAGGTATGTGATAACATACCCTACTGAAGTAACTTAAAGGAGAAAAGGATTATTTTAGCTCAGAGATCCAGAAAGATATAGTACATCATGACTGGGAAGGCATGGGAGCATATATAGTGCTAGTGGCAGATGGCTAGCTGATCACATGACATCCACATTCAGTAAGGGAAGATGGAAGCAGCATGCATACACCTCCAAGATCCCATCTAGGGACTAGCACCACTAATAGTGGGCAGTCCACCCCACTTAATCAATACACCCACCCATAGGAGTGGCCAGAGGTCATTTTCCCCAGATGATTCTAGATTCTGTCAAGTTGACAATTACCACAGGATGAGAATAGTCTTCTTTGGTAGAGGGCTTGCCTAGCTTGCATGAATTTCCAGCACCTCAAAAACAGGGTTGATGACACACAAAAAACCGATCATTTCTGTACTCAAGAGGTTAAGACAGGAAGATGAGAAGTTCATACTCCTCTTTGCCTATATATTGAGTTTGAAACCACATTGGAATACATGAGACTCTCCAAGCAAGAAAACAAACAAACAAATTAATCTTTGAACAACTGAAAGTGTCCTTGATAAATAGCATATCTTACCAAGTAATACATTCAAGGGCTGGATTAATAGCTCAGTGGATAAGAGTTCACACTGCTTTCCAGAGGACCTTAGTTCAGCTCCCAATGCCCTACATTAGAAAGCTTGCACCCACCTGCAACCACATCTCAAGGCTTCTGACACTGTCTTCCACCCTCCACAGACATTGCACTCAGGGATATGAGTCCAAACACAGACACAATACTCTTAATTAAAAATTATGAAGTAAATGCACTCATGAAGACTTGGAAGAATAGTCTGAGAATGTAGATTAAACTAGAACTTAATAATGATCCATAGCAAAGAACATTCCTATAATGATAAGGACAACCCATTATTTTACACACACACACACACACACACACACACACACACACACACACACACACATATTGAAGGGAGGTAATCAAAATACCCATGAATCTATTTTTGAAAGTAGGATTTAAATACATGTTCTTTCTTATCCTGTACTGTAACATCTGTGCACATCTTTTAAAATATGGAATAAAGTTAGAAATTGTTAGAATTGTTGGGATTGCTGTTATCTAAAGTCCCTGAAGAAAGAGGGATTAAAATCCAGGTGTATTTAAAAAAATTATGTGTGTCCTCAGAGAGGACAATTTCATATTTAATATTCAAAAAGGAGAGATGCACCTCAGAGAGGCTGAGTTCTTGGAAGTCACCCTGGCTGCCTCCTCCTCTTTTTAAGTTTCCCCACTCACCTTCCCTGGTTTAGAACAAGCAGCGAGAGTAGCAAGTGCAGTCATGTGAGAGCTACTTTGAGAGTTTGTGTGTGTACTGACTAGAGCCATGTTTACATTGTGTCACACATGGTGGTGTTACTCTCAAGGCTATGGGAGTCTAGACACAGGGCTACGGGGACTCAAGGCAGAGCTTTGAAGAGATATATTCCTCTGATTTAGTTGCTGAGATCATTACGCTGAATAGCAGTGGATGTAAGACACAACGGATAAGCTATCCTGTGATCTGAAACAGGAAGCCCAAAGAAGCCCCAGGCTGTGAGGAATGAGTTTCTGTATCAGGAAGGACAGATCACTTCTGAGGCTCAGCAAAACTCTGCTGCTCAAAGCTTAAAGAGGTCTGTGGGCCTGGGCTTGAGGCACAGAAGAAGCAGAGGAAAAGGGAAGAAAGAGCAACAGAAAGAAGGGAGGAAAGCAGGCCAGAGCAGTGTGAAGCTGTGCCACAGAACATGTGTGCATTGTCTCAAGCAGGGAAAACTCCTTTCTATTCAAGCTTAACTTAGGTTTTAGACCACTTAAAACCATGAGGATGTCTTTTTGTTTTTGTTTCTTTTCTTTCCTTTTTTGTTCTCTTTTTTTTGTATAAGGGAGAGATTAATGCAATACTGAACGAATTAATGACTGTATGCTAATAAACAAAGTAAGTCCAACACATTATGAATGCATTTTATTTACAATCAGAATGATTTTGAACAAACATAAAATCTCTGTCCTAAAACGAGAAAGAGCCTCTATGAACATGAAGGGCTGAGGCCAGGGAACTCTAATACGGTCACTCCTGGTTTAACATTCTTGAGAAAAAGCCTGTCCCAGGAATGAGGGGACCCTCAGTAATAGTTCCTCAATTTTCTTGAAAGGCATTATCCACAATTTAAACAAGACAAATGGCAGAGTTATAATTGTGAAAATTATAGAAGGAAAAATGTTGATTTTAATTGGTCAAATATCTTTCAGTGTCTGGTGAGCAGCATATCAGTTTGTTGAATTTTGTGGAATTTAGAATTCTGCCATGATGATGCAGAGCAGTTACACATAGCACCTGGTCCCACATGGGAGTGAGAGCTTGGGATTAGAACTGACAGAAAATGAAACTCAACCTACATACATTAGCATAGTTTTCTTTCTGGAATAATACATTGAAAAGTAAAAAAAAAAAAACCATCAGTACAGATAATTTCATCATTGAAATTAAAGTATAAGGAAGCAAAGTAGGTAGATAGCTAATATTTTTTTAAGTTTTCTGTAGACTTTGTGTGCATGTGCATAATGCATGTATGGATATCAGTGGAAAAGCTGAAAGAGTCGGTTCTCTTCTACCACGTGGGCTCCAGAGTTCATGATCAGGTCATTAGGCTTGGGTACAAGTGTTTTCATACACTGATGTGTCTTGCCAGCCCCTTTCCTAAATAACTGCCCCAAAGGAATCCTGTGGTACTTTGTTGTCATGGATAAATTAATAGATGTCTGCTGAGTAAGTAAACAGCCCACTGCAGGAATGATGTCCTTTTCCATCCCTCTCAAGTAGGAATCATAAACTGTCAAACTCATTAAATATATATCAACACTGGTTTTCTAGAATAAAATCCTACACAGAAAATTTCAGAAGTATACGATTTAGAATATGTCAGCATTGGCAGAAACAAGTTCAATTGAAGAGAAACTGACTCTAAGATGCTGGCCTGGGTCCTTTCTTACAAATGCCCTTGGAAGGTTTTGAGGAACAATCCCATTTTAGGATGTTAGAAATTTCATTTGTTTCCTCAAAGCTAAAATTTTCAATATTTCTTAGAAGTATCCTTTATCACAGAGTATACATTAACATGTTTTAGAAAAAAAATATAAACCATGGGATAGGTATAGTGGGTCCCACTTATACTGATAGCTACAAAAAGGGAATGATGTCGTAAGTTCAAAGACAGGCTGTCAAAAGCTTGAAGACAGGATGAGTGAGTGAAGTCCTGTTTCAAATAACTACTTTTGTAAAAAGACTTATGGTATAACTCATTCCTAAAGGGTTTGCCTCTGGTGTATAAAACCCTGTGCTTAGTTGTTGCCAGTGAAACAAAAGAGAGAAGGAAAAAGAAAAAAGGGGGAGTGAAGGATCAGGGGAGGCAAGAGAAGGGGGGCACAGAGATAAGAGACAGAGAGACTGAGAGACAAAGAGACAGAGAGAGCTGGATAAAGCACAATTGGGAATGATATGCTAAATGAATCAAGGAATTCACTGGGCATGTGGGCTGAAATAATTAAGGTTTCTCAGAAAGTAAATCTTTTGTATCCCTACATTTATACATACTGTTTCTTCTCCTGTACTGATTATCTATCATTAACAACTCAACCATTCCTCTGTTCTGCCCCTATGTCACATAAGAACTTGCATACCAACCTCATATACAGTACTGTTCTTTACGGGAGAAGGATTAGGAGATGTGCACAGAGAGCATTACTGCTATGCTGGAATTTAAGAGGCCTTATGGAATTGCATCCTTAGTTAGGTTCCAATGATCAGAAAAGGATTACAGATCCTCAGAGGAACAGTAGGAATTTACCCCAGAGAGAATGGCTACCTGGCATCATTCAGATCTTTGAGATAGTGTCTCTATAAATGAATTGTCTTGGAGGGAAGGCAGATTGAGATCTTCCTTTGGATTTTCTGCTCAGCAGGCATTCTATCTTCTGCAATGGCACTTAGCTGCATATGTATTTTTCCTCCTAAAAGCTAACACTAGCATATACAGACAGGTTTTACAGAAGCAAATTGTTCTGTGAGAACAACTATGGAAATGATTATATTGTAAGGAAAGCCAATATCATGAGGAGATTAGGTCCACTGTTCAAGTCCAAGCTGACTCAGGCCTGGGTAGGAGACCCATTACTTCAGGAAAGGATAAGAGCTTCATTCTTTAAATAAACTAAAGTTTGACCTACAAAGACATCCACAAGCTCACCAATAGATCCCTTCTATCAACTCTATTATACAGTCTCTAGTACTTGAAAACAGACTTCTAATTTTTCAGGTTTCTTTGCCCTTCACGTCACCATGCAACTGAGGCTGAGGTCTCCAGCCACTCCCAGCTCATGTACAACTATGTGCTATTACATTCCTCATCCTAAGTTTTTCTCTGTTTTGTCTTCTCAGTTTATAAATGTGGTAAGTAGTTCTGGGATAATAGTGCCTGAATTATATTGAATTATCCTTATTGAATTAATTATTAAACATCTGTCACAAATAAGTACTATTAGCTTTTCTCTAATTTCATTAATATTAATAACGTTAATATGTTCTCATTCATAATGCAATAATACTGCAATTCCCCCCCCCCTTGAAAAATCTGCTAAGGCATTCTCAAATCAAGTTTCTAAACTTCTTCTACCATATGTAATCCAATAGGCCACTGTTCCTTGACCTTGAATATAACACCCGGCCTAGAGATATCATTAACATACACCTGCCCACTCACCTCTTTCACCTGAAGATTTCACATATACTTCCCTATCCACACTTCTTTCAAAAAGCTAATTTCCCATCATTCTTCAAAGTCTCACTCTGATGTACCTTCAAAAATGATTATTCTCAGGTTTCTGTAATCATAATCTGTTTTTTCTTGAAGGGAACAGAAATGGTCATTATTTTATCATAGGCAATCTTTATGTGTGTTCACACAGACACATCCCAACATGTTCTTCTTCAGATCGGAGCAAGAACATAATTATCCTCGTTTGTACTGAATCATCTTGCTCCATCCACAATATTGTTGGGGAGTGTGATAATGTGTGCTACTCTATTTTCTTGCCTTACTTGTGTCCCTTGGTTCTTCTAGAATGAGCACTAATATTGACTTTGCTTCAAACACTAATAAACTTAGAAAAATGAAGCCAATAGGAAGAGATGAAAACAGATGAAATACTATAACACTTCTATTAAAATGCCAAATCTGCCTTTTGATGTTAAAGACCTTGTTTGCAGACAGAGGAATGCCACATTTAAGTGTTGCAAAATGAGTATGTAATGATTTTATTGCTTTTATTTTATTTCATTTTTTATTGTAGATTACTTTTCTAACCTCAAAAATAAAAACTCGGTCTCTGATTCTGATGTTGTGGTACTCAGTACAAATCAGTCCTTGCTTTCTTTTCTTTCCTCTTCCTCTGTCCTTCTGTATAAAGGTCTGTGACAGAAAATTTACAAAATTCTGTAACCACAAATAAAATTTAATGGGTGAAGCTCTATGGGCCACATCTTAGCCTCCACTTTTTGAGAGAAAAATGGAAGAAAGATTAACTCTTATAAAAGTAAACTGATGACTCATGCAACGTGCAAGCAGGAGACAAGAAAGTGAATTCTAAGTCACTCAGAAAACATGTTTTGTTATATCACAGTGAATAACACTTCTTCGATAGCTTAGCATGTGCACTTACAGGTAAGCAAAATGTCATCTTTAACTATTACCTGCTTAGGATCTTTAAAACACATAACTTTGAAGTCAATGATTGAGCAACAAACTATCACCCATATTGTATTGCTTCACCTAATTGTCAGTAACCTGTAGATTATTTAGATAATTCTACATTTAATTTCATGTATCCCTGAAATCCCCTCTCTTCTGCATACTTATCACCACCTTTGCCCTCCTATTGCCCTATTCTAAGTCAGAGCTCAAAATCTATTCTACTTTCAAAGGCCATCCACTCTAATTTATCCTCTCTCTTAGCTTTTCCGTGATACTTTTAGCAAGTAATCATGACTTCTAAAGAACAAATAAAATCTTACAGAGAACAGCCCTGAAGATCTATCAGGTTATGATTTGCTTAGTTTCAAAGCTTGTCTGAGGTCAGTACTGCACTCTCCCACGTGACACTCTCCCTTGGGTCATTCTCTGGAGTGACATAGATGCTCTCAAGCCAAACGCTTTCTGTGTGGCAATTCTTCTACTCAGGAATCTTTCTGATCAACGTTTTTCTCCTAGCCTTCTCTGACTTGATCTACTAAGCAGCTTACTACTCCGCTTTTCAGTCTGTGCAATGCACATTCATCCAAACAGGCTTCTTCGTAGTTACTGGAGACTGTGACTCCATGGTCTTGATTACAACTTGACGAAAGCATTGCATCTTCTCTATTTCGAGGAGCAGCATAGCTCAGTGCAGGCATGATATAGCTATTTATAGAATAAATGAACAGTCAAGTCCTGTCCTGATATGTATCAACCCGAAGAGAAAGGCCATGCTAACCCTTTCAGTAACAAACAAACAAAAAGCCAGAGTTTTAGGAAACACTAGAAAGCAATTTCTGGTAAATTCACTGACTACTTGGGTGACATAAGCATATGAGACTATCTGATTCTATATATGTGCTGCTCTCAAATGCAAGAAATTAACCTAGATTTTAAGACAGTTGTACAGGCAGACATTACTATCATCACAACACTGATACCGTTACCCTTACTCTACTAGATTCTTTCCTTATTGCTGTAAAAAACATACCCCAACAGAAGCAACCTTAGGGTGGAATGATTTATTTTAGTCTAAAGATTGAGATTATAGTTCTTCATAATGGAGGTGGGGAGGAGCTTGAGAGCTTGAGAGGATCCCATGACATGAAAGGTCAAGATGCAAAGAGCTATGGATGACTGTGCTCAGCTTAGCCTAGAACTTCAGCTCAGAAATGTTGCTGCCCATGGTTAGCGTGGGTCTTTCCACTTCATCTAACCCAATCAGGGTAGCCCCTCAAAGTTATACCCAATAGATTACTAGTCTAGGTAACTCACAAGGTTGCTGGGAATCTTGTCTACTAGGTGATTCTAGATCTATCCACTTGACATCTAGTAGTAACCATACACTCAGCACTGACACTGTCACCATCATAATCAATGCCATTGCTTTCATCAGCCATCCAGATCTTGATCATCTTGAACATTTTCTAATGTTCAGCCAAATTTGTTGAAAACCAAGTTGCCCATTGACAGAACAATCACGCACATTCTTTTCTGTTTCACAAGAAATTAAAGCTGAGAAAATTCTGCAGGGAATGGAGTCACTGACTTGGAAAAGCAGAGTTCTTGGCAAGCAGCAGACCATTGTGTCACTGACAGAAGGGGCAAGAACAAGTAATAGAAGTGCTCCGAGCTAGTGTTTCTGGAAACAAGATGGATAAAGTAATAGGTGTTGTTATCCTCTGGTTTGGACAAAACAAGGTAGAGATTCAAAGAAAGAGAAGAGATATGAGACAGCCTTAAAATGAACACAGATGCTAGCAACTTTCCCTCCAGGTGGATGTAGATTTTAAGGAAACAAACAATCTCTCTCACATAAAGAAAATGAGTTTCCTTGGCTGGCTTTTTATATGTAAGTAGAACTATGTGCTTCTAAAAGATGGCCTTTATTGAACTTCAGCAGAAAGGACAGGGGGGAGCACAGCCAGGCTGCTACCCCCCAAATGCCTGCCTTGGCCATTCCTCCAAGACTCAGCATACATATGGTTCAAATATCAGATCAGTGGGTAACAAGTCTGTCAAAGCAGTCTGCCCTTTCTGCAACCATGTAAACAAAGCTGCAGTTTTCAGAGAGTTATTTTGGTTCAGCCTCTGTCAGAGAGTTCAGAGATTTTTACCCCTGCCGACTCCCTATAGCCTTTCAGAGATTGACAACAAGAATACAGATGCAGGAGTGGATGCGGGGAGAAAAACAGAATAAAAAACAAACAGATCCTGCAGCCTGTCAAGGATATAAGGTGTTACTGGTGTGTCTTTTACTTTGAATGCAGATCTTTATTAAAATAACACAAGAAAGCTAGGAATAACTGTCTTCTTCCTGTCCTCCTCTCCTCCTTCCCTTCCACCCTCTTTTCCTTCCTTCCTTTCTTTTTTCTTCCATCTCATTATTCTTCCTTACCCCTTCTCCTTTTAAAGTAAATGGTCCTCATGAGTATATTATTATTCTAAGGTTTTGCTACAGCTATTATGCTTTATTATATTTTCACCAAAACCTTTCCACATGCCATTAAGTTACCCATTTCAACTCCCTGAATCAGTGGTTCTAATCATAAACTGTAGGTAAAATTACAGACAAAAGCATCAAGAATTTAGAATGTATGAGGTAGGGTTGGTCTGAGCTCTAGTCTAGGTTTGCCACTGTTATTAGAGGGTAAGCCTGTTAGTATCCATGGGTTTCCATTTCATACTCTAGAAACAAAGGATTTAATCAAGATAGTTAAAGCTCTTCCTATATTGATTCTCGTTTCTATGTTGGAAGATTTCAGCAGTTGGCTTGAAAATTAGTCTGTTCTTCATTCATTCCAAGTGTTCAGTGCTTGCTATTGATTGTCAGACACCAGTCTAAGATGATGAAGAAGAGAAGTAATTAATTGTTGTGCAATCTTCCTATTATTTTCCCTGGATGTTTTAAAATTATGGCAAAATGAAAGGGCATTGTATTTACTCTAGCTCTGTTAGTCTGAAGGGAAAAGTTGGTGTTGGGTTTAAGCACAATGAGTAGCTCTTGAGTGACTAGTGAGACAGAATGAGATAAATTACAATCGTAAAGGTACCAAGATAAAGGGGAACAGAAAGACTTTTTCTGCAGGTGTTATGATGGACCAGTGCTGGGGAGAATAAGGGTTTTTAAATTTTATTTAAAATTCCAGAGAGACTTGGCTGGTAAGTAAGGAGAGAAGCATCAGAAAAAAGTGGAGACAAAAGGATTTATTGACATGCAAGGCCTCTGTAAGGAAACACAAAGAAATGGACTGAAAACAATGTTTGAAAGTTTGTTAAAGACTGAAGTTTTGTGTCTCCGCTGAACCTATATACTGAAACCAGAAGCCTAGGAGATGATGCGAACACATAGTTCTGCAAGGCAGTCTTGGGTCAATGCATGATGAGGGAAGTGGGCTACCTTCTATGAGGTTAGTGCCTCTCTACAGAAATGCAGGAAAGGCTTACTCTTACTCTCTCTTGCACAAGAAGACTATGTAAGAACTTAGTCTTCTACAAGCCAGGAATAAAACCTCATTGGCAACCATACTTGCTAAAATCTCAGACTTCCTCACCTCTGGAACCATGAGGGAAATCCACTTGTGGCTTCTTTTTAAACTGTCTAGTCTTTTATATTTTGAATATTAACCCAGAGCTACAGGGAACTGGTTTTGAAAGAGTGGTTTGGTGTAGATAAGATTTGCAGTCCGATTGCAGCAGGCTAATGTGCCTGGAGAACACATAAGAGTAGCGACCCCCATTCCCACCCGCAGAGAAGGGCATAAGATCATATGATAATAACGGCCCACTTATCAGAATCAAGAGATAGAAGAGAGCATTGAGAAGAGCAAGAGCAGGGCAAGACATAGGAGAAAAGCAGTACCTCAAACCTAGTGGCGAAATTGATGGTGAAGTTTTAGAATCATGTGGATAATTCCAGAGGGGATGCTTTGTGAACTAGGGACCAAGAAGTCTGAAGATCATAACTGAATGAGACGTACCTGTACAACGTAAAGAGAAAGACGTGCTGAAGGTAGTGTAGTGAGGTCAGACCACACTGTAGCAAGGATTGGAACAACTTCAAACAGGAAATAACAAACTAAAACTCTCAAAGAGAGTATGTAGGACCTGAAGAAATGGGACATTTTAAAGTTTCAGGCCAATGAGAGATACTGTCATACTGTCTTAAGACAAAACAAAGCAGAACAAAACAGATAATGGTAGATAAAAGATAATGGTAGACAGTGTCTGAAGAAAAGCTCCAGACATTGGCCTTTGGCCTCCACACACGTCACATGTATGCTAATACACACACCCAACGTATAGTTATACAGATTAAGTTAAACTGAAATTCATTAATGATAAGATAATGAACATAATGACCAAACCTCTTTTTTTGTCAAATTTCTTTGGTGTGTGTGTGTGTGTGTGTGTGTGTGTGTGTGTGTGTGTGTGTAAGAATGAAGAGAAGTAGAATTATACAGAAATTCAATTTTTCACTATATTTTTTATGTGTGAGAGTGTATGATTGTGTGAGCACAGGGCCCACAGAGACCAGAAGAGGATGTCAGATGCTCTTAGAGCTGGAGTTAGAAGCTGGGAGTCAAACCTGGATCCTCGGAGAGCAGAGGCTACTCTGAACTGCTCAGCCACCTCTCTAGCTCACATTCCTCCATTGATGAATGGATATGAGATCATGCTGGGAAAGAGGGAGCACTGCTAGAAATCATCAATCAACATGATCTCAGTTCCCAGGGGGAATAGTGCTTAGTGGGAGACTGAGATAAGAGGCAAAGAAAGAAATAAGCTGTGACTGCATCCAGCAGACAGCACAGACCAAAGATCCACCCTAGGAAGAAAGTGGAACAGAAAACGTGGATCACCTAGACAGGTAAACCAGGGCCCAGTCTTCAGTTTGTAAGGCCTCAGGTATGTCCTGAAGGCTACATCTGCCAGTGGCTTTATAAATAACTAACTTTTCTCTATGTGACTAGCTAAGCCAGGTTCATTTTTATTTATCTGGAAATCAATGTTTTGCATTGTTTTGAAATTAAACTTTGCTTGTTGCTTCTTTATATTAAGGATTTTTGTTTGTTTGTTTGTTTTTATTTTGACTCCATTTTGACTGACATTAGTCCCAGAACACAAATACAGGCTCACTGGGCTCAACCCTACAGGACACACACACACACACACACACACACACACACACACACACACACACACACACACATGTTCTTTCACTATGCCCGTGCAGAGAGAGGGATGGGATTTTAATGGGTTATTCTTAGGAATTCCTTGCTATTCCTAGTCATTGTACATCGAATCCTCAGCGAGCCGTTGACCACAGCTGAGAGCCAACCAAGGAACTTGACCCTGTGGTCCAGATTACCAGATTCCAAGTTACAAATAATTTTTTCATCTTATGAAATATTGAAGAAACATTTTTCTTCTACAAAATTTCATACTAAAAAAACTCAAGAAATTTTCACACTGCTGCTATAGGCATATCAATAAATCATTGTGGTATCTAGAGTTAAGTTTAACTCAAAATATAGTTAAGATATTTTCTCCCACCTGAATATAATGTCAAGTGTCTGTAATTTCAGTATTGGGGATGGTAGGGCAAAGGAATCACTATGGGCTTGAGATTAGCATGGGCTAGATAGTGAGTTCATGCTCAGCCTGGGCTACACAGTGAATTTCTGAAAAATAGACAAACAGACAAAATAAAATAACCCTTCTGAAAAGGAAAGATAATTTTTCCATATCCTGGCAGTTATACATACATACATATGTACATACATACATACATACATATTCACACACACATATATATATATGTATATATACATATATATATATATATATACATCTTGGTATGTACAAAAAAATAAATATAAATTAATTACATATGCTACTCTTCATGGGATTTTTCATGTAACTTTCAAGAGGCTGAAAGACTAAGAGGTTAAATATTGTGCAGCTATATTCTAATTTTAATTTTATGTAGTGCTTATCTTACAATAATTTTTAAAATGGAGAAAGAAAATTTTAATAACCTAAGCTGTAGGAACAATGTATGAAGTAATAAAGTTAAACTTGATAGGTAGAATGGCTCTACACCCTCACATTTCATTAGATAAAAGCATGGCTGCTAAAGAGGGGTAGGAGGCACCATCACAGTGATTTCTCTGAAAGCAAAGTGTGAATAAGAACATATAAAATCTGCAACACTAACAAAGCCAATGCCAAATAGAGTGTACTTTCTGAAATTAGATCATTTTGAATAAAAGCTCACTCTTTTCATTCCTATTTTGTCAGAGACAAACATTTCAGAGAAAGTGACTTGAACCAGTAACGTTCTTCTGTGCTAATGTCTCCCTTTTGGGGACATCAAATATTATTCTGCCCTTTCTCGTTGAGGGTATGCTTGCCATAATGAAACAATTTCATGAAGGCAAACAGTATCTCTCAAGTTTCACTTCCCCTTACAGCAGAAGTTGAAGGGAGACTTCACACTTTTCCTTGTCTTTTCAGTAAAAAGGATTGTGGCTTTTTTTTTGACACTTTGTTTCCCTTCTTATTCTTTTAAACTATAATGCATTAATTGAACAAGACGGTGGATCCATTGTGACATTTCCATACTGTTTGTAATACTCAGTAATTGTATTTACTCTTCGCTTTTTCCCACCTCATCTGTCCCTTTAAATTTCCAACTTTAGCTTCGTGTCCACGGTTTGCTCCCATATTTCTTGTTGAGACAAGGCATGCAAAAGGTTTCTAAGCAGGGCATTTCACCACACATGGAGGCGTTTTCTCTTTGTATGTATAAGACTTTGTCTGTGGTAGCCCAGTCATTATACTAAGGGTTTATGTTAGTATCAGTAACATTATTGGAAAATTTATTCTTTGGTATTTTCATACATTTATATAAGGAATTTAGTCCTTCAAATCCCCTGTTACCCTAGCTCATCCCCTATCTTCTTTTTGAGAGAAAAAGATGTGGGGAATATTTCAATATGTAGCCCTGGCTGGCCTGGAACTCCCTATATGGACCAGGATGGCCTAAAACTCAGATATCCACCTGCTACTGTCTCCTGAGTGTAGATTAAAGGCTTGAACCACCAAACTTTCTTGCCCAACTTGTCATTTTATAGCACAGTTTAGCTCACAAACATATACTTCTTTACAAATATTCTCAGCATCATAATTTTTCACTTACACATATTTCATTATTTGTCATTTGTATCTCTCTTTGACCGTATAATTTAATACCTCATTGTAAAATTTTATTTCATGAATATAGGAGGGATATATATGTTTAGTCCATAACTCCTCATTTTATGGTGTCTGTCACTGACACTGAAACTGACTGTGGTGCTCATTTGGGTGAAGTCTCCTTTTACAGTGATGTTTGTGCCACTGGAGACTTGTCTTTCTCCTTCACCAGGATTGTTTTGACTTACACTGTCCTCATTTTAGTTTTAGATTGCTTCATATTCTAAATGGCTTCTTTATAAACCAGAAATGGCCATGTACCACTTTTGTTTTATGAACAATGAAATAGGCTGCCCATTGTCTTTGAAAATTTCCCTTTGCTTTAATTTACCAATTTCCTTTCATTAAGGAGAGATTAATCCACAGTAGAAAGCCCATTCACTATCTTTTCCACTTTTGAATGTCAAAGACTAGAAAATGCAGATCATCTCAGACTGTACTTAATCTGTATTTTTCCAAACATTTTTAACTGAAGACATTTGAATACCATGTAGTTGTCTTAATTTTATCATCATTATTATATATTGTTTTGGCATTGCCTTGGATAAGTGATTAAAAATATTTTGATTGGGTAGTTTATATACATCATATTAAGTGCCATTTCTACTACCTATCACCATATTATTTCATAATGGTTCCTCACAATGACTTTCTGCACTAATCCATGTGTCTCTGTAGTTTAATATAACTCTTGCCTAAGATTTTTCATCATGTATATTACATTATTTTTATCAAAGCCAAGAATAACTTTCCTAGAATTGAATACGAGCCCCTCTCAAGTATCTCAGTATTCATAAGTTTTATTCTACCTAGAAAATCACTTGCTAAGATTTATGTTGAGCTGATTCCAGAGAATAAAAACTGTTACAGAGTTGGCAGTTTTAGTTACTTGAACACACTGTTATCTACTAGTTTATGCAGTGTTAGTGGTCCCACTTTACAAAAAGGAGAGGGAAGGAAATCTAGAGATTGTGGGAAGCACAGAAAGCAGGCCCATCTCTTCCAGGGACATGAGTTTGGATGGAGAGCTATCTTAGGAGCAGCCTAGAAAGGGAAGGCTGGTTCTCCAAGAGACATTGCACTTTCTCCTTTTCTGTCTGAAATGGAAGCAGGAATCTGCTTTATCCTTTAGGAGACTGGACATAGTATGAAGAAGTATTTTAACAGTGCTACTAATCTGATTTCTGGTATCTTGCTGGCAGGCAGTTGAAAAATATTTATTCTGGCCTCTTAAACTTTGATGGCCGACAAAGGACCATAATGCAAAGGTTCCAGATCCAGGCATCCTGTGGTCACAGAATATTAGAGTAGAGGTCATTTCTCATGGTCTACTAAGTCTGCAAACATAAGAGCAGGCTGAAGGAAATGTGTCCTGCTAAATGACTACAATATGCAAATACACTTTGTATGGAAGTTAGTTTTGAACTTCCTTTTAAAAATTCATTAATATGTACATATTTGCTCATTTTCAAGGGAATGCAATTAACTAATAATAAGACTTTTGAGAATTTTATTCTAATAAAAGCATTATACTTTTAGAATTCACTTTTCCTCTCCTGGTGCACCTGGGGTGTACACACACACACACACACACACACACACACACACACACACACACACACATTCTAGCAGGAAATAGGCCAATTTTTAAAACAATATTGTTCTGCAAATAAAACCTAATTCATCAGTGGTTGAACATCATATAGCTCCAATCAGGTATTTCAGTGAGAAGGGAAATGGGAGGCCATGAATGCCTCCAAGAAAAAAAGCTTGATTCTGTCACAACATTTAGAGGATCATTCTGTCACAACATTCTTAGGCATTAGCAGAAACTAGTGCAAGCCTGTGTATATACCCTGTTGTGTTTCATCTCTGGGAAGACATCTGCATCCATTGGAAAGCTTTATAAGGTATGTCTTTGGGAGGTGCCACTCATACACTGAGTTCCCAATAGCTCATCTAAAATGGGGCCAATGTCTCTGCTTAGTGAAAACACACATCCAAGTAGCAACAGATGAGCCATAGCTGATCAGAACAACACTGTCCTCAGCCATGAGTTCACCTTGGCCCTGAGTGTTCCCCACCGCTTTCAGTGGATTTTTTCTTTGTCCAACTGCCTTAAAAACAAAATAGCTGAACCCCTGTAACCTTACCTCTCATAATTAAAATGTTTTCTCCTTTCATGAACCCCTCCATCAACTTAGATCAAGCTTTTGGTTCCTATGAGTCCTGTACATGCTTTCTGAAGAGTCACTGCCAGTTCGCTTCAGGGCTGTGACATCATATATTTCAGTGATGGTCCTATGCACAGGCTGACAACTTCAAGTGGACTTAGCCAGTTTAAGAAGGAACATAAAGTCACTCAGTTGTTTTAAGTAGAAACTTGAAGTTGGGAAGACACATGCTACTGGTATGGGAGGAGACAGAAGCAAGGGAGTAGGACTGGATTTGATGAAAACCTATTACATGCCTGTATGAAATCATCAAAGAGAAAATTTAAAAACTTGTCCCCAGGCTTTTAGAAACACTGACCTTGCTCTGTCTGTGTACCTGTCCTCCGCAATGTCATCAATACTCTTGTTACCTATCAGTTCCCCGAATTGAAAGTATCTCATGGTCAGGGACAGTGTTTTTTAACATCTGTATCTTTAATGCTCAGCATCAGGCTTTGTATTTTTAAGATAAAACAAATGTAATAATCAATGTAATCTTTTCATTCCATAGATTTCACAAACAAGGAAACAGGTAAGTAAGATGACTCCACAGTCTCTAGTTTTTCTTTTATTATTTTCTCTGCTAAGCTTCATCTCCCTCAGTTCCTGTTGATATTTTTGTTTGTTTGTTTGTTTGTTTTTATTCTCTTAAACTCTGAGACAATGCTTTATTACAAAACAGATCCTTCTCCAGCCCTGCTCTCAATTCTGCACCTTCTCATTCTTCCATACAACTTCTCCAACCCAGTTCTACCAAACGTAATGAATTCCTTTTTGTGTAAACCACAGTAGACACACTTAAACATAACTACATCAAACCCTTACCACAACTTCTGTCTCCAATGTATCTCTTGGTGTTTACATTCTGTGAAAGAGGAGAATAATGCTATTTTAAGTCCTTAAAATATTTGTTGACTTTCAAGGGCTTAGTCCTTTGTCTGGGTACACTGTGAGTCACTGCATCCTTTTGGTAGCATGGGGAGCCTTTTGCATGAGTGTGTTTATTAGGCCTTCTCCAGCTTTTACACAGAGAGGCTTCCATTTAGTTCCAAGGTCACATGGCTCTCTTGCAGGTGAAGCACATCTTTGGAATTGATATTTCTCTTTTCCCCCCTCACACTGAAACAAAGTCAGAGAAATTCTTACTCTTTCAAAAGCAAATCACATACCTTTATTCAGTTTTTCACCATTAAAACCAAAGATTCAGCTTAACATTTAAATATGAAAAGAAAAATAGTAAGCATACTTAATAGAACTGGGTGTGAAATGACAGGGCAGGATACATCCACCTCTACCCTTTGCATCCTGGTCTATTTTCTCTCAGCTGCTGCCTAACAAGTGACATAGATAATGTCTTTATTAGGCATAGCTGCTAGCAACTGGCCCCACCCTTGACTTTCTTAGGCACGCAATTTTGCTTTATTCTCCACTACTGAAATCTGAAAATGGAAAGATGTGGACATTGGAATCTGTCATCATAGGTAAGCACAGCTTTCACACATCTTCTGAGATGCTTTCTTGATACCTTTCTCACCAATCTATCTGTTTCCAACCCATTGGTGAATAGCATGAACCTGCTGACTTGACCATTCTGGGGTTAGTTTCTTGAAAGTGAAGAACTCCAATCGTAATAATATACTTCTTGCCAGTCTTCCACCTGAATCAGTTTGCTTGTCCCTTGCAGAAGAGTACAGCCCCTTTAAAAGGTATACATTGAGACTTATTTTATATTGAAATCAACACAGCACAGCAGCAGTATATTCTATACAAGTAGTAGTGCAAGTCTATAATTTGTATCAAATTTTTTGAGTGAATTGGTAAGGTCTTTCTCTGTTTTTGACAGAGGAACACAAGAAATTCATTTTAGTGAAAAAAGGTGAGCAAAAGAGGTCGGGAAGAAAAAGGAAGAAAGTAGAAATGGGTAGACACAAAGAAGAGACATAAACTCTGGAGGGAGTCCTGATACGTGGTGGAGAAGACAGCATGGTGCTAAGGGCAGGGAGGTGAACGGAAGACAAGCATAAACACTTGGGCTATCAATTTCACAGATCAGTCTACCCAAGACCACATTCAAGGTTTCCAGTGCAAAGTTCACCTCTCAGATACCTTCCAGTTGCTTATGAAAAGCACAGTATCCACTGACCAGTCTCTGAGAGCCTATGCTTAGGAGCACACCGCTAAGACCAAGCTCTGGAGCAAGAACACCAGTGTCCATTGAAGAGGTAGCAGCGTGTTGAGGGCTATGGGCTGTTTACTTCCTGTCTGCCTTAAGGGAGCATTGAACACTGTGTGGAGTTTCTTCCTACCCCCACGACTTCCTTATTATTTTTCTCAATAGATTTTGATTCTTCTCCTTCCAGTGATAAAATGGAAGCAAAGACAAGGACAGCTCTCCTTCCCCTGACCCCTGGTCTGTGCATTTACAGCGCCGTGAGGACAAGAATGCAGGGACTCTTGCCTCCCTACTGCTGAGGGAGATGGAGTGTTATGGTTGATATCACTGATACCCAATCACTGAGTTTCTTCTCTACCCATCTTCTAAGATGGGATTCTCTTATACCCTCCAGCTGGCTCACTCTTAGAAACACATAAATATGCTACTCATGAAAATTTGCCATATTCTTCCTCAGAAATAGGAAAAAATGTAAATAACACTGGTGTGAGCTGTTTCAAAATGGGTTTCTCAATCAAAACAGCCACAGTGAGCAACTGTTAGTTATCCAAATTTGATGACTAATTGGTAAAATTCACATATTGTATTAAATAGATTTAGAGCATGTCAAATATAAGATTTATTTGCTTAGTGAGTTGAATAGAAAATTTTTTAATTGATAAGCTGTTAAATTAATTAATGGTGTAGGTTCAGTATGATGTGGTTCCAGACAGGAAATATGTCATTCATTAAACAAAGATACTGAGATGCTATAATTTTTTATTATTTTATTATTTAGAACATCTATCATGTCCAATAAGGGAAAGCAAAAATAAATAAAGTTAGTAAGTGACCTAGAGTTGAGCAGACTTTCTATGTCTTATTGCTATGCAAAATTATGTGGTCCTGGCATTTCTTTGGTGACTTTGCCACATATATTTGTCTCCCCTGATCATTCTTCATTATTTTTCAGATGTATCTGATGAACAGCCAACAATAAAAGGATAATCTAATCTTTTCTTAATTTTGAAAATGCCATTGCCCAGCCAGCAGATGTACCTCTCATTTCTCTGGCTTACTTAATTATAAGTTTGATGAATGCTTTCAGTTCATTTGCTGGGGCATTGAATCATTGCGTCAACAACCTGTTCAATACTGTCTGCTGAGCCTTTCACCAGTGCTGGACTCCTGTATCTCCTGGTTACTAGAGTGAATTTTTGGCAAAGCACAACAGTAACAAAACATTACAACAGCTTTTTGTGGTAACAGATGTGTACTATGTCCAAGGACATGCTGACAGAACATAGACATATCTGCATTCTCCTTCTCTGGGTGAGTCCCTGTCTACTGGAATGTCTACTAGACCCAAAGGGACATGAACAATCTCTGTCTATAGAAGCAGGCAAAATTGTTGTCAACGGAACCCAAAGCTTCCTCCTCCTTGAGTGGTACAATAACATGATGACTTGGAATAGGAAAAGTCTCTCAGATTTTTTGAACAATGGGCACTAGAGCCATCTTCATATTTGTTCGATGCAGCTTCCAAGTAGTGCTGCTTCTCCAGAGACTGTTGAGGAGTCAGGAGAAGGAAGATCAGCATTCATCTTCTCATCTACAACTTCTGGCCAATTTGACTAAGATGATAACAATAAAAAGAAAATAACCTTCATAGGGCTCCATATTCTGTCTTCTGGTTATATGGATCTCTAACTTCGGCTCACATTTTAAAGAAATCCTCTTAGGAAATAACAATGGAGCTATAGGCTAAGGGATTTGGGTTGGGCAGAGTGTGTTTACAGTTCCCATTTCCTTAACAAAAAAAGAAAATATTAAAATGTTCTGATACTAGGAAAAGGAGGACTCCGGTTGTCTTCAAACCCTCTGGGAAGAGGGGGAGTGGGAAGTTAATGATATAGGGGAGATTTTCCATCTCCCTTTGCTCCCAATAAGCCCAGGGACATCTATTTTATCTATTGGTGATGGAGGATTCAGAAACCAGATCTATTTCCAATCTGGGCTTCCTGTTGCTATCTATGTGTTTTAATCTTAGGTCAGAGTGAAGTATTTTTTTCTAGATGACTAAGAGTTGGCATTTCCCCTTAAACAGTACATTTATATTAAAGTTCATCTTGAAAACAGCTCAGAGAGTAGAGAAAGAGTATATAAAACAGTAGGCAAAAAAACCCAAAGAATTAAAATCAGGAAGATACAGATTCTTTCTCTTTCTTCTACACAAGTGGGGAGGGAGGGAAGGACCTGGGAGGGAAAGGGATGGGAGTGTCATGGGAGTGAGGGGAGTAGGAAACCAGATCTGATATTGGGTGAGGGAAAATGACTGAAGCCCTGAGGGCTAGAGGAAAGAAGGGAAACAGGCAACCTCAGGAGATGGGAGGTTGTGGGGGACACTTTAGAATGAACTAGAGACCTAGGAGGTGAGAGACAGGATTCAAAGGGAGGGACCTTAGATGAAATGCCTGACAGTAGAAAGAAGGAACTTACAGAACCCACCTCCAACAGAAAGACAAGACATCATCTATTGGAGGTTTGTCACTCACTAGGGGAGTCATAAATAGCCAGGTCAAGAGTAAAAGACTAAGGCTAGAAATGTCCCAATGCAGCAAAGAAATGTCAAGTGAAAATACTGTTTTCACTCCATTATTTTCACTTACATAAGCATATTTTATCAAGCCTGAATATATTAATATATGGGCATGACAGAAGCACAAAGTACTGTGGCTCATGATGGAAGCTGTCAGGACATCTTTTTAGAATTCTAACATAAGAAATTAAAAGGAAAGCTCAGAGGGTTTTTTCCTCAAAAATAGGTGTTAAAGAATAACATGGCTGTTTAATAATAGTCTTTTGTAGCCAGATGGAAATGGAGACCAGCAGAGCAAGAGGAGAAACTGTGAAAATTGCTTATCCTGGGGTCTCTCTACCTGTGAAAATAATTAACATTCAAGTAAATGAAAATTATCCCGAGATCAAGACCTGTTCTATTTAAGTTAATGTGCCAGAAAAGAGGAAGAAAACAATTGAAGCAACCAGTGAGAAAGCTATTAGTGAAATGAGAGTCTAGCTAAGGCCTTTCTTCTATAGAATAAATACATAGTACATTTACAGAATTTATGAAACTTGGCACTATAAAGATTCAAATATACCATCAGTTATTGTTACATACCAGAATGCTACAAAGTATAGTTTTATCCAATACAAATTGTATCTTCTTTCAAGGCTATCAATTAACTATTGTGTATCCTTGAATGAAGGAAATATATATGGGTAAAGAAAGAGTGTAGAGTGCTAAGTAAGCAGCAGAAATGAAGACCCTGAGGACATCCTCTCAGCATACCCCAGGCTTCTCAGTCCTCATCCACTCTGCCTTCTGCATATTTAAATCCTAAATTTTATTTTCATCCTAGAACTTTCATTCTTTGTGCTGAACTAATTTATCATACTACCTAACAGATAGCTCTCTAAGAATACCACCACGTGACACCAGGCAGTGGTGGCGCATGCCTTTAATTCCAGCACTTGGGAGACAAAGCAGGTGGATTTCTGAGTTCGAGGCCAGCCTGGTCTACAGAGTGAGTTCCAGGACAGCAAGGGTTGCACAGAGAAACCCTGTCTCAAAACAAACAAACAAACAAACAAAAACCAACCAACCAACCAAAAACACCACCACCACCACCACCAAAAGAATACCATGTCACAATCCAGAAAGGACGCTGCACTGCTCAGCATGGCATTATTACCTTTGACTAAAGAGAAAAGGGATGGAAGCGCTTCTAGATGCAGGTGTTTAGCTCTCTGAAGGCAATGGATGGTGGACCTGTAACCCTCCACATCTCAATATAGCAATATGTTGTGATTCAACCGAAGGCACAGTGAGTGCTCCCATCTAAGCATGCTCTTTTCCTTTGACCATCACTGAAGGCACAGTGAGTACCTCCCACCTAGGCATGCTCTTCGGCCCTCATGAGGTGTGACTTCTGTGTTGATTCCAATTGATCTGCTGCAAGGAAGGACACACAGAGTGTAGTCTACCCTGTCTAGACACATGGATTCCAGGCAGAGCAGAAGAGTGAGAGTGAAGTAGCCCCAAAGCAGCTTTCTTTTGTAGTGATGTTTGCCTGTGTAGTTTGGTCTTCCTATATTGTTTGCAATTACATGAATTCACTGTTCATGGAACCAAAACACAGAGGGAAATTTGTATAAGACAGCTACCAAATATGAAGAGGAAAAACATACAAAGGCCAGAGACTGATTTAATAGGTTCAGAAGAATGTAAACTCATTGGAAGCATGCACAAAGATGGCAACATGGAATAGGAAAGTGATGTAATTATGGAATGAATTACATCATTTTACCCTAAATATGATACATGAAATAGGCAGTTATGAAAGGGACGACACATAATGTTAAACATATGTCCTTGTTTTATATGACTAGATAATAATAGGTCACCAAGGTTTTAATAATGGCGTCTCTCTTCATCTAATAATGAAGAGACAAATCTGATACCCTTGAATCATATCCCTCTGGTAGCTTATTAAAGTGCCAGCTCATGTTCTGTACTGCCTCAAAGAGAGGATGTTAATCTGACTGACAAAAGCAACTGAACTCTGGAAGCTCTATTTGAGGAAAAAAGTCATTCATTTCTCCACTAAGATCCAGTGTTTGTTATACAATTAACTAGCTCAGTTCTGATTCAAGCTTCCTCTCACCATCAGAGTTGGAGAGCCAAAGAATTGTTGAACGGGAAAATGACATATACCGTTTAAAGGATGGCTTTGAGCCATCCTTCTCTTTAAATTATTTTCCAGCCTCTACTAGAGTCTGCCTTTTTGATGCATCTACCCCAGGAAGAAATACCTGAAAAAAATGAGCCAGCATGCACTATAGCATGTCCTATGCTACCACTATCACACTTTCTCTGAGTTATTGTGTGTGTGTGTGTGTGTGTGTGTGCGCGCGCGCGCGCGCGCGCGCACGCACGCACACGCACGCGCATGTGTGTTTTGTCATAAATGGCTTGATTCATTCTTGAAATTAAGACACAGGCACATGATTAAACACAAAGAAAGTAGAAGAGAAATTAAACTGTTGTCTTTTGCCCAACATATTGCATTTAATAATGATAGGCCATGGCACAGTTATGTTTATTTTATATTGTCATATTAGAAACAAAAAACCCTTTTGTCCTGTGTCAGATACTGTGGAGACATGGTTGGATGTGTTCTTGATGCCTTTGCACCTGTCTCATTTCAAATCCCCATAAGACACTAATGCATTTCTGCTCATTTCTCACAGTCAGCCCCCCTGCCCCAGGGTTTGTCTCACAGAACACATTTTGCACTCTGCTCCAGAAGCCTTCAATACCATGACTTTAGCTGGTGACTCTTTAATACAAGGGACACTCAAAGGATAAAAACCAAAGAACAAGAAGGAAGGATGCGTGGCAGAACCTTGGAGGCTGAGCAAACCAAGAAAGGAAGAGCATGCCTACAGATCCCGAGAGGACATCTGGAGATTTAAAATAAAAATCTCTGCCCATTGCTCAAGGGTTCAGTGCTCAGGCTGATGAGTGACGGGTGTGGGAGGAGAAGGACCGAGGGGTGCATAAATTCACTGAGGGACTCACTAGGAAATGGCAGATCACCTACTCCTGTCCCATCATTCTCATCCCCCACTGCCTTTTTCTCCACATGCAATTAGAGAAGAAACAAGCAGCCGAGTGTTATAAATACTGTAAAAGCTAAGGCAGAGTGCTTTTCCATAATGAAACCTCCCACAATTGAACAGGCTGCCAGCCACTCCTGCAGGTCACATTTTATTTGTCTTTCCTCCAAGTGTCATTCTCCTACTGTGTATCATGTATCTCACCCAAGGCTTCAAATCACATCTACATTCACCATGCCCTCCCCATCCCTGACATTGCCTCCTCTGTGCTGTTTCTTACTTTACAAATATTTTTATTCCCTGTCTCATCACAATGGACAGGATTCTCTTGCAATTGATACACCCAGTCCGTTTTGCTCCATTTCTTTTTAAAAAATGAGAATGAACTAACAAGATTCATTCTGGCTGGAAGCTTGAAAGTGATCCTGTGCAAATGCCTTCACCCACCTCTATCTGAGGATGAGGAATTGTGGGAGAAAGACTGCCACGGTGTCCTATATACATGCCAGAGGCGTATGCGCCTAGTTCAGTTTTCTTTTTTGTTTGCTTTTCTCTTATGCTTGTTTTATTTTATTTTACCTCTTTCTCAGGTCCCTTTGATATAAGTGCTGTATTTATAAAATGAGGTGGTCCTGGTGGAAAAGAACACACCATCACCCTGGTCATAATATGTATGTGAATGCAACACAAGCATAAACAGATACTTCATAAGACAGGAACCACTTATGACCAGCAAATCAATGGAGAACAGCTCAGCCTCATTAGTAATCAGACAAATGCACAGGAAGACCAGAGGCCCTTCAATTACACCAATAGACTCCAGCAAAGGAATATCACAATTGGAAGTAAGGGGGAAAAAGGCACAAGAGTAATCTCTCTATTATCTACATGGCCACAAAAGTTTCCCCTTGTGCAAAAATGGTTTGTCTTATAAAGGTGAATGCTTCTTTCTAGACTCAATGGCTCATAAAGAGATGTTTGTAAATAACAGGAAGCCTTTACATTTAAAGTTAGTGGAGAAATGAGTATGTATTTCCCCATATTGGTAGAGATTTAAAGGGATAGCAATAACCACTAACAGAGGATGTATAGATGCTCTGTAGTTGTAAACGGTGATGTCAATTTAGTTTTGACAAATGTGTCTCTTGATCTTTCCCTGCATGTGTGTTTAGCTCAGAGGTTAGACTTCGATGTAGGTCCCTACCTTCTACTTGTTTGAGATGAGGTCTCTTATTGATCACCAGTGTGCACACCAGGATAGCTGGCCTGGAAGCTGTAGGGGAACTCTTGCTCCTGATCTAACCATTGAAACACTGGGATTACAGAACTATTACTCTATTTTCATGTGGATTCTGGAGATCTAAATGCAGGCAGGCACTTTAATCACTGAAAAATCTCTCTGATCATCAAAAAGTAAAATAGTTAGACAAAGGCCAAATGTTGAAATTGTTCATTTTTTTCTTTTCTTATTAGATACTTTCCTTATTTAGCTTCAAAATGTTATCCCCTTTCCAGGTTTTCCCTCTGAAAACTGCCTAACTCATCCCCCTCCCTCTGCTCACCAACCCATCCACTCCTGCTTCCCTGTCCTGGCATTCCCCTATACTGGGACATCAAGTTTTCTCAGGACCAAGGGCCTCACCTCCCTTTGATGTCCAACAAGGCCATCCTCTGCTACATATGCATCTGGAGTCATGGGTCCCTCCATGTGTACTCTTTGGTTGGTGGTTTAGTCCCTGGGAGCTCTGGGGGTACTGGTTGGTTCATATTGTTGTTCCTCCTATGCAACTACAAACCCCTTTTAGCTTGTTGAGTCCTTTCTCTAGCTCCTCCATTGGGGGCCCTGTGCTCAGTTCAATGGTCGGCTGAGATTGTCCGCCTCTGTATTTGTCAGGCACTGGCAGAGCCTCTCTGGAGACAGTATATCAGGCTACTGTCAACAATCATTTGTTGGTGTCCACAATAGTGACTGGGTTCAGTAACTGTTCAGGAACCCCAGGTGTTTTTGTGGGTTTGGGTTTGTTTGTTTTTGAGAAAATGTCTCAGATAGCCCAAGCTAGGCTGTAGTCAATGCTGCCCTTGACTCCTCCTCCTGCCTTTTCCTTCAGAGTATGAATTTACAGGCATTTGCTTTCACACTCAGCTTAAAGTTGATAACCTCCTCCTCCTCCTCCTCCTCCTCCTCCTCCTCTTCCTCCTCCTCCTCCTCCTCCTCCTCCTCCTCCTCCTCCTCCTCCTCCTCCTCCTTCTTCTTTTGATATAATGAACCAGAGAACTCAGGAGTTTGTTTACTCACTAATTAAACCACCAGTTGTGACTCAGAACTTGGTCTCAATTATTCTAAATGATTTAAGAAAAGAAGGTATGGACTCGTGGGGTTGGTTTCTCCACTGAGCACTTCATTAACAGGCACGGGTAGATTATTCCACCTCTCTGAGTCTCTGTCTTCTCCTTAAAAATGAGGATAATTATGTTCACATTCTGGTGTTGCTCAGATGATTAAATGATTCCATTTACCTACACTGTCACATAATGGTTTCTGGCTCCTTGCCTCTCTAATTGGAATCTTTTTGATGAGTCACAGACAGATAGACACCATCTCTCTATGGATGCTTCCCTGTGTCTTTGCACAACTCATAAGCACAGGCATCCTTCAAGTCATGACTTTAGATAGGTGATCCTGTCCTGCTTCTTTTCTTGGCATCTTTCACCATTCCACAGACTGACTCCCTCTGCCCATGGTCCTCCCTACTCCTCTCTGGCTTTCTTCATCAACTGTTATGAATGCTTCTGTCCCTGACTCTACTGGCCACTGGCTTGCCTTTTCTGCATGAGTGGGAGATACCATCTTCTTTCATTTTCTGGACAAGAGTGCTCTGTGATAGGAGGGAAGATCCATTTCTTTTATTGTTTTATTGTCCTTGTTTCTTGTTGTTTCTTGTTTTGTTGTTCTTTTTTTAATCCATGTGACATTCTTTTCATTTCATACTATATCTGCCACTTCTTCCATTCCATAGGCTTCTATCCACTTTTAGGTCTTTGTGTCTCTTGAGACATTTGCATGTGGTTCTGCTTTGGCTAACCAATGGCTGTCCACTCCTTCAATGCTCAAAATGAATATTTCCTGAGACTTTGTAAGCCCATCTGTCCTCACTCCCACTTGTTTTCAGTGTCCCACCTCACTGTACAAGATTAACCTATTAATACATCAGAATTACTTCCTTGAGTGAATAAAGTGCTCATCATACAAATATGAGGATCCAAGCTCATCTCTCTATCACCCACACAAAAAGATGTGCATTGTAAAGACACCCATAAAACTCAGGCCTGGGAAGCATTGTATCCTGAGGGTTCCCTAGCTAACCAACCACTCTAGTTACTCAGAAACATATAGGTTAAATGAGAGAACTTGACTCAAAGAAAATAGAGGAGATAGAAAGAGATACCTAAAATTGACTGCTGACCTATACACATACATGGGGAGTACATGCTAACCCATACCTGCACGCATATACATAATTCACCTTACACACACACACACACACACACACACACACACACCAGAATTATTCCTTTCTTAAAGTGTTTGTCTTTGATCATCTATTCTGACTACAATTTAGGACTCTGGCTCTCTGGTTTTTTTTTTTTTTTACAATATAGTGACATCTTAACTGAAGGAAGATCCTATTGGAACTCCTAACTGAATATTCATGTTTCTATCTCTGTCATATGCAATACTCCAATGTATTGTCTTTCTTGTAAGTGAGCGTGCATAACATACTCCTTGTCATTGTATAGAATCATCCATAATGTGCAGCATACCACTTCAGATGTTCTAGTGTAGTTTCAACGCAGACAACCACTGTGCAGTCAGCTATAGACAAGACCTAAAAGCAGGAATAAGACCTGAACCCAACCTCAACCAAGTCCTCCTCAGTTGTCTCTTTCTAGATTTCAACTAGCTATTTCAAACCTTCCCTGATCTCTCAAATGTTCCATTATCACAAGCATCTCTTGTCTCCTACATTGTATGTTAATAGAAGATCTCAAGATAGAAATGTCTAGTGATTCTTCTTTGCAATCTAATAGTGTTTCACCAATTGACTCTATTTTTTCTCTTGGCTCTGTGGGAGGTACCACCTCTTAACTACTTTGAACTAACTGACATATCAACTCCAACTTCTAGGTCCTTAATCTTTGTCTCCTTGTTCACAAATTATAATTAATAACAATGTCAATGGAGGAACTAATTCTCTCCAAACAAACCGAACTTCTCAGCAGAATCTCCAGGCAGAAGGAGTTTCTTCCAGGTTAACAGGTGCAAGACATAACTGAGGAGTCCTTCTGGGCAGATGGCCAAACCCAGGATGTAAGTGCTACAGCAAATTCCTCCATAACATGGACCATGTCATTACTTAGATAAAAATCTATAGTAATCATTGTAGTGAATATGTACATTAACCTTTGCTGTCAAAATGGAAAAAATCCATATACTACAATTGTCATATTTTTGTTTTCATTCTGTCTATAGCATTGTCTCTCTACTTTTATCTCAGTCCCTCCTTCTAGATTCTAAGGAAATTGGAGAATATAAGGAAAGGAGGCACTTGTACATTTTATACATCAAATGTATGTCAGTTTTCTTGATTTTTTTCTTAGATCCATGTCTGAGAATAAAAAGAAACACACACACACACACACACACACACACACACACACACAAGCATACTCACACATAAACACACCACAAAATCAAGAACAAGTACTTGCTAGGTATTCCAAAGTACACGCTGCCCTTGTACATAAGATTGGACATATCCTTTCTCAGTCTTCTGAGACAGCAATGGTTTTATGGATACTATTACCAGTATAGAAACAAAAGCACAGAAAACAGAAGGGTCTTATTTGGGGAGGAACATTAGTGGAAAGAATCCAGTGTTATTTTTGCCTCCCTGGACAAATGTTCCACTAGTTGTCATATTTCCCCACCATATTTCTCCCAGCTGCTATTCTCCCAGGGTATAGACAACCTACGATCCTCTAGCATAAGGGTGCTACCACACTGGAAAGTGTTTCACTTGTTGTTTTCCACCCACTGTGAGTAAAGTGTGCTCTCTAGAAATGCTTCTAGATCCACGTCATCATGTGGGCTTTTAGTGCGTGTTATGCCTCCTCAGATCTGAGTAATTTAAAAAGATTGCATCTTTCTATTTGTAGTATCAGTATAATAGAGCACAGGGAACCTAGTTACCATGGTAAATCATACATCGTAGTGGCAGTGAATAAAAACCAAACCCCAAATCTCAATTTCGTCTACTATGAAATCAGTCATAAGAAATCAATGAAGAAAGAAGCGTGTATATGGCCATGCATAAGTTTATGCTTAAAACAGCAGTGTATAGTCTGAAATTCAAAAGTAAGGCAAAAAAGAATGTCCTGTTATGAAACTATCAAAGAATGATCTGCCTTATAGATTATTGCATGAGCTGTTATCCTGTATGTGATCTAATTTGTGATCTCTTCATAAATGCTTTCCAAATCAAGCACTTAGTATTTTATCAGTATATGTTTTGATACTGCTTCTAACTTCAAACTCTTTCAAGTTTCCCAGTCTCTCTGATCTATGTGCTCTGTAATTCAGATGTTCCACTGATTTTGACAATATATTAGCAGCCGTGTTAGTTGTATTGCCACGTGACAGCTGACAGGAATGAGTCCAAGGAGAAGCAAGCAAATTGCCTGCTCTGAGTGTAGGTGGGGTGGAAGCCAGGGAACAAATCTTTGCCTTGAGATTTCCTGCCCAGTTCTTTTCATTTCCAACCCTTGACTGTTATTTTCCATTCCATGCAATCTGTGCATGACAAGGCAATCTATACATGATAAGAAGAAGATCTAGGTTGATAATTGGAAGCTATTTGGCTGAATATTAAGAATAGCTGCGTGATCTCATGGGATGAAGCTTATTTCTTTGATCTTTTTTTCTTGGCGAGTTAAATCTTAAAATACAAGCAGTGTAATCTTGATTTCAGCTTTCTTATCTAGCCTTACACCATGGTCACCAATTAAAGAAAAATGTATCCACTCTCAAGTTGTGGGTATTGACTGAGCACCACATGATGACTGTTAAGCCAAGGGTACTGTAAGTACCTAACAAATGATTGGCAAGACATAATAGATTACTATTTATACAATATACGGAAATGTGTTCTTACATGTAAGGGGTGTGAGTCCTTTGGAAGAGTCCGAAAATTGTATAAATAGCAGAAGATTGTAAATATTGAGCTTTGCTCCCCTTCTTTACTATCCGCTGCCACATGTGCTGCACTTTAGATCCCTCTTACCAAGCGTTTCCTGACCACAGATCCACCATTCATTATTGACTGCTTTTTGCACCCAAGAATCTTCCTTTTTGAGCTTCTCTTTCTGCTATCTGTACCAGATCTTGACACAGGCATATAATTTTCAGGCCTCTCAGTATCCTGGGGAATGTCACCCTCCATACTCCATTCTTTTCTCTTGACTTTTCTACCCTATTTCAGGTATAAACAAAACAAAACAAAACAAACAAACAACAACAACAAACAATCAAACAAAAACCTGAGAGTCAGACTGTGGTCTTATCGTATACTCACTCCCTCCTGACTCTAATACTCTCCCCATACCTGAGTCCTTATAACTGCCAGAGAGAATGGGGACGGCTTCTAGTTTTGCCTTATACTAGCATCTGAATATTTTACCAATCTTCCCATTTCCACCTATGGACAGGTGGCTTTTACTATTTGGTGATCAAATAAAAATTTGAATATAATGTGTCACCCAGTGTCTCAGCCAGTCCTTATAAATATGCACATTCTCTTATTTTAAGGAGAATTAATCTATTTTAAAGTACTTGGTCTTTTGTGTGAAGAGGCTATAGGATATCCAAATCTTTGTGTCCATTTCTTCTTGAATTCCCTATATATCATCTGATACAATTTCAGCTGTCCGCAGTTAAAAGCCTGGTCAGAATGCACTGTATCTTAGAGGTAAAATTTAAAATAATTGAAGAACTCATATTAAAATTTAGTAACTTAGAGATCCTAAGTTACATTAGTAAAAAAAACAAAATCCTACTTAAGTGACTCAAAACATGCCTCTATTTGTCTCATTAACTCTGGCAGAAAATAGTTGCAAGCTAGGGAGTCAAGCAGAAATTAAAGAAAAGAAACAGGAAGTTAGGGACATCTAATGCTGTAACGTAAAAGGAGTGCACACAATGTTGTTGCATATCTGTGAGATTATAGCTATATCCAGTGTGACTTCAGAGACAGACTCAGAACTGGTTAGACATCACAAAGAGACAAATTACTGAAGAGAAACCAGATGGTGAGGACAATCCCACAGAGATATGGGCTGTGCTCAATTCATGGAGTTGGTCAACACTGGAAGCACCAAAGATCAAAACGCCTGCCTGTCACATGCAACGAAGACATTGTATAGGGTTAAGGCTCCATGATATCACGTTCCTTTCCATTTCTCAGGGGCCATGGGGTAGTGATCATTTGAACTTATATACAGCTCCCAGCCTGGGACAAGGATTCCTAAAGGCAAGGGTTAGAAAACGAGGTGAAGGCACGAAGGAAGGCGACATAATTGGAAGGGTGGAAAGAAGAGTAAAATTCTCTGTTTCACTATCTGTGCTTTCGCCAGGGAAAGTGGGAAAGCACAAGTGAAAAACAGGGCATGAAGACACTTGGCAAGGAAAAAAAACATTTCTCTGCTCCACAGAGGCTGATGAGAAAACGGCCTGTCCTGGGGCGATTCCTCCCTGGCTGTGAAGGTGAGCCACTGTCAAGGAGTGATGTGGTAAATGTAAGGACAAAGGGACAAGAGGACGCCAGACGTCACAGAGAAAGGGGACAAGTTCTGAACGAACGAACGAGAGAACAGACTTTGGGCCTTCTGACACACACAAGAATGTGCTTTATCTTTCTGAAAGGGCACGCTAAAATTGAATCCTGTGGGGTTCTCTGTTACCGCATTTCAATGATAGCATCAACAGAGGTCCCAAAATAAGTGCCCAAGAGTATACTTTCCAAGTGAGAGACGGGTACATTTCAGGAAGCTTCCAAGACCCCCAAATCCTGAAGTCTCCTGTACATACATACGCAGAACCAGACCTTGGAGAAGACTCGCTGTGACAAGCTTGGATAGGCGCCTCCTTATGGTGCCTTGTATCTGCTATAGAGATAGAGTGCTTTTGGGGAGATAGTGGGATTAGAAAGAGAGAGACAGCATATACCACATACTCTATAGTATATACTGTAGGGGTTTTTTGTTTGTTTGTTTTTTGTTTTTAAATCTATATATCCAATAATATTCATGTTCAAAGCTCTGCATAGGAGTTCAAAATATGACTACTGCTAATAAGAGCTTGCCTCTTCTGAGACCTGAAGGTAACCCAAACATTTCTTTAAAGGTGATGTACTGTGTCCATAAAATCTCATTGTCAAACTGTAAGGTAGAAAGGGCATGGTTAGTTCTTAGGCAACTAGGGCTACACAGTGAGACATGATTAGACTTGAAGTGTTAACATTGACTGCTAAACTGAGGCCTTCTTGTTCTTATACCTCTGAACAGTGAAACACAAACATGTTCTAGCTCACAACTGAGCAAATCCGTTTTCTGGCATGGAGAGTTCTTCTGTAGGGCTTCCATTACAAGATATCCCTCCAGTTGGGTCTTATCAGAGTTGTGGCAAGCTCTACAGCACTGATAAAATAGCAGCCCTTCCATTAGCTTTGCTGTTGTTGTGTATATTTTTCCCCCAGTGGATCAGCCCAGCTATATTTACACATTCAAAGGAAAACTCCTAATCATGGAGTATAAAATTATACATCTACCTTGGAGTTGCGAGAAACAAATAGCTTACTATGTAACCCAGGACCACATACTTGGTCTTGTTTCAGCCACTGGTTTGGAACCCTTTGTCAATGACAGTGATAGAGAGACCAGAACATCCACTCACAACCCCCCACTAGTTGATGTTTGTTGTTCAATTATGGGATCTTTCCAAGCCTTCTCTTACTATTTGATAATGTTTCATTACACAGGTTTACATTATGTCCCAGATACCTTTTGATTGTACAAGGAAGGATCTCCTGTGTTGGCTGCAACTAAGCCATGAAGTCTGAAGGAGCTGGCGTTTAGCCTGAAAAAGCACAGAGGACACAGTGAGAAGATTCAGGACGGAGGCTGCTGTAGCAGCGGTGGCCCTTTCAGGACACTAATCTCGTCACAGGATGCAGGATGACTGGCACTAAGAAAAGCTTAATGGTAAGAAGTTCAGATAAGAGGTTAATGCAGTAAACTCAGGCCTGAGCAGATAAGGAGAGGAACTGGCGCCCTGCACTGCTGACTTTATATAGGACTGCACTATTAACCGGACAGGGTCAAGGCCTGGTGTACTTGACAAGTCCTTCAAATGACAAGAAACATTGTGCTTGCTCTTGGTCAGTGATTGCAAGTTAAACTTTAGGTTTTTGTCCACTGGCCCTTAAAAAGTGTTTCTTCATGGGAAATGGTAACTTAAAAAACAAGCAGAAGTCTGTCAGAGGGTTGGTTCTCTCTCATTCAGGATCCTCACAGGAGACATCAAAGCCACAGTACCTAACACCCAGAGCTATTGAATGGATGAAGTACACACACTATCGAATGAGGTGGCAGTCCATATGTGTTCTATAAACAGCTGTGCATCGTTGCTTAGTGCCATCCTATCTGCCTCCTCTGGAAATACTCCAGCTTGGCTGTGTTTTCCTCAGTTTATAGGTAGTAATACCAACAGTGATAACCACATGGTAACTGTGGTGGCTAACTGGAGGCTGCATTGTGAGCATCTAACTAGAACTGCAAACCTCATAACAACTCCATAAGCCATACAGTGCTGCTGCTAACTCCTACACTTTGATAAACATAATATTCGATGATCAAGATAATTTCCCCCAAATTCATACAATGAGAAAACAATTACAAAGACCCTACTTAACCAGGCCATCTAATTCTATAGTGAACATTTGGTAAGGTTTCTTTTGTGGGAACAATTTTCCACAGAAAGGACCCTTACCACATCCTAGACAGGGTGCTACTTATAATGGCATATTTACCTTTATGTTTTCATCATCATCATCACCATTACCATTATCATCAGAATTATACCTCTGATGTATTTATTCTGCTTTAAATGTAAGTAACTTTGATATAACCTTCATTTTATTTCTATATTTTCTTACTGTTTAGCAATTCTTTGTGTCTGTATAATGAGTCTGAGGTGTTTTTGTAACTCCAAATTTTTTTAATTAATTATTTTATGAGTTTTAGTGTTTTTTAAGCTCTCCATTTCCTTTCCTCATTCCTGTATCTCTCCTTCTCAAGAAATCTTCCTCCTACCTTCATTTCAAGAATATGTCCAGTGTAGGGTAATGCCAGGACAGGGAAGGGAAGTGGGAGTAGGTGGAAGGGTGGGGGAGCACCCTCATAGAAGCAGGGGGATGGGAGGGTGGGGGAGCACCCTCATAGAAGCAGGGGGATGGGAGGGTGGGGAGCACCCTCATAGAAGCAGGGGGATGGGTGGGTGGGGAGCACCCTCATAGAAGGAGGGAGATGGGTGGGTGGGGAGCACTCTCTTAGAAGCAGGGGGATTGGCTAGGGAGTTTTGGGAGGGGAAACCAGGAATGGGGATAACATTTGAAATGTCAATAATGAAAATATCTAATAAAAATTTCAAAAGAAGCATATGTAACCCATCAAGTTTAAATGCCATTTTAACATATGTGGGCCATATGTGGGCCATAACTTATCAGTGGTTACACCAGTGAAGAATTTGGTGCTCCAACCTTGACTTTTAATTGCAATAACCCTTCAGGGAGGGATCGACCGAATGGGTCCCTCCTTCACCCATGATGGAATATTGACTTGTCCTGGTCTTGGGTAGCTGTACTGGTCTTCAGTTATAGTGAGTTCATGAGTGCAAGGCTACTGAGTCATATCCAGAAGGCATAGTTTTGCTTCCCATCTTCCCATCCTCTGTCTCTTACAGTCTTTCTACTTCCTCTTCTGTACTGTCCCTTAAGTTTGCAGGAAGTGATGCAATTGTCCTATTTAGGGCTCAGCTTTCCTTTTCACTTGTTCTGAGTGCTTTGGCCAATCAGCCTGATCCCAATCTGGTCCCCCACAGCTTTAACACTGGGTCTCCATCAGAGGTTAGGGAGTGCACTTCAGCCTCGCCCTAGGTCTCCTCACTAGCTCAGGGCACCAGTAGAGGAGGATCTGGCTTGTAATTCCCAGCAGACAAGGTCAATGCAACAGGCCACAAAAGTTTATGTCTATAATATAAACTATTATTTCTTGTTTTTATTTTGTTTCTGCTTTATTTCAAACCATATACCATATTGTACTTATTAATTTAAACATTGCCTAGTTATGTTTTGCTTATTATTTAAACTCATTGCTGTTATCTACACATCTAAGTCTACAGTTCTACCTACCTGGCTATTACTATCTATAAGTTCTTCTTATTTTGTCAATTTTATTTGAGTCATCAAACCAAACACGAAATAAATCACAGTTAATAATGTGCCCAAGGCCAGCACTGATATAATATCAATATTTTCTTTAAGATAATTTTTAAACTTGCTGTAAAGTAGTTCATATAATAATATTTCAGATTATTTAATTTTTATCACACTTTCTTCTGTGAAATCTCATCTAATAATTAAACTTTTTTTTATTTAGTGTGTCTCTATGTGTATGTTAGGGGGGTGAGTGCATGTGTTTGTGTGTGTGTGGGGGAACAGTACATATGTGGAAGGCAGAAGGCAATTCTGTGGAGTTAGAACAAAATAAAAAGCAATCAAACCAAACCAAACCAAACCAAACCAAACCAAACCAAGACAAAACAAAACAAAATAAAACAAAACAAAACAAAACAAAAGCCTTTCACCTTTATGTAGAAATAGAACTCAGGGCTCCAGGCTTGGACACCAAATGTTTTACCACTGAAGTCATTTCACTGGTCCCCTGATCATTTAAAACAATCTAAAATTTGGGTTTTATTCCTCCCAGTACACCAGTTGTATAGCCTGTCTTAATTATTTAATTTCCATTAAGCTCTTTTTTGTTTGCTTGGTAAACAGATAGTAAGATCTGTTATTCTTATTTTAATTAGCTTTCTTAGAGTCAAATTATCGAACTAAAATTATTCATTTGCTATTTCTACCTCCTAATCTTGGTTAAAAGAAGAAAATAACATTTGAACAGGATCCTAACATGACAAGCCTTTGTGTGTGTCTTCATTTGCCATCCACAGCTTATTGCTTGAGTAAACTCAGGGTTAGTGAAACTGGAGAAGTTTCTCCTTCCCCAGTCACCTAATTTAAAGAACTCATGATATCTAGAACTTGATCTGGATTTGCTTAACTCAAGACTGTGTTACTGTCATTAAGTCCAAAACTATGTGAAAGAAACTGCAAGTTAAATGACTCCACACATGCATGACTCTATAAAAGACAATACAAATTAGGAATTCTTTCTATAGCCAAGCTAAATCACTTTTAGAGGAAAAGTGTCAACAGATTTGCCTTGCCTTCCAAGAGGATCCCACTGACAGGTTCTGTCTGTGTTGTGTCTTATGGGAACAAGCTTGTTGGTGGTTGTGATGGCCAAGTGAGACTGAAATTAGCAGAGGATTTCTAAATGCAATTGGAAAAGGAGATATTTTCCTAAGCAAAAGTCAAAAAGTGATCAACTCTAATGATCTTGATAGAATAGGAACAGTTTAAACGGTAACTGAGTCATCCATGCTTTTTATGCATTGGCTGGGTCTAGACTAGAATCAGAGAGTGTTTAGTGCCTGACAAAATGAAGTGATGAGGGGGAGATCATCTATTTCCTTTCTACCTAACCTTTTAGTTCCAAACTCCAGAACTGACTCCCATGGTCTTGTGCACATGATACCCAAGGATACAGAGGCATTCACAGCTCTGCTAGGTCTAGTGACAGTTTTGGTATTCCTCTATTGGAAGCCAGCCATCTCAACTCTGTTTTATATCTGGCACAAATCCTCAGGACACTCAGATTATGAGCAAGTTCTGTCACATGGGTTGTGAGACAAGAGAAGATTCCAGCCCCACACTCCCTTCCTAGGTGAAATTAACCATCATGTTGGATGTCCAAAGCATGGAAATCTTTTGAGATTAGATTGTCAAATTTTCAAGCTTATTGCATATATTTATGTCAATCAAAAGAAAATTCTTTACACTTCTCCATTTGGATAAATGCATAGAGATTGCTTTCTCATCACCTTGCTTGAAAACCTAATTATACTGAACCAGATGCTGTATTTAACACCAACTGATGTGGCAAGTAGTTGTTTTTTTGACAATGACATAATATAAATTCATACTCCTCACACTGTTCCTGGGAGCTGAATTCCAATGTAATCATGGTCTCTACCTCCTCTATTTTTAGCTTATTGAATAAAATGGACAACCAAATGACAAATTTACTTTAATATCAGCACTGTGAAACTATGTACTCTTGCAATATGCAATGTGCAAAGCACATTGATATTTCAAAAAACAAAACTGATAAAAAAAAAAGAAAGAGTCTGGATATTACAATCCCTAGAGATCAAATTAACTCTTACATTCAATTTGGTTTCTTAACGCGTAAGATCAAAGAGAGAAAAGTATTATAGGAGTTGGGATTCTCCCTAACTCTGAAAGTTATCATACCTATCCTTGATGTTTATGTCACCACATTGTCAAATTTCATGCAGACACTGAAACCAATGGTCATCTTCTTTATCCCAGCATGAATCAGCAAAAAGGAAAGAAAGGGAAAGTACCAAAAGCTTTTCAGTCAAAACCTCTTATCAGATCTAGAGATGGGAAGACACAGGTGTGCTAATCAAATGAGAATGGCCCTACAAGCTTGCCTATTTACATGCTTAGACCCCAGTTGGTAGGATTATGATGCAAGGTCTTTTTGGAAAAGGTATGTCACTGGAGGAGGGCTTTGGGAAGTTTGAGCCATCTCCACTGCACTCTCTCTGTCTGTCTGTCTGTCTATCTCTGTCCCTGTCTGTCTGTCTCTCTTTCTGTCTCTCTTTCTGTCTCTCTCTGTCTCTCTGTCTCTGTCTCTCATTGCTGTGGTACTATACCTGCCTACATACCTGCTTCCATGCTCCACCCTATGCCATGTATGCAAGGACTCTAACCCTTTGAAACGGTAAGCCCCAAATAAACTATCTTCTACAAGTTGCCATGTTAACAGTGTCTTATCAAATGATAGAAAAGTGACTAAGATGCCAAGTACATTAGTATTCAGGATGCAAAAGAGCATAATGCACTCCTGGTTTAAATCACTGTGCTTATCAGAAACTCTATTCATGTTGACTGGTTGATAGAAATGATTTATCTTGAGACTTGAAGGCATGTGTGACCTTGATCTATTTGAAATAGTATTATAGGGTAACAGCAACCCAAAGTCTGCAGCTACAGACACCCTAACTTCAAGGACTTGTAGGTAAAACAAGCAAAGGGAGAGAGCTAAATGTTATTCATACCCTTATAACCTATATTAAAAGGTTGAAAAACTATAATTCACTTCCTTAAGCTTCTGACTCCTAGCCAGTCCCAAATAGCCAATTCAGAGAAAAACATAGAAATGAAAACAAAGACAATAGTAAAAGCACAGGATGAAAATTATGCTTTTACTCATGATCCGTATTACTTGAGCCCTATCCCACCCTGGTCAGTTCTCTTGTATTGAACTCAATCACAAAGAGCCACCCACCACACTCACAGAAAGGACAGCCCAAAGTGATTTCTCTGTAACTTAACTGACACATCATAATAATCTGCTCCCACCTATTGGTAGCTTGAATTATCATTAACGCTAAGTAATTTCTAAAGCCAACTAGTAGTCTAGTAAGTAGTTGGCTATCAGGCACCCACTAAATTCAGCTGCAGAACAAAATGATAATGACATTGTGGTGTCACTTCCTGAGCATGAAGATGCAGAGACATTCCATAAGAATCCTTTTGCTCTCCTCATCTCAACATGAAGACATACTTGTTTTAATTTGAGGTGTTTAAAAGACAAAGAACACTCTTTTGACCCTCTGATAGTAGTTGTAGCTAACTACATACTTGTTGGAGAAAACTCAATATTGGAAAAATACTTTGCCTCATATATTTTGGAATATCAGGCAGTCATGTTGTATGATGTGACTAAATTAATGGAAAAACTTTAACTTGCCCAATTATAAATGAATCTATGAAATGTAAGTTCCATGTTTTGTTCAACATGAATTATCTGTGTGAAAGATCATATGCTCTTAAATCAAGTGCCACTTTCTCAAAGATAGAAATGGTGGTAATACTGGCAAGGGAATGACAACTGGAAGAAATTCTATAGATGGATCTCTACTGCAAATGTCACTGTTGGGAGATCATGGATGCTCTGATTCAAGCTTTTTTTTTTTAATTTTTTTTATTTTTTATTTTTTTTAATTTTCTATATTCTTTGTTTACATTCCAAATGCTTTCCCCTTTCCCGGTTCCCTCCTCCCTATCCATCTCATAAGCCCTCTTCCCTTCACCTATTTCCTAGGGAGCTGATGTTTGTATAAACAGAAAGTGGGCTGATGCACTGAATAATTGACACAGAGTTTTTATAGTCCCAGAGCAGAGAAGCAGTTATGTGAAGTCTAAACTTTTCCTTTTAAATAAAAATAATAATAGAGATAATAAGTTTGAGGGCACCTACCCGCACTAAACATTACTAAATAGAATTGCGGAATGTGGTCACCGAGACAAATAATGCCAAGCAGGGTTCTCTTAGTATGCAGACAGCAAAAAGCAATCTTCAACTTGCTTCATGGGAGGAGAATCCAGAGCTCAAAAACAATCTGTATATTCCAGTATCAATAATTGAAAGGGTTCTCTTTATCCATCTTTAAGCTTCATCAGCAGATTGCCATTAGTGCCTGCTAATTAACAAAATGCAGTTCAAATTTAAATCATCAATAAATCTACTGAATTGGCTCGTGCCAAATCTAATGCCTTCTCTAGACCTTTCATTACCCAACTTCTTCCATAATCTAAACTTCTCACTGCTTATAAGGAAATAACTTTGAGTCTAAGCACAAAACTGTTTCCAAATTCTGAATTATCACCAATTTGCCCATTCCTGAATAAAAATAATAATACCTCACTTGTTAAAACTTTACAATTGTCTTAATTTCTAGGAGAAAAGAAAGTTCTAGCATTCCTGGACCATTAGTTTTATTTAAAATGTTAGAACTTGCTTGGCGCTCCGTGAAAACTCTCACTATATCCATCCTGACCTGGCAGTAACCATTTTTAAAGTCTAATGATTGACTGCCCTGAGTGAGCCTGGGCAGGTCCCCTACATAACTTTCTAGCATACTATAAATAAGTAAAATCACTGGAGTTCTGTGTGGAGATAAATGACCAGATGTTGACACCAACAGTCCCCAGGAATGTGCCTGATACCGTTGGCACTAGTTTAAGATAAGCCCAGTACTTTCTTGCCAGGGCAAAGTCACTTTTATCCACAGCATTATACAAGCAAGCCCTGCTTCCCTCTTTCTGACAAAAAAACATGAGTATACTCCTGTCTTGCTGCATACAAGCTATATGTGTATATACAAGTCCCCAGTAAATCATATCCGCTAATAAATCATAGTCTATATATCGTAATCCTTGTTCTGTCCATCTTTGTTTTGTTTTGGTCTCCCAAGATATGACTTGATGTCAGATTTTTTTCAGAAAAGAGATTTTAGTTAGAATTATATTATATGTAAAGCTCGACTAATGGAGAAATTGTGTCTTTAAAACACAGTCTCTCTAACTTTAGTGAAACTTGATAGGTTAAAGCATATTTATGTTGTCTTTAACAGCTCGCACAGTTTTATAACTATTTATATTCATGTTTATCAGTTGTATATTCATTTCTAGTTTATTGTTAACATTTCAGAATAATGTCCTTTTGACAACAGAAATTTTGTTGACCTTACTAATAGCACTACCAGGGTGTTCTTCAGAATGTCCTTCCCTAAACACAAAAGTTGAAACATAGTCCTATGTTCTTTATCAGATTGAGAGAATCAGGTTTTATGTCAAAGTCCCTGGTCTATTTGGATTTGAGTTTTGTACAAGAAAAAACACAACCAGCAACAAAGCAAACAAACAAAAGAAAAAAAACAACCCAATGAAGTGATTTCTAATGATGTTCTGCTGTACTCATTGACCTGTGCCTAGCAGAGTCATTGTCGGAGAGGCTTCCTCCAGCACCTAATATATATTTCTGACCAGATCCACTGCTCCTCCATTTCCCTTCAGGAAAGGGCAGGCCTCCTAGGAAGATAAATCTACACAGCAGAACAAGACTCAATAAGACTCGGTACAAACGCTCATATCAAGGATGGGTAAGGCAACCCAGAAGGATGGAAAGGGTCTTAAGAAAAAAATGTGTCAGGGATACCCCTATTCCCTCTGTTAGTTCCAGAAATGCCCCCAAGCTAAACACCACAGCATATATGAAGAGATACAGAAACCCATGACTAAACATTAGGCAGAGCTTGGGAAACCCAGTAGAAAAGGGAATGGAAGCATTGTTGGAGCCAATAGGGTTGAGAAGACCAGAACACTGCACAAAAATCAACTGAGCAGAGCTCACAGGGGTGCACAGAAACTAAGTGGAAATCAAGGAGCCTGCATGAGTCTGAGCAAAGTCAGGAGGAGGTGGGGAAATCTGGAAGGAATGGAGGGAGGGGAGGCTGCACTTGAGATGCATAATATGAGAAAAGAATAAAATTCTTTTTACGAGATCTTGCTTTATTCTTTTGCTCGTGGCTACCATATTTCACCAATACCATTTGTCCTTCTTCCAATGTGCATTTATAATTTTTGTCAAAAATGACTTGGCTATAGGATTGTGGAGTTTATATCTTCTATTTTAGTTAATTGATAAATCTGTCTATTTTTATTGTAATACTATGCTGCTTTTATTACTACAGCATGGCAGTATTACAGCTGCTTTTATTATTACAGCTCTGTGGTATAAATTGAGATGAGTTTTTTCTGTATGTTTACATTTGACATATAGGACGAGTACTGATATTTGTGTATTAATTTTGTATTCACCACTTTGCCAAATCTGTTTTTCAGCTAGAGGACTTTTCTGGTGGAGTCCCTAGGATCTCATATGAATTATCAGATCATCTTCAAATGCAGATACAGCATCACATTATCTGCATATGCAAATATATTATCTGTATATTCAAATGCAGAATTATATCAACTGCCAATGTAGATACATTGTCTCCTTTTCATATTTGTGCCACTTTATCTCTCTCAGTTGTCTTATGACTTTAGCAAAAACTTCAGGTACGATGCTAGAATGGGAGGGTTAATATTTTTATCTTATTTCTGAATTTAGTGGCAATCCTTTGAGTTTTCTCAATTTAATGTGATGTTGTCTGCACATTTTCTATTTATTGATGTTATTATATTGAGATGTGTCTTCTGTATTCCAAATTTTAGGATTTTAATCATGAATAGTTGCTGCATTTTTGAGAAAGGCATTTTTTCTGAATCTAAGGAGATGATCACATAGTTATATCTTTCCATTTTCTTATGTGGTGGATTACATTTATTATTGGTTCATGTCTAAGTTCGAATTTCCATTGCTGTGAAGAGATACCATGACCAAGACAACTCTTATAAATGACAACATTTAATTGGAACTGACTTATAGGTTCAGTCCATTATCATCATGGGGAAGCATGACAATGTGTAAATGGTCATGATACTGGAGGAACCAAGAGTTCCATGTATCTTGATCCAAAGGCAGCCAGGAAAAGATTATCTTCTGCAGGCAGCCAGAAGGCTCTCTGTTCCTCACTGGGCAGAGATTGAGCATGGGACTTCAAAGCCTACCCACCCAGTGATGAACTTCCTCCAACAAGGCTACAGCCACTCCAAGGCCTCAACTTTAATAGAGTCACTTCCCAAGGGTCAAGAATATTCAAAGTACTGCAATTTATATATGTTGAAATATTCAGAATCTTTGGTATAAAGCCAATTGATTTTGGGTGATGATTTTTTTCATATATTCTTGAATTTGGTTTGTAAATATGATGTTGATATCACTCACATGTATTTATTTTCATTAAGGAATTTGACCTATAATTCCTCTCCTTTTGTTTGCTATTTTACTAGCTTTAATATCAGAGAATCAATTGCTTCCTAATAATAATTGGGAAGAGTTTCTTACCTTTTTAGAGTACAGAATAATTTGAGGACTATTTATATTCTTCAGACTAAAGTTATTCCTTCTAATATATCTCTATGGTGATGGCTTATAAGTCATTAAGTCCTATAATCTGTTTTCATCATAGGAACTTTCCTTCAGTTTTAATAGAAAATTTTACTGGGTATAATAGTGTGAGATGAGAGTTATAATTTTTTAAAACGTGAAATATATTTTTCCAGGTGCTTCTGGCTTTACATTTTTCTGTTAAATAGTTAGGTTTTGTTCTGGTAGACTTTGCTTTATAAATGACTGACATATGATCTTTCTCCCTTTTAAATTTTAATATCCTTTTTTTCCAACCTAATATTTTATTGATTATTTGTGAATTGCATACAATACATTCCAATTATACTCTTTCCCCATTCTTTCCAGGTCCACCCTTCCATCCTGTACCCACTCCCCAAATATACTAAGTACAATTAATTTGTTTTGCCTATATAGTCATTGGAGCATGGTCAGACATCCAGTGGCTAGCCTCTTAAAGATAATTGAATCTTTTTCTCATTCCTCCCACCAGATGCCAACAACTGTGGAGCTACACTTCAGCATCTTTAACATAGTTTTAAGGGCTTTCTTAAATGGCTTCCTGTCTAGACTGTTTTCCCCCACTTTGGAGTGTTTGATGCAGAAGCCTTCAATGTCTCGCATCCTCAATTATAGGTCTGGAGCCATTAATATCATTGCTATATATGCTTCCTTGACTGTAACAGCCAGCAATAGTATATATCATGGATATCCACATGTTTTCCAGAGGTCCATTTAGAATTCTATGGGACTCTTGTACCTAGATAAGCATCGCTTTATATAGGTGTGGAAATTTTTCTTCTATGCTCTCACTGGAACATATTTTCTGTCTTTGGAATTGTATTGTTCTTCTATGGTATTCTTCCTTTTCTAAGTTTCTATAATATGAAACTTAGGTCTTTACATGGTGTCCCAATGTTTTCCCGTGTTCCTTTCATAGGTTTATATAACTATAGCTGACTCTTACTATTATTTAATTCCAATACTTTGTTTTAGAATCTATTTTTCACATGATTTATTTTATTGGTGAAGCTGTTCTTTGAGATTTTAATTTAGCTTATTGAATTTTTACTTCTAGCACAATTTTCATTTGGTATTTCTTCTGTGTTTATAGCCCATCACTGAATTATATTGCCATAGTTTCCACTGCTGTTCCTATTTCACTTACTTCTTTGTTTTTAATATTGTTGAATTGTTCAAATACAGTTTTAAGCTCTCTTGTAAATTATTTCCTAGAAGAGATGTCTTTCTCATTGGGTGAATTATTATGGAATTATTAATATTGGGAGGAGGTATTTTCTTGGATTTTTATGTTTCTGTTTTTGCACTGAGAATTTGGAGTTACTTGGTTTGAGTGAAAATGTGCGACTGGTGCTCATGGTATATGAATGCTTGTCTCTCAACATCAGGAGATAGGAGATCTGTAAATAGTGGACAAGGGCTTCAGCATCAGGGCCTGCTTACCTGTCAGCCCAGCATCTCATATTCACTGGCCAGTTCTTATGTATTACAGATAGAAGCTATGCAGCATATTCAATTTTTAAAATATTACTTATCTATAAATCTTCTCTAAGAAATGAATAGCCAATTCACAATATTCTCACATATTGCTTTTGGTATGGGGAATCTGAATTTCCACATTTAGTCTATTATTCAAAAATCCTATAAAAAGGCAAAAGGGGAATATGGAATAAAGATCACTCTGAATATTTAATATTTTTGAATGTGAAAATAGTTATGTTTTTAATTACAGAACTAACATATGAGTTAAAATAAAATTCTCCCTGAGAAAAGTGCCTCAAGTTTAAATGTGCAAACAAATCACCCTAGGATTACATTATACTGTGACTCAGAAATCCTGGGACTCAAGCTCCTATGTTCCCAACTAAATTTTACACCACATTGAAACAGTGCAAGATTCCTACGGCCCAAGCTTTTGATATCCATATGGCAACTTGGCAACACACAATTGCAAAATTTGTTTTCTTATTAAATGTGAGAAGAAAATTACAAATTATAGTTCTAAAGTTAAAGATGATAGAAAGAAAGTAGCAAATTGTCTAGAATTTTAATTACTCATTACACAATACTCTCTTTCAATCAGATCTCCTTCAGGGCCTTAATGAAATCAAACATAAGATTTTCAAGTAGTAGTAGTTTGGTAGAAGAGGGACTGAACAGAAATGTTAAAATTCTGCACAGGGAAGGAGCCAATTCTCAGATAAATCCTAGAAGCCTTTTCTAACCTTTCTTTAATTTGAGTAACATAGTATGTGCTGGGGGAAAATATCCTGAAATACAAATAAGGTTCTATAGAGGACATAGGCAACTCACCATGTAACTGGATGTTCTCTAAGATCTCTCCTCAGCTTGCTACATCGCTCCAATTATGACTTTGTTTTTTCTGTTCTTCATAGGTTCTCTCTATTTATATTTCCAATCATGAGTTCTTTATAAACTTTCCCTACCTGGACACAGAGGTTGAGAATGAATGCCCCTGAGTTTAGTCTTTGGATGAGAACTTTTAAGCAGGTTCCCTCGATCTGATGGTATTTCTTGCTATTTCTCTGACCTCTATGCCCTAACGAATAAAGTAAGACTTTATCTATATCTAAGTCCTGCTGGCAACTGATAAGATGTTAGCTTGCCTGTACTGTAATTTTTCTCTCAAAATCTCATAAAACTATCCTTGAGCTTCCTTCTATATATTTTCAAACTATTTTAATAATGAGGCTGAGGATACCCCCAAAAGGAAATTCATTTTTATAGTGAGAATAGTACAAAAGATAAGAGTTAATATAATGTGTTTTTAAATTCCTAGTTAAAACAAAAAGGTACTTTCAGTCTCCTCATCAGCAGTCAGCCAGAGAACTGGATAGTGTCATAAGTTACTCTAAATGTGTACTGAACATTAGGAAAGGAAACCTACTAGTCACAATATACACTGGAAAGTAGAAGTCACTCTATGTACTTAATAAAACTACAAATCCATCCTGATTTGTAATATGTTTAGATCAGTTTTATGCAAGTCAAAGGTCATATTTTTCTAATCCACATTATCCAAGCATAATGAATTTTGAGTAAATTGCAAATAACCTAAACTTTCCTACAACACTGATTTCTCTTCTCTGCTATGAAACATCCTATATTTCTTGTAAATGTTTCTCATACATGCATGTATTAGCCTATTCTTAGGCACAATCTGACAATCTCTGTCATTTATGGAACACACAGTTCATTCATGTTTAGTGTAATGACTAAAAGAGTTTCTATGAATCTATTTCTAAAGTTTATATTTATTCATTCTTGTGAGTTCTTATTTTTTCTGACATGACCAAAAGTTCTTTTTCTTTGTTAATTTTGAGTTATGAGTTTTGAGAATCTTTCTTCCCTGATAAATGGACACACATTTTCTGTTGCGTGGAAACAAAATGCCAAACACTCCATTCTTCTTCCTATACATTCCATCCCTCTATTCCATAATTGCTTGTGTTTTTTGAGACTGCCCTCTGTGTGATTGATATGTCTGGGTTCATTTAACACAGATTATTATTTACATCCTCAAAGCTGTGTTATGCCATTCTGGCAACTGTGGACTGGCAGCACTGATCTGAGTAGAATAGGTCTCAGAGGCAAGAAGCTAAGAAATAATGCTACTATGAAGAGTGAGAACAGTCTGAAGGGACTGCCCTTTCCTCTCTGGTCCTGAAACTTCTGAAGGGTGTGATGCTTTACCTCAGAGGAGGGAAAGAAAACAGTGAGTATAGTTTTTATCTCCTCTAGCACCAGTGGAATGTCAGTAATCCTTCAGGAGCTCTAGCGAAGGATGTACAATCTTCATTCCTGATGTACAATAGATTTTTCTACTAAAGTTGTATTAAAATAATTATTTTCCCTTACTCTACTTAAAATAACAGTTTGAAATTTAAAGAAAGTAAAATAAAAGTGATTAAAAATTTTAATGCAGTCTAAAATTAAGACATCTGGGTAACCCAATTAGTATATTTGGAGCTGTTTAAAAAAAATCATCAGATCAGTGGGGTGAGGATGCAGAGACGTTCTTCACTTCCCTCATTTCAGGCACACAGCAGTACCTAAGAGGTAATGAAGCCATTTACTTGTGGTCCTGGGTCAACAGCAATGATCAACATCCATATTCACAGTGCTCTGCCCCCTTAGAAATGAATGCATGGATGTCTTACTATTTCATCCTTTGGAGCAGTGCTGTTTTTATTTCTATTTCCATCTCAATTTACATATTCTCAAAGGTTAAATGCTTTACCCCTGAAACAGAAGCCAGTAAGTGGTTCAGTTAGTATTCATACAAGATATCTGATTCAAAATCATGGACTCTTTCCAACATATGACACTACCAAGAATGGCAGAGCAGAAGCAGCAGTGCTAAAATCATGAAGAATTCTTCTCCAAAGAATATTTACTAAATAATCTCACTTAGAAAAAAATAGCAGCTGGAAGAGCTGCACTGCTAACAAAATCAGTCCCATTATTTACAATGAATCCAAGCAAAGTGGATGGATATTAAAATCATTGTTTCCTCTGCCGTTTTGAAAAGTTACAAAGCACATGACCATGATCTAGGATCAACATAGTATATGATGAACAAACTTTCCCCCTCAACATTTAGAAAATAGTTACTACAAATTACCGAACATCCACTACTCTACAGTCTCTGCATTAGAAACTTTCAATATTTCATTCACTTTACAATCCAATAAACACAGTGTTGTTTATCTCAGCCTGCTCATGGCAACCTTGAGATCCACAGGAGATTAAATAATTGGTGCAAGGTCACATAGGCAGACAGTTGAGATTTGACCTGGGCTTCAATCATTATTGTATTTCTTTCTTGCACTTTCCTTGGCTTCTTTCTCTTGTTTGTGTTTCTTCATTTTTATGGGTTCATGTCTCTGATCTATGAGATTCAAGTAATATTTTATATATAAAATAAAATAAAAAAATGCAAAAATCAATTTTGATTCTTTGCTATGAGTTGAGATTAAAATATATATAAACCCACTGGGTATGATGGCAGACTCCTTTAGTTTCAATACTTGGGAGGCAGAGGCAGGTGGATTCCTGTGAGTTCAAGGCTAGCCTAGTCTACAAGAGCTCCAGGACAGGCAACACTACACAGAGAAACCCTGTCTCAAAAAAGCAATATACAGATACATATATTCACCCAGATTTCTATTTCAGAAGATCAGTAATTGCAGGAATCATAAACATTATTGATTATCAGGACATCATTTTAACTTTACTAATTGTGATTGCAGGGCACATTTTATGAGCCCATTCTTTAGGGGTGGCGACTTTGAGTCACAGTTGTATGGGGAATTTCTCCTTCTCATGCAGTGTCTGTCATAGTTTTGACATAACGAAATTCTCTTTACACAACTGAAGAATTCTCACTCCTATATTATTCTGGAAATTCAACACACAGACCTTCCTTTATAAAGTCATTTATGAGATAATTTGTATACTCTGATTTGTAAATTTGATGTGAGTGCTCCCATGGTATTTCTTTAAGGACCCATTAAGAATATAATTTCTCTGGCACTATTTTAATTTTTTATGTGTATTTTTGGGTTTTTTTTTTGACGACTCATCAGCTGATCATATTGAGGGTCACTTCTAGTGCTTTCAAAAATATGGCCACAGAGCTGTATCCATCTTGGTCTTGTAATCCAGGTATTCAAAAAAAATTTTGTTCTATATCACATTTTTCCCTCAGATCTGGAGGTCAATTGATAATAATGAAATAAAAAAATACCAATGATTTGCATGAAGGGTTAGCCATGCATGTAGACATCATATAAAGTGTTTTATATGGTGTAACCTACTCAGTGAAAACACTGGATGGTAGAGACTGCTAACTTTATTTTACCGATGAAGGTGTTGACAAACTTAAGATCAAATTTCTGAATACAGTTTGAACCCAGATTGTGTGACGTCATAAGCTGAATTCCAATTTGGTACATCTAACTGTATTCCAAGTTATTGGTTACTTCAAAAGTAACATAAAATGTGAATTGTAGATGTTGTCTCTGAGAGGATAGAGACTTGAAGAAGGGGATCCACTGAATATGTGAGTTTTGACAGCATAGCTTGGTTTTCTAAGTTTATCCTTGGGTATAAATAGAATTTCATCAATTAAGTCTCCTCCATCTGACAGCTGCAGCAGAGGCACCATGAGGAGGCTTTGCAAGCACAGTGACTGTCCTCTTCCCGGATGCTCACAGCACGGTACAAACTAACGTGTGCGGAGAAATGCAGGCAGATTCCACAGACTCCTGGTGTTCATGCCTCTTCCACAAATGTGCCATTTTCTTCATGTAACTTATTTCTCTCACCTCCTCCTCCACAACATTGTATGCTATAACTGTTGTGAGGAATTTGGTGCCCGCTGCCTCCATTTTGAGACATAGAAAAATCAAAGTATTTATTTGATCATTTACCCTGACCTATAAGCAGAAGAACTCAAACATGCAAAATTGAAGCTCAGAATTTAGAGCAATGGATTTCTGTGATGGGGTGGGATGCATGGTTTTTCAAATGAGTCAGGCATTGTTTTTGACCCCACTTACTGACACTTACATACTGAATGACTTTCTATGTTCAAAAGCAGTGGTTTAATCCTTCCAGACCCGTTATAAATACTCAAAACCATGAGTTAAATAATATTAGGTAAGTTCGAGTATTACTAGGATCAAGGAACTCAGAACAAAGCCAGGAACTAGAAATAAATGACTGAAGCAATCTCTCCAGTAGGCAATCAGAAGATAAATTCTATGGCAAATCCCCAGCAGTTTCAAGTTAAAACAAATCCAGTAAGCAAGTAATGGAGAATGAAAAGGTACAAGGAGTCAGAGACAAAGGGAATTGAAAGGAAATCTAGAGCCATCCTAAATAAAAAGCCAGGAACACATCTGCAGATACAAGAGATGTCAATATTGAGTTCCCTAGTACCTAGTACACTCAGTAGAACCCTGACATTCTAAGGAGTTACCAAGAATCACAAGTGCCTATACGGCAACATTTTTATTGTTCATTTGCCATCTATTATGAAGTTGTTTTTATTTTATATTTTTCATAATTATGAAGAAAATATAAGAGTCATCAATTGCTGCACTGGCTGAAAAGTTAGGCCTCTCTTTATTTACTAGCTAATTGTCCTATGAACTTGCATCCTCTATACAACTTTTCTGAGCTTTCTGTTTCCACGTTAGCATGGTGTTGATAACTCCTGGGTAACCAGGGAGAAATGCAGAGAGCCATATCTAGTTCAACTGGCACAAGGATTTTCATTTGACCAGAAAGCTAATATCTTTTTTTTCTATATTCTTTGTTTACATTCCAAAGTGGGAGGGGGTTGATTGGAGAACCGGCTTGGTGAAGAGGGCTTATGGGAATTATGGGAAGAGGGAAACGGGAAAGGGGAAATCATTTGGAAAGCTTTTATCTAACACAATAGAACCAACACAGATGCGGCCTTCATCAGTAGAAATGAGTTCAAGTAAGAATTCTTATCACAGTTGGGAGTGGATAGATCTCATCCTGAGTGTTTTATCCATTTAAACCGATAACATATTTTAGAAAAAGGATATTAACAAATTGGCTTGTATTAGCTACTTGAAAGAAGAAATTCTGTTTTCCATATTGTTATCTCTTACAGAACACATGGTCTACACATAATAAAGGCTTGCAGAGTGAAGCAGTAGAAGAGGGATGATGACACTGTGGAGCAGTAAGCAAAAGTTTGGAAACTAATAAGTGAAACCTTTTTTTTTCTGAAATCATCTGTGTCACCCCATTACAGTCATGTGACAGAAGATTTTTTAAGTTATGTTTAGTGTGTGTGTGTGTGTGTGTGTGTGCGTGTATACATATCATGGGATGCCTGTAGAGACCAGAAGACAGTCTGTAGAACTTCATTTTCTCCTTTCACTATGTGGGTCTGGAAGATGAAATTATGGAATTCAGGTCATTGGCCTTTCTTCTGAGACATCTTGCTGACCCCAAATAGATGGACATTGTGGCAACTAAAATTAATCTCACCATCAAAAGAATTCCATAACAGCTACTGTTGTTAGGGTCAGAGTGTGGATAGTGATGAAGCTATATAGGAATATGTTTGGCACAAGGTGAAAGCCTGCTGGTCAGAGATGGCAGAAGGGACTTCCCTTGACATGTTATATGGGAGTTGGCAACAAACAAATGTTTGTCATTCCCTGTCTGAATCATCTATGACATTATGATAATTGATCCCAAAGTGTTAAAGTAACTTTAAATCTAAAACCTCATGCTAAATTACCAATGGCATGGAATTTAATAAGATCTCAGAAGTAACATATTTCACACACACACACACACACACACACACACCAATCTTTTCCCTAGGAACCTTGTATTTAGGTGAACAGATAGGAAGTTCCTTACTATGGGCTTATTTTCAGTTAAGAATAAAATAATGTAGTTTCTTGCAATAAATATTGCATTTTGGGGTAAAAATATAAAAGGTAAATTAAGCCATGATGGAGTTTAACTGGGATGCCAGATGTGTACATAAGCTAATTGAAACACAGGTACCAAACTCTCCTTGGGGTCTTCATATTCCCTACCACAATTCCTGTGTTTTTATATTAGCTCCATACCCATGACCATGTCTAAGAATTCAATCATCTCTAAAGAGCTGCTTAATTTTCAACAATTTCTCAGTTGCTTGATGAACATACCATTTCACAGTTGGGACAACCGCACAAATGTATACAGAGTAAGAGGGAGATATATTTCTGGAAGAGTAGAAGAGATTCATGCCATGTTCTTTTGGTCACAAGAACTCAAAATCTCCCTCAGAGCTTTGATATTCAGTGTTCCTTATAGTAAATAATTATTTATGTATGATTTCTTATATCCCTGGTTATCTGTGACTTTAGCATTTATAAGTTGCAATAGAACATCTACTTTTAGCTATATATCTGACAATCACATTGGAAGTATCACTACAAGAAAGTTCATTCCATAAAAGTTACCATCACATTTGCCATCATGATCTGAGAACTTTCTGCTTTACTAAATCCATTAAATTGCATTGTAATAACATTCCTTTAAGACATAGTTGTTAGCTTGATGGCAGTTGGCATATGATAGCTCATCTAATGATAACAGCTGTATTCTGAGCAGAAGTTCTATTCAATAGGCAAATACATTGAGTCTTAAAGGAATCTAAATGTGTATAGTAGAGTTACTTTCTCTCAGCCTTTTGTAAAAATTATTTGCCTCTAAGAAAATGCAAGTCTTGTATCAGTTTATCCAATAGTATAAGAAGTCAAGGAACAAAACTAACAACAGTTTAATGTGCTGAAACTTTGGTAATGAGATCAAGAGTGTCAGTAAAACTTTGTAATTGCTGCCTGTTTGTGAGGAAGGAGTCAGACAGTTGTTTCCCAGGGGAATCCATGCAATTCAGCCATTACAAAACTGACTGTTCTTATCTAGACTGGTTTGGAGGAAAAGGGGAGCTCCTGTATAGAAGAAAGGCAGAATATGGTGGGGACAGAGTTTATAGAAGGCAGAGTACATGAAGCCGTATATGGAAAGTATGTGCAGATGTCCAGAGTGAGGAAAGACAGAAACTAGGGTAATGATCTGTGGCAGAAGAGTATTATATAAAAGAGTTGGGCTTTTTTTTCTCCCTAAGAACTACAAGAAGAACATCTTTATCTAGTGCACAGATTTTCACTTCTTAGATTCCATGCTATTCTGGGTAGAAATGAACAGGTGCAGAGGGATGCAACCTGACATGTGTATGCATGTGTGTGTGTGTGTGTGTGTGTGTGTGTGTGTGTGTGTGTGTGTGTGTTGTGAGGAGAGATGTAGGGGAGAGAGGTGTGTGACTCAACTAAGGCAGTAGTGTTGCAAATGTGGAGGGATTTGAGAAATGTTAATGAGGTAGAGTCAACAGGATTTCTGGGTTACACAAAAGAAGCAGAGCTTAGGTGGTGGTGTGGGTGGGGCCAAGGTTGCTGCTTCAGCAAATGAGTTTCTGGAAAGACCAAATCACAGTGCTGACTAAGGACAGCCTCTCAGGAAGTGCTTGAGGTTGGATGCCATGACGTGGCACACTTATGCGTTGCCTGAATGAGACATTTCTCCAGCACTGCTTGTGTGGTCTAGACAAAGCTGTCTCCTTATAGTCATTAGGAGGAATTGGGAAACTGATTTGAAGTAATGAAGAGAATGGTTTGTTGACTTCTAGCATTAAAAACCAGAAGAGAAGGAAGTGAAGACGAAAGAAGCTGCCGAGACAGTGATGGAGGTGGCAGCAAAGGTCCATGCACTATTGAAGGCTGCAGACAACTGGACAGGAGAGATAAAAGAGTCGGGGAGTTCGAGCAGGAGGGGCAACATTTTAATTCAGGTTTTCAAGAAGCCTTAGGAACTATTGCTGGTGATAACATTCACCTAGATTTGGAAGTCTAAGGTGAAACAAAGACAAACATCGTAGACAAGGAAGAGCAGAAACTGAGTGACTGAAGTACTAGGACAGAGGACAGTAAAGCCACCTAAGATGCTAGAAAGACTCACAATACAGATTTGGAGGGTAGAGCAGCCAGGGAAGCCAATGAAGGGAGCAGGATGCCAGGGAGTCTGAGAGGTGAGCGAGCAGAGGCTCTTCACCACTGGGTAACAAGCAAGAAGCCTCTTCTGGGAAGGGGCAGAATTCTAGGGCCTGTTTCTCAGACCAGAGGCTCCTGGGAAGCTTTCACTTGAGAAAGCTGTGTGGAAAGTGGTACCCAGGAGAAAGCGAGGAAATAGATAAACCTGAGCATTAGATGGAGACCCAGGTGAAGAGCTGAACACTCTTACCCTTGGGAAGGAAAATATACTGCTGGCAGGAACAGAATGTGATGAATGGTGGTGGGAAGTCTAGACTTAAATGGGTTGGTGAAGACTTTAAAGAGGAAACGCTGAGCTTCAGGGCATGGAGAGTCCAAACTGCATTAAATCAATACAGTCTTTCCCAGAGACGACTTTAAATGAAGAATCTAAGGTGTGAATGATTCACAGTGCATTTAACCAATTCCCCCCAAAATAGTTAGTATACAAATCTAGCTCGGCTACTGAGAGAGAGGGGATTGTGTAGAACACAAGAGAACAACAGAATGTGGATCAGTGCCTCCCTTCTCCCAGAGCTGTTTAAAGATAGTTTCCAAATGCTGCAGAGGATTTCCCACGAGGACAGGACACACATCCAAGGACAGCAGAGGAGCTCCACTCGTCAGGCTACAAGGAACACACTATGCCCTCAATGTCAGCAAATGAATGAGATCTCCTTTTAGACTAAGACGTGAGCCATGTGAAACATGAGCAGGTGAGTCTCTGGCCACTGCACTGTGATCCTCAAATCCCCCAACGTGAAGAATCTGCTTGTGGAAAGTGTCCTTATCTTATCTGAACGTCTGTCCAGTGGGTTGTCAGTGAGAACTGATGAGAACCTGACACAAAGAAGCGATGAAGGGGAAAGACAGCACATAAACAAATATGTAACCATGGGGATTGCTGACATCCACTCTCTCTGTCTGCTGGGAGCTTGAGCAGTATGCTGGTAGCACCTAGAAGCCAATGTAAGCCTCAGTTATTGAAGAACTAATTAATGTAGAAATGTTGACTAATACACAAAGAAGCAATCTGAAGATTGATATAGGTCCCAAGGAGTCGAGTCCACTGACCCCCTCAAGTTTATCACTTGTGAGTTGCAGATTATGCAAGTTGCCTGTTATCTGGTTCTGCTACCCTTATTAGGTCAGCACCACTTAAACAAACCTTAGAAGTTACCCTGTTGCTCATAAGTTATTGTGAAGGAAGAAAGGTTCTGAATGGAGAGATTCAGTGGGATTTATACACAAAGAAACAAATAACACTAATGGGCCAAGAAGACGACTCCATGTGTATTTGCTGTGCAAACATAAGGATCTGAATTTGTGTCTTCAGAACCACTAAAATCCAAGACTTAACAGGGTACACCTGTAATCCCAGAACTGTGGGGTATAGACAAGCTGTCTCTGCCTAGGTAGCTCATTCGAAATGGCAATCATGAGGTTCAATGAAAGACTGTCTCAAAGAAAGAGTAAAGAAGCAACTGAGATATCCCAACATTAATTTCTGGTCTTTAAATATGTTTGAACAGTTAAATGTGCTCACATCTACCACCACAAATAGGCAGTCCCACATCACACATTCATTAATAGACCAGTTAAAACCTAAATTATATCATTTCCTGAGGTACTCTTGAATTTTAGGAAACATCCCCATTCTGATTCATGACTGTCATTAATGCTTCCAGACTGCCTGAAAATCCACAATCACCTTCCATGGTCTTTGTTCAACCTACAAAGAGGAGTCTACAGCTCTAATGGCTTAGTAACACAGAGGAGAGTCTCAGGAGGCACTAACAGTGAATTTCTCAGGACACGTTTATGCTTTTGACCTTGCAACACCCCAACAACCTTTCTTTTCAGAGGTCAAAGACTTGCTTCCATAATGTTGAAAACTGATGAGAAGAAACAAAGGCACACAGTATTTGTTCTTCCATGATTTCCTCACATTAGACCATAGGAAAAGATAAGCAAACTAAGGCTATGATGACTAAGGATGAAGAGAACAGCAATCTGACATTTAAAAAGGGGATCACAGGGGAGAAAGATATATGAGAATTAGAAAGCATAGAGGTAACAGCTGTATCCATTGAACAGAGGGACAGGGCAGGGAAAAACCAAGGAAAATTAGCAGGGTGAACAAGATTGAGTGGCATGTAGACGCTACCACATTTTCTTGTTAAGCTTGTAATACAACTATTCCAAAAAAGAGCCGGTAAATCAGTAAATCAGGCACAGTGGCACATGCCTGAAATCCCAGCACTCTGCAGAAGGATCCAAAGTCCATCGTCCTCAACAACATAGCAAAGCTTGAGATCTGACTGAGCTACAAAGGTAAAGGTTACAGCGAGAAGAAGAAAGTAAAAGCACAAGAGAGGTTATCAATGGGAGGCCCCTGGTAGAAGGAGTGTCCCCAGGCAAAGCGAATGAAACAAATAATCAACCAGCAACACCAAAAACGTTGGAAAAAATAATTGTTTCTGAAAACTTTTGAAAGTAAAATCAAAACTGGGATGATTCTGGACTTGATAAATAACACACATATAGGAATACATTCATTTTTCCAAGGTGGGAGGAGTATGCCTGAGAGGGGAGGGGGTCGAGGGAGAGAGGGGAAAGGAGAGAGATTGAATGAGGGAGGGTGAAGGAGTCATAGACTCAAAGAGGAAAGCAAACACTAAATTGACACTCTCTCCTAATCCTGAGTTGTAGAAGAAATTAACATTTTGCATCTTTATATTAATACTATATCACACATTCTCAAACCAACAGGCAAACAAACAGGTAGGCAGGCACACATGCATGCACGCTAGTGCACACACACATCACATTACATAGGAAATAACACTTTCAATAACTGCTTATAAACATACACACGCATTTTACCCTGTAATTTATTAAAAATGAAAAAATGGCAAAGCATGAACATTTAAGGAAAAATAAGCAAATTAAGTAAAACCGTCATAAATGCACTTTAAAGTAGAATGTGGACATTTAAAAATCAGAAAAATATTGTGAGAATACAACATGCAGCAAAATCTAGAGTAGGAAAAAAATTAAAAGTAAATCTTTAACTGAACTGTAACGTGTCCCCGGAGTCCATATCATGAGGTTATCTTATAGATAAGATGAGATCCTTTAATACAACAAAGAGAAATAATCTCTTTTAAGAAGGCCAAGCTGGTCCTATGATGACTGAATGTTGATCTGGAGAGATAGTCTCCATGAGAACAGGAGACAGAAACTGCTCCCTCCATTAGGGCTGGGATCCCAAAGCAGCATCAGAGGATGTCCTTGAGAGAGGCCAGAAATGCTAGAGAGAATTCTGGACCCATTTATTTGTTTGATAAATAAACACCTTTGCCATAAAGGTTGAATGTGATCACAGGACTGAGAGAGAGGAGATGCATGGACACCTGGGTGAGCAAACTGGACTGGACAGTCTCTCCTTTTACCCACACCTCACTTTCTGGCATAAGTCCTGTAAAAAGACCTCCGACTAATAAATAGCTCAATGGTATTCTTTTCCTTGGGGTCCACGCCTGCTACACACGAACTTTGCATTCTCACTGCCCCCTCTTAAACTACTACATATGAATCTGTAGTAAACTTCTCTTTTAAAACCCATCTGTTGAAGCCCATGAATTTTATTCTTGGGATTCATTAGACAAGAATTCTAAAGCCATTAGGGCCCTGCCTCTTTGTGCTCATAGTATGGTCTATGAAACCAGACTATATGTATTCAGTTTTGTCTTTATTTTCCTAAGATGAAATTTGACTTCAAAATTGTGTATCTCTTTTCACAACTGAGGAACTAACAAAGTCACATTTAATTTATAGGAGCAATGATTTATCAAGGTCCTGATGTAGAAGTCAAAACAGTAATTTTAACTATTATATAAGAGAAGAGTGGGGGCAAGTATTCACGAGCATCCTGCTGAAGCAGTGAGCAGGATGCAGTCATGAGTTCTGAAGGCAGGAAACACAACAGTGGCTGCATCATCCACTGGCCTGATAATTCAACATCAGTGAACAAATACGCACAAGAAGGCTGGGGAAGGAATAAACAATAATATACAATTATTATTTTGTATATTATTGTATAATCTGTTGCCTCCTTTTTGTTTTCTTCTTTTAGGAAAAATACAGTGGGGGACACTCTCAGCCAGCCAGCCATTGAACTGAGCACAGGGTCCCCAATGGAGGAGCTAGAGAAAGGACCCAAGGAGCTGAAGGGGTTTGCATCGCCATAAGAGGAACAGCTACCAAGTACTCCCTGAGCTCTCAGGGACTAAACCATCAACCAAAGAGTACACATGGAGTTATCCATGGCTCCAGATGCATAGGAAGCAGAGAATGGCCTTGTTGGACACCAAAGGGAGGAGAGGCCCTTGGTCCTGGAAAGACTCGATGCTGCAGTGTAGGGGAATACAGGACAGGGAAGCTGGAGAGGGTTGATTGGGGACAGAGGGAGGGGAGATGGCTTATGGGATTTTTCAGGGGGGGACCAGGAAAGGGGACAACATTTGAAATGTAAATAAGGAATATATCTAATTTAAAAAAAAAGAAAAATTAGATTCTTTACTTCATTAAAACATCCAATCCACAGCTTTCCCTCCTTCCATCCTACTCGGCTTTCCTTTATCCCAGACCCATTCTCCTTCTTCAAAGAAGAACAGGTCCCCAGTAGACAAAAACTAAATGGAACAAAACAGAAACAATACCAAGGCTGAACACGGCTTCTCAATAGAATAGAAGAGTCCCAAAGAGCAAGTAAAAGTGCCAGAGGTATACTCACTCCCACTGTTAGGAGTCCAACCAAATCACCAAGCTGACAGTCATAACCTATATGCAGAGGACCTGAGGCAGAGTCATGCAGGTCCTCTATGACTTCTACAATTGTCTCTCTCCCTCTTTAGCAGGTTCCCTGATCTCTGAGGTGAGAGACCCAATGCTAAGGACGATGTCCAGACAATTCATCAAACTTAGGAGATATTTTAAGTTATATACATATATATGTATAAAAATGAAAATGATGTTAATGAGTGAATGACAAGTGAATATTGGGTAATTTTATTTTTTAAGTAGGGCATTGGCTCCTTTTCATAACTGCTGATTTCTTTTGGTCATACATTCTCACATGTGTAGTTTTTGTCTTACAGACTTTTAGGGATCTGTAACAGCATTAATTAGTGAACAGTCTTCTACTATCATGATGAGATTGATGGCTCATGACTGACTTTTGACTTTAAGCTAGTTACTGAATGTAATCATTTCTTCTCTTAAACTTCAAAATGAACTATGCCATAGCTGTACCTCTCTTTTGCTAAATCTATAGCTTGTCTTCAAAACTACTTTTTTTCAAGAAGAATATCATCATGATAGTAGAAGATATTCAATAATTAATGCTGTTACAAATCTCAAAAAATCTGTAAGTCAAAATCTACATTTGCAAGATGTTGGCGAGAGTGCTAATACTTCTCTAAGGTCTCCTGATGGTGTCAGATAACAAGTCTTTCTGTGCCCCAAAGAAATCAACAGCTATGAAAAGGAACCAATGCCCTACTTAAAAAATAAAAACACCAAAAGACTTGATTGTCACAAACTCATAAAAACTCCTTTTTTTGTAATATATGCATTTGCCTGTAACTTACAAAAGCTCCTCTTTCTACCTTCAGTAGATATATTGGATCTTCAGTTTTGTCAATGAGAAAGTCATGGCTTAAAAACCACTGTGTTCTAAACTATTCTATATATCAGAAAGGTTACAATTGTATCAGGAAAAATATTTCTCTTTTCTTACATGATTTTATTTTTTATTTTGTTTTATTTTATATTAAAAGGGGTCTTTCTAACTTTCTCCATGGGTTTTTTTCAGGGGCAGGTTATGGTTATTCTATACATTGCTCCAAAGTGAGAGGGGTGACATATATTTTAGATGACAGCCTAGCTCTATTCTGAACTAAGCAGGCTTAAGTGTCTGTCCCCAGAACATTCAATAATGAATGAAAACGGTAATTGTTTTACTTTCATATGCTCTTCCTTCGGATGCTGTTTTATGAATCTTTGCAATCAACTGGAAAGTGGGTGAGTCTGAAGTCTGCCACTTCAATGATTGCATAATCAATTGAGAAACATTGCATGAACCAGGAAAGGAAACTTACCATTGGGGCAATAATAACAAAATAAAAGGAAGCAGAGGTGAGTGACTGCATGCATATTTTTGGATTCCTGATGTAAAGCAGAATATTGAATTAGGCAGGCAAGGAAAGGAGGTAAAGTTGGATTTTGAGTGTCATGTTTGTGGATCTTTCAAAATAAGTACAGATATCTAATTTAGAGTGTGAAAGTGATATTTGATAAGTGACCAGCAGTAACACAGTGAATTACCGGTGCCAACCAGTATCATTCTGGCATTTAGAAATGATCTTTGGGAAACAATCCTGATGTGTAGGGCCATCAGGCACATTTCCTACATGGAAATAGAAAAGGCACGGGGAGTCAGATTCATAAGCTCTGCTACCTACATATTTATCCTTTCTCTACATTTCAGCTTTGTTCTTCCTGAAAAGAGAGCGCCCTCTTCACAGCATTGTATGTCAATGAAATGTCCCAAAGCCAAGAAGCACCAGCAGACATTTAGGTGTTCTGTCAAGTGACCTTGTAGGTCCCATATCTTTGGAGGGAGAGAGGGTTCAGCTGCATGTGCCCTGGGCATCTGTTGAGAAGATGTATCTCTGTATCAACAATAGACATGTGCTTTCAAGTCTCCAAGAAACAGAGCTTGCTTTGGCAAAAGAGCTTTTGCTTTGGCAAAAGAGCTTTTGCTTCAGAAAGTACATTCCCTTGAATAACTTCTACTGATATAAAGCTAGGATTCCACTACCCTGAATAACAATAGGCTAATGCATAATTTATTTTATTATCTTAATTTTTTTCAATCAGAAAGATGCCAGTCACAAAAGCATGTTTAAACACTTTATCATAAAAATTAATAGACTAATCTGCTTTACATTATAGACCACTTAGGTAGATATTAAACACACATTGAACCAGATGTTTATCAGGAGATGAACATAAATACATGACTTATAAATTTATTTTTATAAATTTATAAAAATTTATAATGTTTTATTGTGTAGCAAATATAAAAAGTATTTTTCACTAGAAGTTTTGGCTTTTCTCCATCATTTCTCATCTATGTAAGGAAGTAAATAACTCTACTGACACAACATTTATTGTGATGTGTTATAAGTCTTACAGTAAAATATCAATATTATCTCAGTGCATATCCCTCCAGAACAGATGATGTCATCACCTCATTTCAAGAAGATGATACTAAAACATCACTAGTTTAATTTTGTTAAGTAGCATTGCATTTGCTTAAAGTTAAGTAGTAGCTTAAGTAGTAGTACTAATGACTAACTATGGGCTTTAATTATTATCATAATAAATTTCCTTAGTGTAGCAAAAATATTAGCATCCAATAAGCTGTACAAGAATCATAAATTCTGGGCCCAAAGTTATCTCTACCATTCATCTACTGGAGATGAAGTGACCTTTTCCTGCATAAATATGAGAGTGACAGGTCTGATAAGGCTGTTGTGCTGTAAAAGAAATGGACTAAGAAAAGGGGTCAGAGTTTTCTCGGGGCAGGGGGCAAATTTGTAATCTCAAAATCTTATTTTGTTCTTCTAGGACACACATTCTTGAGTGTAGTTGAAAATTAGTGAACAATGCTTGTACTTTTCTTCTCACTGATGTGGATATACTAAATCACTAGTAACTGAAATTAAAGTAATAGAAAAGCATCACCAATCAAGCTCCAGATAATCAATGATGGTGAGATAACAAGCCCCAAATTATATATTACATTACAGATGAACTCCTGCACCAAAGGATACATTATGTTACAATACAACTCCTACACCAGAGGCTCAGGAATATCAGGGAATAGAGATCAAGAGAGTATAAGAGTCAGAAAAGCAAGAAGTCTTCTGTAGGATTTTACAGGGAAGATACACATATGAATTCTCAATAACATGGCTGCCTAAACAACATGTAAACAAGGACAACAATAATAGACATGTTAACACTGACGGAGGGAAATATCATGGTGGTCCCATCCCTAGACCAATTGCTATAGATAACTGAGGAATGCTGAAAGTGAGTGAAATGGTTGGGGAAGAGCTCTTAATTGGTTGTCCAAAATCTAGTTCTCTGCCCCGAAATAACACACACACACACACACACACACACACACACAAACAAATATATATATATATATATATATATATATATATATATGTGGACTGAGCAGGTTATATCTTTTTATTTGCAGCAACAACTAAAGAAAAAGGAGCCATGGATTTAAGAGAGAACAAAGACGAGAACACTACATGGGGGTTGTTTGAAGGGATGAGTAGAAAAAATGATGCAATTACATTTAATTTGAAAAAAATATTAAAATATGGATATTTCTAACTTACCAAAGGAGTCATTCAAATAATTCAAATAAGCCTTTGAATATCATTGTAAATAAATCACTTGGGAAACTTTTCAAAATTGATGGAACCACAGCAAGGACTCTAAAATAACTCTAATAGGCACTCAATATTTATTGAATCAGCTATAATTTAAAAACAGAAAAAAGTCAAACTCTTTAAGAAAAGACAAAAGACAAGGTCCATTTGCATTTAAGCAAATGCAACTTAATTAAAGAAAAGCATAGCATCATTGAAGGAAAAGTTAGAAACTTTTAGTCTTAATTTTTAATTAGTAGTGAATACTTATTGTCAACTCATTCCTCTTCCTATAAAAATATTCCCTCAGGAATATATAGAAGTTGAGACTCATGTTTTAATAACATTTTTATTGCAAAGACAAAATTGTACATTCAAAGATATTTCTATAATAAGGTAAGAAATCACGCTTAGACAATTGTTTTAACTTTGTATTTTGGAAAATATTGTTCACAGGGAGAACTAATATAGATACAACAAAAGTATGGAAAATTTTTGTGGTTCACCTCTTGACCATTTGTAGAGTCTCATCTAGTCAGAATCCACAGACCTTTTCAAAACACATTAATAAGATTATACTGTATTAAAAAATTTAGAGAAGAAAGAATATTAACCATAAATGATATATAAGGAGAAAAATTATTTCAATGGCTTTGAACGGGGGGAGGGGACAATGTACTAAACAAAGGTATTTTGATACCATTGAGTTATATATCTGTCAAGTATTTTTGCAAGAAAATACAATTATTCCACTCACTTGTTTCTTCCTGTGTGTATAGGAAAATCTTGCCTGAGGATATGTATAAATCAGAGTCCATTCAGCACTAAGCTGAAAATGTGGCTGTGAGTCTCAGCCCCAAGGGAAAATAGTTGTATGACTTTAAACAAATTACTTACTACACTTTCCAATCCTATACCCTGATGTATTTATCAAGAATAATGACATCATATTTATAGAATGATAAACCTACAGAATACTTAGATAAGTTTTAAATGTGCAGCAAATGACATATTGTATATTTATGGAATGTATGTATGTATGTGTTGTTTGTGGATTTTAGTATGTGTGTAAGATGTTATACAAATATAGCACATTATAACATGACATAAATTAGATATATTTATCAATGGCCATAGATATATTAAGGGATAGGATAGTAACTTTTATCCATAGCATTAATGAAATCCAGTTCTTAGTTGAGGCAAAACAATTTACAATGTGTAACTTAAGATCACTTCATTATAAGACTGTTTTTTCTTTCTTCTCATACATAAAGGCTATTAGTATGTAAATGACTAGAAACAGATACAGGTTTCCCTGGAAGTGACAGAATCCACACAAAATCTATTCTACTGTGCAGGAACAGAATTAGAATATTGTGACAACTAGACTATGGAGTCATGAGTAAAATCAAAACACACCATTTTGAATGAAAATCGGGTGGCTCTTTGGATAACTTAATTTGGATACAAATTTTATTCCCCACCATTCTCTCTTACACACACACACACACACACACACACACCTACCTACTTTAGTTTTGACAAGCCTACCAACCCTAAGAATGTTGCAATCAGGAGTTAGTTAACACTCATCACCAACAATACATTAATAGCGCAGAAATGAGAAACACTAATAAGGCAGCCAGATCTGAGCACGCCACTGAGGGGTGAAGGCAATGGTGAGCTGTATGTGAAGAACTGAAAGTATCTGCACACCTCCAGTTATGTTTCGTTTCATGTCCTACCTTAGTAAATATGGGAGGCTTTATTCTGAGAATCTCCATGATGAAGAGTCTAACAATCTTCACATCTTAAAACAGTGACAGGTGTAGTAACAGCCAGTGAAGCACTGGATGCTTCCCTATCAGGACCTTTAAGTTCTGAAGGATGATTTAAAACCCCTAATAGAGAATCCATCTTATTACAGCAATAATTTCATGGATTCTCTTCAAAAGCTCACATGAAAAAGAAGCAAGCGAGGTCAGGTACACAATGGGATGTTGTTACTTTACTATGCAAATCAAAATCATAGGTGATTAATAACACCTTAGTACTTAGCAAATAACATTACTACTTGTAAGGGACTGGACAGTACTTTAGATATTATAATGAAATAATTACATGGGGCATCTTTGTGTCTTGTTCAAATTGTTTAAATAGTCTGCCTCCTTTGCTCCTTCTTAGACACTTCTGCTAGTTCTAGCTGCAAGCAAATCCATCAACTTGGCTAAAAAGCACTTGACGTTACTTAGCTATTGTTAAATATCCTTTGTGTGTATGGAGATATTTGTGTACATACAAAAGATTCTGAAGAGCAATTTCTCCTTTCTCTCCTTCCAGATGTGAGGAGCTCCATTTGCCACGTGTACCCTACACTGATGAGTTCATACCTCCATATGTTCTATGCATAGTGCTCCTAAGTGGCTTGTTTGGAGTTTAGTGAAACTCAGCTCACATGTCTCCCAAAAGGCAGGTGGCTTAAAGTGCCATCACACATCGTTGCTTTTAGATTTAAGTAAATGCAAACAGTAAATGCAAATAATTTACACATGCAATAGGAACTGGGTGCTTATGTCTGCAATGCTGTTTCACTATGTTCCTGCTAGTAACCTAATGTGAACTCAAACGATCCTTGGTAAAGCCTTTCTTACATTGTCAAGGATGTCAAACAAATGCTTCTGAAAAGGGGATGAAGAAGCCCCACAGAAACAAAAGAACAATGACAGTCAGAAAGAGATGGAGTAGCCTGGTACTGGGCCAAGACTGCAGAGGTCTGTATCCCTTTTCATAGGCCCTGACAATAATTTTCAAAGTCAGGAGAAATGAAAGTTCTGGGAAAGGTAATTTGGGTCACATCCAGTTTCATGTTAAAAATTATCCTCTCCTAGATATAAGAATACAGAGTTAAGATGGAATGCAAAAACAAAAATACTGCATGAATACACTAGAGTACCTCGGATTGGTTCTTTTTGGTGCCCCCAGCATCAGCTGAAGTGAAAGTGAAGGATATTTTAAATGAGCACCTGTGGGATGGGTGATGGTTTCTTATGTTCTCTTGGGGTGAACCATGTCAATCAAAGAGCTAATGCTTTTGAATCCAGATCCATCTGCTACCCAAGACATATTTATAGGCATGATGGTAAATACAGGATTCAAGATTGTTATAGTCACCCAACATATGAAGGGCAGCTAAAAACAAAAAGTGTGCATTGACTCAGGAAATAACAAATTGAATAAAACTAAGTATTAAAACCATTTACCAGAAATTGAGTCGCAATGAAAGAACTTAGAAACAGATCCTTTCATAGAAAGATTTGTAATCACAAAAGTAGTGAGACATGGAGCGGTAAGTGGTGTTGCCCTACAGCACAAGTAACTGAAAATAAACTAATCAAAGCAAGTGTGTACACACATGAATAAACGAATGCATGAAGTGCTTAGCAGTAAAAATTTGACAAAACTGCCATATTATATTAGCAAAGGTCTGAAACAATGTGTAAAAGAAATAAAAACTAAATAAAAAATCTCATGCAATGCACATTTTCATAACTGTCAGAAAATAAAATGAGGATATAGAGATCTTTGTCGTAAAACTAGGAGCTGAGTTTTTAAATGGCAAATGCCCTCCACTGACTTGAGAGAGGCAGAAGACATGGGAGAAGAAAATAGACCATGAGACAAGTTCAAAATGGAAGCATAAAATAAAGTGAGAAATACACAAAAACTCAGGGACGAAGAGAATGCCCAGAAAATTAAAAATTAAAAATAGGGGGAAAGATAAAATCAAAATATATTGTTTATACAAATCTAAAAGTATTTTTTCACAGTAATCAGAGTTGCTGAAAAGAGACATAACAGGCAATAAGATGACTGTTGGATAAATTGGTATCATGGGGATGCGAACTAGATGAGATTGAGACCAGTATTAATAATTAATTATGTGCAAATTCAAAATATATTTTAAAAGATAGAATTTGATTATATTTGCCTAAAATACAATAGGTGTTAGAAATGAGACTACAACTAGATATCAGGAGGCTTTCATGAGGCAAACAGAAAGAGAAATGAATAATATAGTGATATAGGAATGAGAGTAAAATATGAATATTTTTCTGCCTTTACACTTGTTTATCTATATGCATACAACTTTGTACCATTCTGCAAAGAAAGCAATTTTGACTGGTCCATGTCCTAAAAACTTGGGAAGTTTCCAATAGAAAGACATTTTAAAGCTACATTCTCTGTTTAAAAAAATGCAAAAAAAAAATTAAAAATATACAATTCACATGCAAAAAAATTTAAAAGAATTTTTAAAGTAATAAAATTCAAGAACTTCAGATTTTAAAGTTCAAATACTTTTCCAGAACAAAAATCCTTTTATAATTTACAAAAGCAGTTTTTCTTGTGTTGACTGTTTGACTTTGTTGTTGTTACACTATGCAATTGCAAGTATATTATCTCATTAACTTCACAAATAACTGTAAGGTAAATATTTCACTATAAATTGCAAGTGGAGAATTGTAGTGAAGCAGAGTCTGCTGACTATTATCTGTTTAACTACAACCAAGTGGTTTAATTAACTACTCTGTATTTTAAATAAGGCCAGAGATTATCAAAAATTAAATCATAGCTTTAATGTTTTAAATAGCATGAAAGAAAGATTGAAAACAAAAACAGGAAAAAAGAAGGTAGAAAGAGAGAGAGGGAGAGAGATAGAGATGAGGGAGAGAGGGAGGGAGAGAGAAAAGGAGGGGGTCACCAACTGATGAAATTATTCTAAGAAAAATAAATATCTCTGGGGAGTTATAAAAATAAAGGCAAAAGTAATGCATTTTTAGGATCTTATATCAAAAGCAAATGATTAAAAACTTACGATATTTGATGAGAAAAACAAAATGAGGAGTGAAAAGCAGTCAATTTGAGAAATAATTAGTGTAATCATGTGTATAATTATCTGATAAAAGTGTGTTTTCATTACATGGATATCAACACAAAATTTGTAACTTGCCATAATATCTATAAAGTATGAATAGTCAAATTATTTAGAAAGATACTACGAAAAAGGTTTAAATTTTTCTTTTCATGTGCTTGAGTAGAGATACACTTACGTAGGCACACATGTATACAGGGTTGTGTGTCTATGTGTGTGGGTGTGAAATCCAGACACTGATATCTCTAATCCTCCTTGATAGTTCTTCCACCTTACTCTTTGAGCCCGGCTCTCTCAAACAGACAGCCTGCTGGAAGAACTTGTCTCACCAGCCAGCTTCCTCTAGGGAATCCTGTCAGCCTTCTCAGCCTGAAATTGAGAGGACTCCCTACATTTACTGGGCTGTTATGCGGGTCCTGGGGCCCCAAACTCAGGTTCTCGAGTTTGGATGGTAAGTGCTTTAGCCACTAAGCAATCTTCCCAGCACAAGATTTTAAATTTCATAGGGAATACATGTTGCTTGTTTATAAAAACATTTACAGGTAGAGCCATCGAGGCATTAATGCAGTGCTCATTGTGTATAAACTCTCTAAAGCTGTTAGGAAGGGAGGCGGTGATTGATTTCATATACTCAATGAGACTTTTACAGAAGTGTGGGCTAAGGTTACTTAAAATTTAATATAGAAAAACTTTAACTTAATTTGTACATGAAGCTTTAGTGAAATAGTGGCTTAGAAGTAACATCACAACAATTGTAGCTACCGTATTTTATCAATATGGTACCAACATAACAGTCCTAACAAAACACCATAGACACGATATGTCTGAATGCAGAAAGACTGAAATATTTCATAAAAATCAGTTGCTTAAGATCATATATAACACCTACGTCAAATAAAACCCTAATGCAACTTGCTGTTGAGAGAAACGTGTAATTCTTAGGAAACTCCATTGGGATGACTGTTTTAATCTAACTGAATATTACAGTATTTCCCACTCATTCAGTTTCATTTTCAAAACCTCCAAGTCTTTGCAGACAACCACGTTCTGAAAATATTAAATGAAAAGTTCCAGAAATAACTTCCACTTTTTAAGTAAGTTTATTTTATTTTATTTTTTTTTTGTCTGGCACTATGCTGTGCTTATTCTATTTTATTATTAGTCTTTGTTGTGGATTAATTATAGTCTAAATTTTTGTCATTGGTATTCATAAATAGAAAAATAGTGTTTAATATTATCTGAGGTTTTAGGAATCCTTGGATTGTCTTAGACTGTGTTTGACACAAAGAAGAGGGAACTACTGTATTATAAAGCATCCAGAAAAAGCATTCGAAAATATCTTGAAATACAAAATAGATATGTATTCATTATGAAACAAAATCCATTTTTCATTAGTAGAGAATAACATGCTGCTACGTTATCTTCAGATATTCAATAACTAAATTTTAGAAAATAGCTTCTTTAGGTATCAGACTCACCATTACTAGAATTCGATCTAGACATAATTGAAATGCCCAATTGAGATTGTAATTATACTTTTCGCAGTTTTGACTGGCTTTTGAAGAGATCACCATTTTACACTTGTGTCCTAAAAGAGTATCCTGTGACAGCAGGTTAACCAATTCCACAAAATAACGTATGTTTTGATGCAGAAACATGAGCTCTTCCTCCATTTCTGAAAAATGAATAGCAGGGTTCCCTGATGAAGGAGATTTCCATAACACTACAAAAGACTCCAGTTTGCTTCCTGGAAGATGGAGTTAGGAGTCCCGCTGCTTGTGAACAGCTCAACAGCATGGAGTCCTCCAGGTTGGTGTATATCTAAACGTGACCCACCTGGAGATCCATGGTGTCGAACAATGAACTTTCCAAATCAGCCAGGCTTCCATAAAGTGTGGGGCGCTCCTCTTCACCAGCGATGCTTGAAGAACCCGCAGCCGGCACCTATAGATCCCCAAGCAGTTCCCATCATTGCCTCTTTTATGACCACCCTCCATTTCTAGAGTGTTGTTTAAACTTCTGGTCATTATTTATATTTTCAACATTCCAGAATAATAACCTCAGGCATGCACACTTTTGCTCTAGGAAAGCCAAATAATCAAAGAAGTCAATAAATATTTGCAAGTAGTGTCAGCCATATCTTAAAAACCTGGAGAGTACCACATTTTATTCTATATAGCTACTATACAACAAATTTATCAAACTGCTTACAAGAAGTTCCAAGTTGCTGTGAAATTTCATATTTCGGGGTCTACTCCTTGGTTATAGCTATTTATACCTGAGAAATTGAGAATGGGTGTCTTAGCAGTCAAGTGAAAAGCTGACCTAGACTTGTGGTCTCACCGTCTTGTAAGAACCTTATTGATTTTGACCTGTCCTCATGCCAGGTTGTCCTAAATGGCACCCCAAATCAGCAACTGCATTCTTGTGTTTTCAACTAGTGCTACCAGGTCACACATTTAGTGGATCTTTGAGGTCCTCTGCTGTCTCCCTCAACTAAGTCTGTTTAATATACACAGATGGGTACAGTGGCATCTCTGGTACCTTGTATTAGCATTTTCTCCAAACACAGCCAAAGACCTAAGGCTAGACTAAAGCTTGGGGGTGTGGGTTGGGGAGGGGCATGGGGAGGAGGGAATACCTGTTTTGAGTTAGTATGACCTAGAGAGGATTAGGTTTATTATCCATATACCTTCTGTGCCTGATGTTTAAATGCACAAGATTGTAGATGAGTATCAGTTTTCAATTAAGAACTAAGACAAACATAAAATGTGCGTATTCTCTAAAAGCATTACAAATTAAATTTCTACTGATGCCAAACTCACTCTCTAAATCCAAACTCTCCTGGAACTTACATCAAACATTAATTCTGGCAATGATTCTGATGTTTTTAATAATTGGCAACTGAGTACATAGAGAGACAGATGGGTAGAATACAGGTAGTAAATTCTGGGTGTAGGTTAATAATTTTAAATAATAATAAACAGATTATATTATGAATATAAAGTGCTAAATGTTTGTTTTCCTATTTGGAGCTGAGAGTAGGTTTCCATGGGATAAGTGACACACACACACACACACACACACACACACAGTCCATGAAAGGCAGGCTGAAGAGCCAAAGACTATTTGTGGAATGATTAGAACCACCCACACTTCTCCTTGTATGATTTTGTAATGGATTAGGACACTCCTACCTCTGGTTATATGGACTAAAGTTACATGATGATTCGCTAGAAATTAATACTAGCTGCATCTCAGAAACTTATTTTGTCTCTAAGACCACATTTCTTCAAGTATTAAATGGAAAAATGAAAAGGGTTTTCCATGTAGCACAAAGGGTGTACAGTGTGTACAAGTTCTTTGTGAACTTGTAAAACTGCATGGAGGAGAAACTATTAGTAAAATTATTTTAATGAATGCAGCTAAATAAAAGCTAAAGGGTTGGGTTCTTTTAGCAATGGAAAAGTACTTGTATGTTGCTAAACATAGCAAGTAAAAGATAAAGGAACTATGACAGCAGGGACAGGGTGACAGGGCAGGTGAGATCTGAAGGCCTGAATCACACTGTCACAGCCTGTTTGAGCAGCAGCTGGTCTGTTTGATTCACCATAAGACAGACCACACATGTTAAGTGCTAAATACCTGTGTGTGTCGTGCGCAAAGGCACTATTTGTTTTTCTTTTGAATAGTATTTAGTGTGTCTGTGTTCAAACCAGTTTGGAAGGCAACGCCACAGGGACAATGGAAACCTCGAGAGTCCTCGAGAGTCTGTGATACTGAATTGCTTCAGTGCTCTTACACCTGGAATACAGTTGCAAACCCATGATATCATATATGTTGTAAGAACCCAGAGGACAAGAGAAGCCATTGTTAAATTTATTTAAATCCTGTGCATTCAAAAAAAAAAAAACCAAACAGACAGGATCTCCTTATCTACTCCAGAATACATTCAAAATTGTGATTTTTCTGCCTTCTGAGGTAACAGATGTGTGGCATGATTTTCAGACATGTCTAGAGCTTCAAAGAGGGATTTTCAGTTTTTCTCTTTCCAAGGGCACTGGGTTATTGAGTCACACTGTACACTGTAAAAGACAACCCTCTAGCTTGTGAAAGAAACAATTAAAAACACTCTTCTTATAAACTTTGTTCTTGTTTTTGAAAGTTGCATCATTATACATAAACCAGGAATAGTGTATCTGTTTATATAATTTGTGAATTGTTATCCATCTACTAATGAAAGTACACGCTGTTGTAATGAGCAATAGTTTGCCTTCCTGGCATACATGAGGCTTAATGGGTTAATCCCCAGGGTAACAAAACAAAAGAAAAAATACAAAATAAACTATTGCCATGCTGAGATGGTCTGCAACTGACAATCTCTACAGACCTTCTGGCCACTATCATTCAGGTTGTTTACGAGTTCCTAATGACACCATAGGGCAACTGCTATTGCTCAGAGTTCAGTATATTTTATACAATCTGGGGCGGGGGGAACAGTGTTCCTGCCCCCCAATGAAAACTAGAAATGTTGGAGGAATGTATCACCCTAGGAGCAGATTCTTTCAAATAATACTTAATTCTTCATTTGGTAAGATAATCGTGAAGCTAGAGAGTTTTAAACCATGTATTAGAATTTCTCTTCTGTTTAGGCTCTGTCACCCACTTAGGTACCCAGCTTTTATATACACACCCTTTCCAGCTGCCTTCGTTTTCCTGTTTTATGTTCTCTCTTCCTTACAGGGCTCCTAAAGCTTCCCAAAATGACCTTGCTTCTAGGAAAGCCAATGCAGAGGTGTGAAATAAAAGTCATCCAGATGCCGCTGCCTCTTTTATTGCTTTTCGGGACCTCTTGCTCATAATAACTCACTAAGCCTCAGTCCAGCCTTATCCTTCCTGTGGCTTTTTGTGGCTACATTGTGGGCCAATAGCACTTCACCACTGTACTAGAGGCTGTTTAAGCATCTGAGTCAGGGGCAGGTCAAGTCCCGCGGGCATAAATCCAGCTTTGTGTTTTGGTGCAATTGATGTTCTGTTAACTCATGTAGGTACAATGATGCTCAATTAGGAGTCTGTGCTTGTTTTTCTATATTTCAAAAGTCCTCAAAGACTTCTGGGAAACTAAAAGGAAAAAAGTAATGGCAGTAATACAAACTCAGCACTCCCAGTTAGAAAACATTCTTCTTCATCAGATAACCTTTCAGCATTTATTTTGCTGCAAGAATTTGCCAGAGATATTTGCACAAACATGAGCTTTTTCAGCTACAAAGTATACCTGCATCTAACACTCATTGCCTGATCCACAATATTTTGTATTTTTAACTCCCATATGCTCTAAAGAAACTCTATAACTGTACAGAAAATCCCAGGTTTCTTAAAAGCAGGCTGTTGATTTAAAGGAAGGAGTTCTGGGAATCACATAACAGAGAGAGCTTTCCCTATTTTACAATGCAATGAAACATGGTAGTAAGACAGATGATATTTTATCTATGTGTTGATAAATGATTTCTACACTGATTAATGAAATATAGCTTGATCTGTATTAACATCCCATTAATTTCTTCTTTGAATTAATGACTTGTATTATGATTCAACGTGGAATGAGATAGACACTTCAATATCATATCATTATGCTTGTTCAACAACAAACATAGGAAGATGTTACATAGTTTAGAAAGGTTTTCATATGGCACATTTCATTTGGATGGAATAAACGTGAAAGAAATGCATACAGACTCTTGGATAACTTCCCTATAGAGACAGGCTGACACCAGATTCTCCCAGGTGATGCCTGGTGTGTACATGCGTGTGTGTGCATGCGTGCATGCGTGCATGTGTGTGTGTGTGTGTGTGTGTGTGTGTGTGGCTGTGTTTGCTTCTGTTTTTATGTTGATATGGTTTACAATGCAGCATTGCAGAATGCAGAACACCTCTCTTTTTTAAGGAATATTATCAGTTTTCCAAAGAAGGAAATTTCAAAGCATAATCAGTTTTTAAATAAAATAACTTTAAGAATAACATAAATCTAAGAAATTCTTCAAATTGAAATTGTTCTTTTCTAAACAGTAATGGAGTATGCATTTCTTTTGACATTGTATGTATGAAAAGACCAGAGAATTCATGTAACAGAATCAAAACAACAAATGTAACCATTGAATAATATTCCTTAGGGGTAAGCTTCATAAAATTAGCAATAATTGCATGAATTTAATTTGCATAGCACAACAAATTCAGTTACCTACACATCAGCCAGCTCGCTCAACTTGTCATGCTTAAAATACATCAAAAGCTTTAGGTTTATTAAATCTTTCAGGTCTACTGTTCTTGAATAATTGTAAACATAGTTTCAAACTAAGAAACAGATTCAAAATTCTTTTATATCTTTTGCTATTGTCTCCATCTTGATGTTTTGTTTTGTTTTTTACGAAAATGCTTATTTTAACCTTTTAACTTCTAGGTATCTGTCAAGTATCACTACTTTCCAAATCTACTTCATTCAATAGATAGTAAATAAACTTTCCATACTACATTGCCATTGTTAGGGGTTTGGGTGATAATTTCCTCAGGCTCAATTATGGAATGTGGTCTTGATGGAGGAAGTGTATCCCTGGATTTCACATGTTAAAAGACCCATTCCATTCTCATAAAGATGAGTGTTCTCCCGTTCCCCAATCTCTCTCTCTCTCTCTCTCTCTCTCTCTCTCTCTCTCTCTCTCTCTCTCTCTCTCTCTCTGTGTGTGTGTGTGTGTATGTATGTGTGTGTATATGTATGTGTGTGTATGTATGTGTGTGTGCACATGTGTGTGTGTGTGAGTGTGCACGAGCATGCGTGTGCGTGCACGTATGTGTGCATGCCTCCAGCTTGTGGGTTAGATCTAAGTACTCAGATACTGCTCTAGAACCCTGCCTACCTGCCTGCTGTCATGGCATCCACCTTGACCTTTATCAAGTAGCCCTCTGGAATGATAAGCCTCAATAAACTCTTTTATAAGTTGTGTTAGTCTTTGTCATGCTATTATAGAACAGCAATAGAACATAACTAAGCTACAATGTATCAAGATATGCTTAAGCTTGGATTTGCTGCTTCCTTCTCTGTAGCAGTATACTAGGGCTTTCTCTCTCTCCTTCTCTCTCTCCCTCTCCCCTCCCCCTACCTCTTGTCCTCCCCTCTCTCTTCCTCATACACCTGCACACACACATACACACATAGAGAGAAATAGATGACATTTATGTGAACTTATAGAAACTTAATATGAAGTAATTAACTTCATGAATAAAATCAGTCTAACACAAGCAAATTACTGCTTTAGCTTGTACAATCTCCTTTATCTGTATCTATTTTTTGACATTAAGGATAATTTATTATTCATTTAAGCATATTTACTAGATTTGACACTTCAATAAGAGGCAAGTGAAGTCTCTCTTTGCTTGCAACTTAAAATACAGATGGTGCTAGCATGAACTTGTTATGTAAGTATTCCATCAACCAAGGCTGTGGATTATAAGAAACACATAAACCTCAAGAACATCATTTCATAACCTTTGATGTTAATTTCAAGCATGTCTATTTATTTTTGTATTTCTGTATTTCTATTCATTTGCCTTTCAGACCTTCAACTAAAGTATAGGATCACCATAAAATGACTGAATTTGTTACTTCTATTACACTGTAGTCCTCGAGGATTTCAGTACTTGTACCAAAGTATTTAGAGGAACATACAGCTCTACATAAGCTAGCCATGGCTATACCACTAGAGAGATGAACATAAACACCAAATTGTGACATTTGAAATTTCTTTTGGCAAGGACTCTTATTTTAAAATATACAAAACTTCTGTAAGCTCACATTGGGAGACATAAATGAAGAACCAACTGTGAGGAAGCACATTGGTGAAACTTACACAGACAAGACCAGGACACCGTGGAGATAAGTACCTGAGCCTTCTCCTAGGGAGCAGAAACCATGTCTGTTTTACTTCTTATGACTCCTTTTAATGCAGGCTCAAAGTGGTTCTAATAATGGCACGACCAACCATTATACGGTTTAATTATACTTTGAATTATACCTGCAGTATTGAAAAGGCAAAGGCTGAAAGCAAGAAGCAGGGAAACGAATAAAAGATAAACTGTTTTCAATTAAGAAAAGAGACCCAATATTGCTCTTCACTTTAGGAGCTCATTTATTACAAATCTGCTTTTGTTTGCTCCTACCTGGCAGTTGTACTTTTTAAAGGGATCCAGCGTGACAACTATTGTGAATAAGCATGTGTTGAAAATAAATTGTGTATATCTAAGTATCAGTCACAGTTTTCTACTAATAGACTAATAGACTAAAATCCGTGAATTTTTACCAACTTCAGTTGAGTATATAAAAAACAAAAACTACATCTATGCTGAACACGAACCGATATTTATTTTTGTCCTCAGCCACTGAATCCAATATGATAAATATTTTCCCCATTGTTTAGATTGTATTATGTGTTAGAAATGATCTAGAAATGATGTAAAGTATATAGTGAGATGTATAGTTATATTAAAATACTAAAGTGTTCTATAGAGAGGTTTTAGGCATCTGAATTTTTGGGTACCCAGATTCATCATCTTTAGATACTGAAAGATGAAAAACTTGACTGTGGTTCTCCTCTTAGATACACAGTAGTACCATCAAGATCACCCATTCATAACAGAACCAATTATTCTTCATATGGAAACCTAACTGCTCCAATCTACCACTAACTACCAACACCCCAATCATGGAAGCCGGTCTGTTCTGCTCCTTATTATTTCTCTACATTTTTGTCTCCTTATCACATGCACTGAAATTAACCTGGTTTGGAAACCATCAGCCCGTACAATATCAGTTTCTTTTTTATTTTTCTCACATACAATCCATCCCAACCACAGCCTCACCTCCTTCCACTCTTCCAACATCTCCCCCCACTTCCCCATTCCTGAGACCCATTAGTATTCCATTTGGAACTGCAGACCTCTGAACAACCAAATATGGCATAATGTAATGTCATATGACTAGGCACAAACCCTCAAATCAAGCTTGAATGAGGCAACCCAGAAAGAAAAAAGGGGACCTCATAGAAGACAGAAGAGTCAGAGATACTTACACTTCCACTGTTCGGAATCCCACAAAAAACCCAAGCTAAACAACCACAATATATATACAGTTTCTTATATGTAGCGCCCTTTTTAGTCTTTCTACTAGCCAAATTATGTAGCAGTCATAAGCCAGTGTCATTTTGCATAATCATAACTCAGTCATATTTTTATCTTGATTATCACTTAGTAATATCCCACTAACCCAAACTCAATCTTGCTGAGGTTTCATTTGAGACTCTAGATAGCCTGTCTTTGCTAACATAGGCAGGCATGCCACTCCTGTGTCCTGCAACCCATAATCCACTGGTATAATCAGACTCACCACATTAAATTTGGAAATAACATTAGCATTCCTCCTTTGTGATTCTTTCATGAGATTACATGACCATAATGATATTCTTGTGTGCTTTTACTTTTGCCAACAATTACTATGATGGTAAAACTACAATTACACATATGAACACATACACGCCATGCAAGGTAGTCCTTAAAAGTAATGGGACTTTATTTCATTTCTATTTGAATAGGCTCACATTTTAGTGAATAATCAAAGTTAGGACAGCACTGCATTCTTCCTAGAAAACTCGTCCTCAAAAATAAGGAAACTGTTGACTGAATATACATTGGAGAATCCTTTACGATCCTGTCCTAGACTCATGTCAAACCATGAAAATAACACTTATTCTAACCTTCGCAGCCAAAGAGTCGTGTTCCACATGCTAAGGGCTTGTGGTATCAATCTTTTCTCTGTAATAGAGTACTGAGATGAGTTTTCAAGCAGCTCCAATGGATACATCATACGTCTTTAAAGATTTTCTGTGATGGCCCAGTTCAGACGAGAACATTAATGCCAATTTAAATACATTGTCTCTTTGAATATGTCTCCTACTGTTATATGTAGTAGCAATTTTGTTATTGTTAAAGTGGTTTGTTTATTTCTTGTTTTAGCTATAAAACTTATATTCATTATACTATTGACGCCCTTAGCTATAGGAAGCACAGAATATGTAATAGAAGTATGATGTTTCACAAAACCAGACATGATAGATGCTTATAACCCAAGATTCAGGAGGCTGAAGCAGAAGAATCAAGGCATCAAGTTCCATCAAGCCTATATTAAATGGTTACAGCCAGTATGAGCTATACGGGTGATAGCCTGTTTTGAGAAACGAGGAAGCACATCAAAATTCTGTGTTCAGAAAGTCCTCCTTATATTGGCAAAGTAGCAACTGTTTCAGAAGGCAAGGCAATAGGGAGAAGTTGACCTGGGTAACTATCAAATCTGCAACTTATATTAACTATATGACCAAGTAAGGATATAAAGAGATGTCCCATTATTTCATGTCAGCACCATTAGCATCCACCAATGAAAAGATATGATTGTTGTAATATAGAAAAAAATTGACTCTCTATTGAGATTTTCAGATATGGTGGGACCTAATGAAAAGATAACATTAGTTTCCTGCTTTTCAGTTAACCCTGTAGAACTTTCATTCTTCCCCTTAATCTAAAAAGAAGCAGCCCAACAAAGAAAACTGGTTATCACCACTACTAGTAGAGTAGAAAAGAAGAAAGATGCATGGATATTGAGCAGGAAGAACCCATGGAAGAGATGAAAACTTCAGTACCAGGATAACAGAAGAGACAGACATTTGTGCTTTGTTAGGAAAGCAAACAAAGGTGACATATATCTTTTACCTTACTTTACTGTAATAACTATAATAAGAGTGTCTTAATATGCTTCCTTTGTCAGTATTATCCTTAACTATCTTCAAATAAGTATTACTTTCTCTTCCTTTAGGTTTTAGCTTGTTATCATACAGGGGTAAAAAAATAAATTTGACACTGCCTGCCTGAATTCTTTTTTTTGGACTTACAATAAATGTAGATAGATAGATAGATAGATAGATAGATAGATAGATAGATAGATAGATAGATAAGAGAATATGTGATATATTGCAAATGCAACATACATATACACATACACACATAACATATAAGAAGTCCTCTTAAGACAAATACAATCTTATTGGAGACTTACTCTTTTGATTCTTATTGAAAATTAATCTTATATTTATCTTCTTAACATGCAGTCTTAGACCATATATCAAACAAAGCAAAGAATATGAATTATATAAAATAAATTAAATCAAATATAACTTAACAACTCCCAGTGATTTATGCAAAAGCTGAATAGTCACAAATAGAAATGATTACAGAAATACCCAGAGTACATGACTTTCCCTTCAGCTTTCAATTTCAATGATTATTTTCTTCTATTGTTTCATTCCTTTAACGAATTTTATTATCTACCATGTACCAGACACCAGTCTCCATTGGTAAGTCAGTTATTGTTTCTACTTTCTCCCTGGTTAACAAAACATAAACTGAAAGTCAATAAAAGGATTGCAAAAAATTTAGGAAGAATCCAAGAAAGTGCCAAGATGACATAAGCCAATGCTATTGAAATGTAAATTTTCATTAATTTTGAGATGCTATACATTATATTTTGATCATATTCATCTCCTGACTTCTAGATCCACCCCTACTTCACCACCACCCAACTTCATTTAATCTTTATTTCCTTTTTATAAAGTAAATAATCACCCCCAGTTTTTGTTGCCCATATTCTATTGGGTATGAGGCCATCTACTGCAGTGGCGAAACATACCAGACCCAAACACTTAAAACTGATTCTCCCTCCCTCCAAAGCCACCATTAGCTCTTAGGTTCGAGCTAGAAACTCATGATTCTCTTTCTACTGAATGCTAGACTGTTGACTATTCCAATCCCATTTTACTTTAGGGTCATATGGAGGCATTTTGACAAGTGGCAGATAATCCATCTTAATGAAAAGAGGGTTTTCATCATGGAATACCCCACGATTCATGATCATTTTGGAGGTCCAATGACTTTTTCACGGAGGTCACCAAAGACAATCAGAAAACATAGCTATTTACATTAAGATCCAAAACGTGGTATACACAATGGAGTATTATTCGCCCATTAGAAACGATGAATTCATGAAATTCTTAGACAAATGGATGGAACTGGAGAACATCATCCTAAGTGAGATAACCCAGTCTCAAAAGAAAACTCATGGTATGCACTCACTGATAAATGGATATTAGCCTAGAAGCTTGGAATTCCCAAGACACAATACACATATCAAATGGTGCCCAAGAAGAAGAAAGGAGTGACCCCTGGTCCTGGAAAAGCTCAGTGCAGCAGTGTAGGAGAATACCAGGACAGGGAAGTGGGAAAGGGTGGATTGGGGAACAGGGGGAGGGAAGAGGGCTTATGGGACTTTCGGGGAGGGGGGATCCAGGAAAGGGAAAATCACTTGAAATGTAAATAAAGAATATATCAAATAAAAAAAGATTCATAGCAGTCACAAAATTCAAGTTATAAACTCATAAGAAAAAATATCTTATGGATGGGGTCACCACAACATGACGAACTATATTAAAGGAAGGAACACCATTAGGAAGGATGAACCACTGTTCTGAATGAAAGAGAATACAATGCCCACATTAGGAAAACCTCTAAGCAGAAGACAGCAAAAACAGTTTATCCTGCCTAAGAAAGTTTAAATTAAAGATGTGTCGCTGAAATCACATTGAAGCAGCAGCAAACCAAGATAGCCATCATGAGATATGAGAAATTCTTTGTTTTTCCAGATGGGTACAGAATATGTTGAGAGAAGGTGATAAGAAGTCTCAATGAGTCATGACATACATGCCCTCAGAAAGGTAATAAGTTCAACACCATTTGTGATGATCCACATAGATAGCACTGTCCTGCATCTTCCTCTCTATAACTACATACTAATCATGGTGAAAACAGACCAACAATGACTGAAAGGCTTCCTGTGAACTGTCTGGCCAGTAAGCCTCAACGCTGGCAATTGCATCTAAAGCATCTGTCATAGTGAACTACCACAGAGTCCAGGAGAGGGAAATGACAACTACATTTGTTTTGGTACCTAGAGATGATTCCTAATCAGAAAGACAACATTGAGAAGCAACTGTATGACTACAATGAAGCAAGACTTCAGTTTATAATGTTTCAATGATGGTTAGTGTGTGCCCAATCCACTGCAGCTGTCTTCAGAGGAAGAAGTCAGTGATGATGCATGGTAATATACCATACAGCCTTTGCTGTTTTTCTAAGCCCATCCTGAAATGAAAATGTCATTTTAAAAGAAGTGAGTATTATATTACCGAGTTTAGCTAGTTAGTCGATGACAGTGGCAATTCCCAAGGAAGAAAGAAAGACAAAGTAGGGTCAATGTAAAAGGAAAGACAATTTTCAGTAAAGTGTGTGTGTGTGCAATTTAATATGTACTTGATAAAAGAAGTTTAATTCCTATATACTATGCCTTTACATAAAACCATCAGTCCTGAGTCAAGCCTAAAAAGGCAGCCCTGCCTCCGCTTCTATCAAGAAGTCCATTCTATTACTCACTCAAGCACAGCTCAGTTTTTGGCTACTGGAATGAAGAGAGTCTTCTGGGGCTTCTCCCTAGAATACCCTGGTAAACAGACTGTTTCTATTCATGCTCTTGCTGCCTCTGAGTCACAGGTTCTCACTATTGCAGAACATGGTGATTTTCCTTTGCATCCTGACATTCTTTGGGGATTTTGCAAAGGAAAAGTACTTAATTTGAAAGGTGGCCACATAATACTCTCTGTTCAAATATTTTCCCTCCAAAAAATATGCTCAACATAATGGTTATTTACACACACACACACACACACACACACACACACACACACACACACACACATACACACAAACACACACACACATTACAGAAAAGTATGTCAAGGTCATGTGATGGTTCTCATAACACATGCCCACCACTTTCCTTACAGTATATTTCAGTTACCTCCATCCCAGTCTTTCTAAGACATGAAATTATATTCTAGATCTATTAGCTGTATTAAAATTTAAGAATGTGTTTTTCTTAAAAATATTCCCTTGATAATTTAGTAATAACTTCAACCAATATCCCCAGGTTAGAAAAAAGATAAGGAAAAGTAGTCATATATGTTGTACAGAATTTATTCTACATGGGGGAATCCTAGCTAACTTATCTCCCAGCAGCCTAGATAGCCGGTCCCAAACTGTAATATTTCTCTAGCTAAAAGTGGAATAAGAAATCCAACAAGCACATAGTTTTAAGAGTGTAAGAAAATCACATCCTTGTAACAACCAACATAGCCAAATAGCCAGATGAATGTGCTAGGAGGTTTCATCCGAATTGAAGTCATTGCAAACAGTGGTTGCAATTTCAGGACATTCCATGTATATATAGCATCACAATGCTTATGAACTGGATCTAAAAATGCCATGATTCTGATCATGAATCAGCTTATGTGATGGTTAGTTCAAATTGTGAATTTGACATAACCTAGACTTACCTATGAAGAGAGTCTCAATGAGGATTATATAGATAAGTTTGGTCCACTGATAAGTCTCTGGGAGATTTTTTGACTCTCCTAATTGACATGTTCAGAATGAAAATGGATGGCACTATTCACTAGACTTGAGCCCTGGACTACAACAAAATAAAGAAAGCTTGCTAACTACTAAACATAATTACTTTTAATTAATATCATTGCATCAATATTTGGAAGATTCTGATTCCTTTTTATTAACAAGATATGATCATAAAATAAAACAAGTCATATCTCACATTAATAAAAAAAAAACAACTGAAGCACAGGTCTTGTCAAAGTCTTAGTAGGAAATAGTAATATCTCATTTATCAACAGTCCTCCCCTACCACAGTGTTCTTTCCCCTAAAAGACTAAAAGCAGATGATTAGTGTGATTTGAAAAATGTTAATTCTACTCAAGTATGTAATTCCTTGTTTAAATATTTCTCACCAAATTCTCACAGCTTCTAACACCACATATCAAGTATCAACTGCTCCATTTCAGGCAGAAGGAATGGTTAATCAGGAAGACTTTAAGAGTAGTACCCATATCACATGCAGACATGGGAAGGGATGTGTAGTGCTAGCAGACATGGAGAAGAAGGTAATTAATCTCCTCACTATTCTAAGGCATCCTTTCTTGGGCTTCTTACTAAGGACCCACTGGCTAAACATAGTAAGCCAAGAATAAAAAGAAAATGGTTTTGAGCTAAGGTAAGCCTACTTGGAGTTCCAGAGAGATCCTCTTATAGCTGATAGGAGAGATTTGTTGCACTATCAAAAAAAAATAATTGAAATTATTAGGTAACCCCCTTCAGATTTACCTTCACAAAGATACCAAAATGGTTTTGCTTTATTGAATGAAGGATGGTCATGAATCACCTTCTAGACAGAGATAGTTCCTTCTCCAAGCTACTTTTTCAAACAAAAATTTGACTTCAAGGTGCTTTCAAATAAAATAATCAATATTAATATTGATAATAACAATAATAATAAGTCATAGCAAGAGTTTTAAGCACACCCTGAAGGAGAATTACTTTTCAGGCATCAAACAGTAAAAACTTAGTCTCTTCTGCCAACTGGGCATTTGGTTTTTTTCTTAGGAGGAACAAACTAATTACTAGGAGACATGGTCCATGAGATTTTGAAGCTACCTATATAATTTTATCCTTTCTGAAGTTTAGGTTAGTCAAGATAAAAGTTTAAGCATTATTCATCCATTAGAGCAATGCTATTGGTTCATTGTGTTTCCCTCACTTTATTTCACTTAATAAGAAGTTATCATAAAGTGAAAAGCCTCTATGTGTCTACAAAGACAAAACAGAAACAGTGAGATAGTTTCCTGTTTTCTTCAGTGACTTGCTTGGAGATATACGATGAAATAGTCTTGCTGTTCTGTCTGAGTCCAGACTATTTGAGAGTGTGAAGTGGGGGAATTAGAGATGAGCAGAGGACTGTTATTTCATATTTTTGTGGGTCCACTCTTTCTTAGCACACTGTGATAGGTATAAACTAGGTGATGTTATTTGACTAATCTAACATTACCCACAATGGTTTTACGCACTTTTCTTATGATTCAACTCAGTAACTTTCAAATAGAATAGGGATGTGACCTATACAAAATGCTTTTGATTGGTTATAGGTTTTGCACATGGCAATGCATAAGATAAATGTTTGAATGGCCCACTGACTCTTCACAATCCATCCTAAGATGTACCCTCTACCTTCATTCATATATATATGTATATATATATGTGTGTGTGTGTGTGTGTGTGTGTGTGTGTGTGTATGTGTGTATGTGTGTGTGTGTGCAAAGTTTGGCATGTTCCTTTTTTAATTTGTCATATGCACTGCATTCTTTGAGAGGTTCTTATTTCTCCCTTTCAATCCACTGAAGCCCAATTTACCTGTTAGTTTCATTAAATCATGAGCAACTGAATTAATCACTCTGAATCCTTTGTGATTTCAGGAAGCCTAAATTCTCCAATATAACACCCATGTTTTGTTGGCTTATATTTCTTACCTTATCTCCTATGACAGACTACAAGGATTAGAATTACAATGAACTCTATATACATGCTAGATGTCTAGCTGCAAATCTAGATGCACATAATTTTTGAGCAATATATGTTGAAGAGCAAATGAGTCACCCGTATTTCTGGTGTAAGAATAGCCATCTCTTACAGAGCACCTGCATTTGCCTTCTGTAAAATTGATAACTAATGGAAGGAGACACAAATGGACTTTCAAATGTGGGATCAGAAAAGGAAAGTAAAACTGATATGAGAGTCTGGGTTCTTTTCAAGGTAGGGGTGAATGGGGCAGGGAGAGAATCTTCTTTGTATGTGGATACATTTGCTATCTCTGAGATTTAGGCTATTTTTGAGATAGAGGTGGAGTTGAATAGAGCTTCTAAGACCTACTTGTCTTTGTCAGAAGCCTGTCCCAATTTTCTAGAAGTCTTGGGTTTTCACTGACCAGGAATTCAGAAAACTCTGAGGCCTTATTTCTCTCTCATCTGTGGTCATAGACTCACCACTTGCCAAGGAAAAATGGCCATTCCTGTCCAAATCCCTTCCCCTCTGGGCCCATACAAAGGTGAATGAAACATTTCTTAAAGAGTTTGGAGGCCACCTCCAATTTCAGAGAAATTCAGTTTCTCTGAGCATAAAATCTTATCTGTTTTCTAATGGACTCCTGATATCCCTAATGGCACCAGTGTCTAAGTTGGGAGAAGTCATATTAAAAAAAAAAAGGCACAAAGCAAATGAAGAAGAGCAGACTTCCCGTCATTCAGTGAAACATTTCGATGCTAATTTTCACACTCTATTTATGGAGGAATTTCCATCAGGTGGACATAAGCAGTTTTTTTCCCTGGCACGACAACCTCTTTGATTTTGCCACTGAGTAACCGGTGAAGAGAGTACAGTACTTACAAACTAGGCTTCTGAAATGTTTGCCTATACTTCCTGGTTCTCTGAGGGTTCCGAACACCTCTTAAAATAGCTTTGCTTTCCCAGCATTCTCCAGGAGCACATCATGTTCCCAGTGAGAGTGACAGTGGTCTGGGCTACTACATTCTGACAGCTACCCTTGAATTTCACAGGACCATGAGATATTCAGTGTCCCAGACAACACCAGTTCCACAACTGACCACCAATTATGTCTCCTCTTTCCTTGTGATAAAAACAGAGAAAAATAATAGCAGAAAACAATAATAATAAAGGCCTGATATTTCATTTCAAAAATATTTATGACAAACTGAATACAGGTATAGCTATTAGGGCTTCAGGATGAAGTAATGGTAATTTGGAAGGAAAATCCATTGACATAATTAGGGGAGAGGACATCAAAATGTGGTTTCCTAATTTGTCTCTTCTGTACTCTAAAGATACTGCATGGACAATTTTTGCAAATCTGGCAATAAATATGAGAACAGAGTCTCCTGCTGACCTTATAAAATGAGAAAGCAAGCAAAAAAAGTAGAATTTGATGTGGGTTAATTAAAATTTTCGTTTACCACTTTGGTTGTGAGCCTAGCCTTTAAGGGCACATCTGTAATCCTAACAATAATGAGGCAGAGGCAGATGAATCTCTGAGTTCAATGGCAGCCTATTTTACAGAGGGAGTTCTAAGATAGCCCAGGCCAAACAAAGAAACCCTGTTCAAAATAAAGAAAAAAAATCAAAAAAAGTTTACTTATCATGCTACCACCTACTTTTTGAAGTTGTCATATATGTTTCAGAAAAGAACATCAATACAATATCTAATTCATTTTCAATTATTTTTTATTTTATAGTGTTAAAAGGTTGTGTCTTTGTATAATCATTAACAAACACAAAGCATTAGTCGTTATTTATTTACATGAATATCAAGAATAAAAATGTGGATAATTTTTACAAAATGTCTAAAAACCTTGAACATGTCTGCTATCAAGACTAAGATACCTCACTGACCCAGGGTTGATTATCAATAGCACTGAAATCACCAATATAACAACCAACACAGGTTCTGATGGACTGGCCTGATTTCTTACCCGTCATTAACATTTTGAAATCATTAATTAACTCATGTATTGCCCATAAATATAACACTGTTAAAGCACACAACACCTTCCTAAACCCTTGGCAAAAGAGGGACAGTAATTAGAAAAAGAATAATAAGGTCTATACAAATAAGGACTTAAAAGAAGGGGGTTTTATAGAACCAGAGTTGTCTAAGGTTAAAAGTCAGTGAGCAACATTTTCCACAGAGGCAGTTAGACCAATGGTGATACTGAGTTTGGGATTCTTATTCTTCAAACCTGTTTCCAATGCTGTGAACATGAGTTTTAACCCCAGTATGTTTTTGTTCATAATAGATTTAACTATGAAATAAAGGTATCAGACTGGATCATAATGAGCAATCCATGGATTTTCTGAACATATGTAGATGGGGGTAAAAGGTAAAGTTTCAATAAAACATATAAAATTGCTATAATTTACCACTAACTTATTCTGCTTGAGGTTTATCTGGATCAGAAATCAAAGAAAACTGTCTGGGTCCTCTCTTTCTAACCTCCTAGTACATATTGAAGGTTCCTCTCAGTTAGTGCAATCCTTCTGTAGCTATGGAAGGTCATGATAAGGCTGATATGAATAAACATAAAGTCTCCCCATCACAGAGAGTGGAAGTTGGGACTTAACAAACTAGTTTTTCTTCCTCTGTTGATATATGACAGAGTGGAGGTTAGGTTAGCTGAGGAATAAACACAGTTTTATTAATAAAGTAGATGACTAGTAATTAGTTATTAAATGGATGAATACAAAGATAAACAAACAAATGCTCCAATTTTATCATTACCCAGCATAATGCATGGCTTCATGACCACCAACTAAAGAGTACACAGGGAGGGACCGCACTTGTAGCAGAGGATGGCCTTGTGGAACATCTGTAAGAGAAGAGGCCCTTGGTCCTTTGATGGCTCGATGCCCCAGTGTAGGGGAATGCCGGGACAGAGAAGCAGGAGTGGGTGGGTCAGTGAGCATGGGGTGGGGGGATGGTATAGGGTGTTTTTGCAGTGGAAATGAGGAACGGGGATAACATTTGAAAGGTAAATAAAAGAAATATCTAGTCCAGCAATGGTGGAGCACGCCTTTAATCCCAGCACTTGAGAGGCAGAGGCAAGCAGATTTCTGAGTTTGAGGCCTACAGAGTGAGTTCCAGGACAGCCAGGGCTATATAGAGAAACCCTGTCTCAAACAAGCAAACAAGCAAACAAACAAACAAACAGAAAAGAAAGAGAGAGAAAGACAGACAGACAGACAGACAGACAGAAAGAAAGAAAGAATCTAGTAAAAAAAAAAAAAAAAACCAAAACAAAACCCTGCTGTTTGTCTTTGGTCATTTTGTCATTTACCTTACAGTCAAGTAAAAAGAAAGAAATGATACAAATCTATTCCTCGTACTGGAGGCAATATGTGCTGTTCCAACACTTGTGATCATCCATTGCAATATACATACAAGGAGTTTTGTCCTGTTGCAAGTCCATCTGCTTGACACAGAATAGATTAAGCTTAAACAAATAATACTATTATATACCTACAAGGGCAGCCTAGGAAAATTTTTGCTGAAACTTAATGGAGTGTTAGTTTTCAATGTGAAAAAATAGATCCAATGGGAATACTTTTTCCCAAAGGGAAATTGTATACAGCCTCATATTATTTTAGAATATAATTGACTTAATGTTATAGAAGCAACAGAAGTATACTGGAGTAGAAAGAATCTTGGAACTTTAAGCAGACTAAGGCATAAAAAAATCATCATTAGATAATATCTATTGAGTTTATCTTTGTGCTGAGATTACAAATAGATGCTGGATTCAATGCTGAGAAAAAGGAAAATTAAAATAATTTGTCAAAAAGAGGAAAAATATTATTCCTGCCATTATGTAGTAAGTTCTTCTAAAGAAAACAGACAATATCAATGAGAATTTAACTGTGTGTATCATGGATTTGAATTTAAATACAAGTAAAATAAGCATAGGACCCAGTGAGGTAAAAAAGTGAAGTTGAAGTTAGTGGATATCATTAGTGATCAAATGCAAATCCTATGCCTAATAGCTAGAATGGCTACATCAAGATATCAAACTGCATCAATCTGACTGAAGACCGAGAAGAAAGAAAAGGTCACAGTCCAGAGAAATGCTATGACCCCTCAGGATTCATCTTGCTTCTGGACAGAAGTGGGGATACTGGTAAGCCGAATTCAGACTTGTGGCCTTTCATCTAGAGGTCCCAGAGGTCGTATGTCTTTCATAGTTGAAACTTTCATTGAAGTGTTTAGTCTTTTTATCAAATTGTAGCATTATCATGACTGCTGAGTCTTGGGAAATCGGGCAATAAAGAGAAATGGAAGAGACACAGCTAGGTGGTGTTTTTTCCTCCCCACTCCTCAGCTAGACACTGGAGTGCAGAAGAGTCACCACCACTGGGTAAACAATATTTTCTTTGAATTATTTAGAAAACCCCCCTGCAAAATATAATAGTGGAAAAATAATTAACAAGATCCACACAATGGCAAGTAGCTGTGCCATATTCTTATCAAGCACCGTGACAGGGGTAACTTACTGACAAAAAGAACAGCACAGAGAGAACTGAAATACTTAAAATGATAAAATCTCTGGCTATCACTAAAGATTCATAGCATTTAAGAATGTAAGAATGAAGGATTAGAGAAAGTCTAGTATAAGAATAAAAGTATATTATATATGGGGAGAGGGGAATATTTCTTTTTTTTAATATTTTTATTTTCTGTGTTCTTTGTTTACATTCCAAATGATTTCCCCTTTCCCGGATCCCCCCTCCCCATATGTCCCATAAACCTTCTTCTCTCCATCCCTTCTCCAATATTTCTATAGTGTATAGCTTAAAAAAAACTTATTGAAGGGACAAGGGAAAAGCTTTAAATTCCAGGGTAAAAAACAACTGGCCTAACAGAATATTATTCTGATCTGAAAAGAAATGATTACCTAATAGTGAAAAGTAGTGGAAAGAAATGTAAATGCTTACTGCTAGGTAAAGTAGATTGTTAATCATCCTGTTGATACAGGATTCTAGAAAAGGTAAAACTGGAGACAGAAGAACAAAGAAGTGATGGTCAGTAGACAAGAAGGAATTTGGGTTGACAAGTGGGATATAGAAGATTTTCATAGGAAAGGAAGCATACTGCATTGTATTATCCCAATGTAAGTGCACCATTATCTTCTTGTTCAAGTGTCTATACTTAACACCAAGAAGAATGTATAATGTAAGTGATAAGCTTGTATGATAACCCTGTCACTCTCTAGAGGATGTTTGCTTTGTGAAGAACACTTGGGTGTAGAGGGACAGGCAATTGTGGGAATACTCCATATCTTTCCCACTAGTTTTGTGAATTCAAACTGTCCCAAAACATGAAGACTATTTTCAAAACCTAATGTAGCAAGAAAAATTATACATTGTAAGGGTGGAAAAGCAATTTGAGTTTTAGATGACTCGCCTGTTGATATTCAGTCTCATTTCAATTATATTAGAAATTTCAAGTAAGACTATGTGGGTTTGAGATAAATAATAATTCATAAATGTAATCAAGTAAGGGTTTGCTGCAAGTGAAAGAAATAAATCACAATAATTTAATTAAAAGAAGCAAATAAGATCATATCACTTTTAGAAAATCTGACCAATATATGGTACAAGGATTTCATGGAATCTGGGGACTTAGGGAAATTGCATCACGGATTTAGAGCAACCATCAATTATTTCTGAAAGAGTATTCCAGATATGAAGAAGTATCTACACAAAGGAGGAGAGCCATATCTATTACGGATAAGATAGGAGGGATATCAATTATGAAGTACAATCTAGATCCCATGTCTACTGAAATAATATTACTACATCAGCCCAGGGAACCTAAGAACCCTTACACAATGCTGCACAGCAACTTACTAGCTGAGGATTGGGGGAGAGAAAACAGATCCAAGAACTAAGGACCATGGGACATGCATTGCAAAACAGAAACTAAGTAAGGCAAGCTTGTGGACATCAAAGGAGAGATGTCTGACAAAGTCCTACTCTTTTATGGAAGCAAGCCCTTGGGATTCATCTAGACACTTCAAGAATGGAAATATGCCATTTTATTCGTTTAAATAAGAAAACTCACTGGAGAATAAATATGACCTCCTTTACTGCTAAAGAAAATAAGATTAATTAAAAAGTTTGGAAAGCCCTTGCAGAGATGGAAGCTGAGACGTCTTCATGTAAGTGGGAGCATTTAAAGAGGAGTGCTGAGGTTGTGAATTTCCTGCAGAAGGTGTTATGTAACCACAAACTGCAAGAGAGAGGGGAGCAATTATCACCTTAATTAATTAGGGCCCCGGTTGCCAGTCCCTTGTGAAAGATAATCCTTGATTAAAGGTGTCAGTATGTAAAAATATTGACTGATATGGAAACACAGGAGTGTGAAATTTCAATTAATTGTAGCAAAAATTAGCTAGTATTACCATTTACCAATAGACAGTGATGATTCTCTGGAGGCATTGGGTGTATAAACAGTTAAGAATTGACAACGGATACAAAACAGGGAGAGAATTGGTCTATTGATGTTTTACTTCCCCCAACAATTAGGTCCTTTGGTTCTTTATTTGTGTATTTGCAATATAAAAGTCAGCACTAAGTAAGAGCAATTGTTTTGCTTTGTGGAGAAAGGCTATAGGAGTAATTGTATAAAACAGGGACTAAATAACTGCATCAGCACACAACTTGGTTTTGCCCTAATCAAAAGAAACGTTACACACCTTTGATAAATACCTGAGAAATATTTTATGTCTAGGGAATTCAGAAACCTTTGCTTCTATGCCTCAATATAGCTCTCAAGGGACTTTCCATGTTCTACCATTTCCAAATAGGAAATAAACAAATTGGCCTTCTCCGGGCTACTGGCCAATATGATGGTTCTGAGCTTCACCTCAGACTCATCTCTTTAACAGGAGATCTATCTTCTGTCTTCTCTCTAAGTTAATTTTCTGAATGACGATTAGAAGTAGGACTTAACTCTGTATTCTTCTTCTTTTTCTCTTGGTCCTTGTTTTTATTGGACTCTGGTATACAATGTTCAATGGGACACATTCTTTAAAATGTGCCTGTTGTTCCTCCTTGGTGATAAAGATGGAGCAGGAATTGAGGGAATGGCCAACCAATAACTGGCCAACTAATAACTGGCCAACCAATATCTGAGACCTATCCCATGGGAGAGAGCCAATCCCCTGACACTATTAATGATACTCTGCTATGCTTGCAAATAGGAGCCTAGCATAACTGTTTCCTGAGAAACTTCATCTAGCAGCAGATCAAAACAGATGCAAAGACACACAGCCAAATATCAGGCAGAGATCAGGGAGTCCTTTGGAAGAGTGGGGATAGGATCGATCTGGAAAGGTTAAGGATACCATTAAGCCTACAGAGTCAACTAACCTGGGCCCATGGGGACTCACAGAGACTGAACCACCAACCAAAGTACATGCACAGACTGAACCTAGGCCCCCAACACATATGTAGCAGATGCACAGCTTGATCTTCATGTAGGTCCCCTAACAATTGGAACTGGGCTTGTCTCTGACTCTGCTGCCTGCTATTGGATCCCCTTCCTTTGACTGGACTGCCTAGTTGGGTCTGAGCGGGACAGGATGTGCATAGTCCTGCTGCAACTGGATGTCCCAGGGTGAAGTGGCACGCAAGGGGGGATTTTTCCTTATCTGAGGAGGAAAAGGAGTAATGGGTTAAGGGATTTATAAGATGGGACTGGGAGGACAAGAGGAAGTGGGGGTGTGATCAGATGTAAAGTGAATAAATAAACTAATAAAAAAATGTTCCTGTTCTACAGCAAAGCAAGCAAGCTTTCAGAACTGATGTTTCGCCACAGATGTGACTCTTATGCAAGTAACCTCAGACACAGGCTTAGACCAAGCTATTCAGTGTCAAAAAATAAACAAATAAAAACCAATTTTCTATTAATTTTAGGAAGAAAATGTAAAAAGTGAATACCACAAAGGGTAGACCTGAGGTATAGAAATAATATATCCAAAGAATTGACAAAAGTTGTAGGGTTTCCTAGAAGCATGGCATAGAAAGTCTCACTGAATTCTATATTTGTTTTGCTTTGCTGTGGGGGAGCTAGCCACTATTGTCACAGAGGAATGTCTCATTTACAAATTAGAAACAGTCACTAATATATAAATGCTTAGTCACAGAAAACAACCTATCATGGTCCTTTAAAAATAAAATCAGGCTGGAACTTATCTATCCACTTGTTAAAGACAACAGGATTTTTGTCATTATTATCTCTATTTTTTACAGTCCAGTCATTACCTCATTCCTGGTCTACCCTCTGGCAGTTCCTCGTCCCATTCCTCCTCCCTCTCCCCATCTCCAAGAGAATGTCCTTACACCTTCAACACCATAACACCTCCTGTCAGGTATCCCCACTCCCTGGGCTTCAATCTTTCCAGGGTTAGGTGCTACTTCTATCACTGAGGCCAGACCCAGCACTCTTCTGCTGTAAATATATAGGGGGGCCTCATATCAGCTACTGTTGTATGCTGCCTGGTTGGTGGCTCAGTAAGACAACAGGATATAAGCCTTTGTCATCCATAGAATCCCTCCTTCAGGACTCTTGTGACTCAGTACACAGGAAAAGAAATTTGTGCTAAGTCTACATATAAATATATAGCTGCACATTTTGTTGAAAAATTAGAGGAGAAAGTAATTCTGAGGATAAAGCAAGAAAACAAAAGCGCTATCTGTAATACATGCTTTGGGCCTGTGGTCACTTCCTTTCTTCTCCTTAAATTGAAGCCAAATATTGCAATCCAAAAAATTCAATTAGGAAATGAAAGGGAAATCCTACACATTTTACATGAGTTTAGGTAGAAACCTCTTCCCTTCAAAATAATTTCAAGGAAGGTACAGAAATAATAATCTACTTCAACAATACAAATGTATTTTATTTTGTGCTTAGAGTTTATGAAATGTAGAAAAAAAATCATCTCCAGGTAATTCTTTAGATACATAACTCATCCCTATTAAAGAGCCCTGGAGTAGTTCATTAGTCAAGAGATAAGAGGGCCATCTTTCTCTAGTTTATTGGTTTGATAAGGAAAAGGCATCTGCTTTATTAAACAGAGGAATCTTCTCAAGTAAGAAGTTTGAACAATGACATCAGAAATGATCAGCAAGACAATCCCATTCCTAGAGCTTAGTGGAGAAGCCTGTCCCTTAGAATCATCATGGTGTATGAGTATTTACAGCAGTGATAGGCAAATGTACCCTGTCAGAATTGAAGACAATTCCAACACTCTACTGAATCCTCCTGAGCAGCTGGGAAAAGGGAAAGGAAGAAGAGGAAGAGGAGCAGGTATATGTTTCTTTCCCTCCCAGAGTAAACCTAGCCAGGGCACTGTGAAGAGGGCAGCAGACAGGAGTGTTAGCATTAAAAAAAGTGTTCCGGGAAGACATCAGTGAGAAAGAACATGAAGACGTAGAAACTGAAATAAGGCTTACAAAGGGAACTGCATACTCAACCCTTCCCAGCCCAGGCAAACTCTATGGATGTAGATATGGAGTTGTTAACTGAGCTGCATGCAAACAAACTGGTATGCAGAAGACAGACACCACTACTCTCAGGTATGCTGAATTGTTAATTATTGCGTATACTGGAATCTGTCCAGGAAACCAAAAGCTTTCTGACTACATGCATCACTGTCTCTGGGTCTTGACAGTCTACAGAGACAAAGCTTTCGTGTTAAGTCCTATAGAAACATTTCAGGGTTGAGCGTTCTGTCTTTTTATCCCTCTCTTCCATGTCTGGTAAGTTCTAAAGCTTACCATTTATATTACTTTTTATTATTACTTAAAATGTGTCCCACTGTTGCTCACTTTGGGATGATAATCAGGTACCTGATGAAAATCTACATTCCTGGGAGACTTCTTGCTGACTCATGATCTCGTCGTGACGAACAGAGTATTCTAGGCAGTCAACCTATGAATTACTCTCTTTAAAAAGCCGGAAAAGGTAGGAGTCATTTATCCAGTTCTCAGAATCCTATCATTCAAAGCACTGGCTATATATGCTGACCATTGAAAACCTGTGTTTTTCTGTACCTAGAGGTCAGCACCCAAGGGTAAATGGATACTTAACCTCCAAAACAGACATCTGCCTTTCTGAGCCAAATGAAAACATAACACTTCAGAATACCACCCCCTACCACACTTCAATTATTCACTTCAATTTATCTTGAAAATACAGATGTTCAGCTTTGTTGGCCCATTGCACCATGTACTAGACATCTGAACCAAAGCTAGTATGTAGCCTAGGAAGATTTTTGTACAATAAAATAGAAAGGGACTATGAATATTTAAGGAGTTATGAACATCCATGCAAAAATTTTGTTAGAAAGTCAGTCAGCTATTTAAAATAAAACCCATATCTCATCATTTCTCAGCCTTCAGCCTAAGATTGCATATAAAAATCAATTCTTATTACCAATGTATTATAAATGCCTGCTTTTCATCACTAATGAAAATATATCCATTGTTCTTCTATTTTCCTTAATTTAAAAATTTTAGTTCTAGTTGTTATTTTATGACCAGAAACAGATTAAATCTGCTAAACCTCACAAGTACTTTCATTTTCAAATACTTTAGTTAAATATCCAGGAAAACAACTTGTCCAAAGCCATGGAATACTTTAAAATAATAACTCATGTCTTACCCTCCAAAACACATTATTATGACTATTAAACATCAAAAATTCCATGGTATTATTATGTTGATTCTGAATATAAATAAAAATCTGGTTACTTTTCATTGGCTATTTTAATAATAACATCACTGATGAATTAAAGGAAAAAGGAGAGGAGGAAGAAAATGATTAGAAAGAAGACATTGTCTAATAGTTATTTAGATTTTACTCTGATTGGTCAGGATACTAAGCTACTATGAATTCTGTCTCTTCAGACCAAAAAGGAAAAAATGATGAAGAACGCTGCAACTGGGGAAAGAGACTTTATCAGTGCTGGACAGTCTCACTGCATCAGTACTGGACAGTCTCACTGCATCAGTACTGGACAGTCTCACTGCATCAGTGCTGGACAGTCTCACTGTATCAGTGATGGACAGTCTCACTGTATCAGTGCTGGACAGTCTCACTGTATCAGTGATGGACAGTCGCACTGCATCAGTGCTGGACAGTTTCACTGCATCAGTGCTGGACAGTCTCATTGTATCAGTGCTGGACAGTCTCACTGGATCAGTACTGGACAGTCTCACTGCATCAGTGCTGGACAGTTTCACTGGGTCAGTACTGGACAGTCTCACTAGATCAGTACTGGACAGTCTCACTGCATCAGTGCTGGACAATCTCACTGCATCAGTGATGGACAGTCTCACTGCATCAGTGATGGACAGTCTCACTGGATCAGTGCTGGACAGTCTCACTGGATCAGTAGTGGACAGTCTCACTGGATCAGTGCTGGACAGTCTCACTGGATCAGTGCTGGACAGTCTCACTGGATCAGTGCTGGACAGTCTCACTGCATCAGTGCTGGACAGTCTTAATGTATCAGTACTAGACAGTCTCACTGTATTAGTGATGGACAATCTCACTGTATCAGTGATGGACAGTCTCACTGGATCAGTGCTGGACAGTCTTAATGTATCAGTACTAGACAGTCTCACTGTATTAGTGATGGACAGTCTCACTGGATCAGTGCTGGACAGTCTCACTGCATCAGTGCTGGACAATCTCACTGGATCAGTGCTGGACAGTCTCACTGGATCAGTGCTGGACAGTCTCACTGGATCAGTGCTGGACAGTCTCACTGGATCAGTGATGGACAGTCTCACTGGATCAGTGATGGACAGTCTCACTGTATTAGTGATGGACAGTCTCACTGGATCAGTACTGGACAGTCGCACTGCATCAGTGCTGGACAGTTTCACTGGGTCAGTACTGGACAGTCTCACTAGATCAGTACTGGACAGTCTCACTGCATCAGTGCTGGACAATCTCACTGCATCAGTGATGGACAGTCTCACTGGATCAGTGATGGACAGTCTCACTGGATCAGTGCTGGACAGTCTCACTGGATCAGTGATGGACAGTCTCACTGGATCAGTAGTGGACAGTCTCACTGGATCAGTGATGGACAGTCTCACTGCATCAGTGATGGGGGTGTTTATTATAACCCCTTGAGAAACATGGGAGAATTTGTAAAAAGAGTATGACATGCTCAGATTTGCATTATGAAAAGGAAGTCTGGCAGTGAGAGAAGGAGGTGTAGTAAGGAGCTGAATAAAGGTCTGAGGAACCCCCAGAAAAGAGAGATTTAGGGAGAGGTTCTGGAGAAGCCCCAAAGAGAGCACTGGTCTGCTTTGCCACTGAAGTAGAAGAAGCTGTAGAATTTGAAATGAGAAAGATAAGGTGTTCTTAGCATATCAGCTTCATGTCAGTCTGTTGGGTTCTGAGTGACTAATTAAAATGTGCTCATTAATGCAGACGAAGAGTAAAACGTCTAGACATTTCCAGCAAGAAAGTCTCCCCATTAAGTCAAAAGAGTTCATTTTTTTAAGTCCTCGGATCAAAGCTTACAGAATATCCTACTAGATTCTCCTCTTGGAAGTCTCCCTGTCTCCCATAAAAACATTTCACAATCATATTAAGTACAAAAGGATATATAGATCTAAATACATACATATATAGAATTTTGTAGATCTCTGCATAGTAGACAGCTTTTAACATTCTTAGAAAACAGAAAATCTTTTTACAATATCATTGTTTAAACTATTTTAATTAAACCTAATCTGAGTTATTTTTATTTTCAGATTGAAATGAAAGTGTTGCTAAACAATTAAACAATGATGAACGCCTCATAAACAAAGTGGTGCACTTTCTGCCTTTGAACACCAGAGGGCATCATTAGGTGTAAGCTTGGCTTGAGGAAGAAGAGTTGAGGAGGAAAGAATTCCATTACTAAGGACAGAAACTGATTCTTATAGTATACCCTTATCTACCATGAAACATTACCATGGTAACAGCAGCAGCTAAGATGATTGTATATTTAGGTCATAGTATAAAAGGAACTTCAGCATGCGAGAAGAAAGAAGAAAAGGAAATGAAGTAAGACTGGAATAGATAGCAGGCAAGCTCTAACTTCTCTTCCTCCACCTCAGCTGATAGCAGTTCACAAAGTCCCATTTGCCTTGCAAAGCAGAGGTTGACAACAAAGTCTGATTATAATTAAAAGAACCCGAATGTCCAAAGCAGGGGGAGGGAGGAGGAGAATGGTGAGAGATTCATTCACTATAATACAATGGAGAGATGCTAGAATTCATTCACTATAATACAATGGAGAGATGCTAGACTGGACATTGACTTGGGAAGTTTTTCATGAAGTACTTAGATGTTTCACTTTGAGGAACTCTGTTTATCCACTTATCATGGGTTCGACTGGAAGGCATCTGACATTCATCCACTTGGCTCTCTTGCTTTAGCTGAGACGTGGACGTGACACTTGGAAAAGTGCCTGGTACTCTTAATGCCTTTGATTTCTTCCACCAGAAATAATAACAAACTAAGTAGAATAAGCATGTCATGCCAACTAAGAACGTAGTTGGCCCTGACTCTTCTTATGTTTCTTTGCCTGGATGTAAGGGGTCTAAGCAGAACAGGCAGGGTTGAATTAAATGGATTGAAAATGGAATATCACAGTGTTGCTTTCCCCAAACACAAGAAAAATACAGGTTATGCCTCTATATACAGTCAATTAGCACAGTGTCAGAGTGAAGCCTTGGGGAGTCCAACAGGCTGTGTTTGCATCTTGGGGCTGCAACATACTATTTATGTGATTTGGGGACATCACTGCAATTCTGTGACTGTAGGTTTCCTTTCCTGTAAAAGCAAGAAACTAGCATCATCTATATCCTAGGACTGTGGCAATGAGAAAATGGATTCATATATTTACCCATTCAGCAAAGATTTATTGAGTTCCTGGGATGTGCTTGACACTATTTAAAATCATAAGGATTTGTAGCAAAACAGATAATATAATGCATGTAAGCTGCTTAAGAAAGTACCAGGAGTTTAGCATAAAGTTTGAAAATGCCTAAGGAACAATGACCTGCTTCCCATGACTTACCCCCAGCCTCTCTTACACACACACACACACACACACACACACACACACTCACACACACCAGGTAGGGGGAGACATTCATGCACACATGTACATATACCACAAGACAACAGCAGAACCTAGGATATGTAGAAAATACATTTGCTTTGCTGACCCCTAATGAAAGGGATTGGAACATCTGCTCAATGAACCAGAGGAAACAGAATGCAAACAAACGATAAGGATGATGGGCAGCTGTAAATAGCCACAAGGAGAGTTTTACCAGGGTTTAATATATTTGAGTCCTGGTGGTGACATAGCATGGACATCAAAAATAATATACCAGTGCAAACGTAATTTTTATGAATAAACATAGTCTTTTAAGGGGACTGTAACACATTGTTTGTCAGTCTCTACCATATAGAGTAAAAGAAATATTAAGATCAGATGAAGAAGGCTTTCTGGGTAGTTATATGGAAAGATATGTAGGAACATTGTTTCCCCGCAGTGATGTATCAGACCAGTGTGAGGATCTGAGGATCAACCACACTTTATTAAGGTCATCTCCACAGAATCCTGCCCTGAAGTTCTCTCCTCCTCGCTCCCATTTCCCCTTTGCCTCTCCTACATTCAGCTCTAATTCTCTTCTTCGTCTTCCCCTTTCTACTCTACCCACTGCGGTGGGTCTTGGAGACCCATGCCTTCTCGTCAGCCAGCTTGCTCTGCAGTGACCACTGGACACTCACACCTTCAGTTCTTCCCTGGCCAGCCAGCCGACTAGCCTCCTTTGAAGATGCCCTAGCCCTCTATTACCCTTGGCCCTAGAAGTGGGTTGTTCTGGATTGGAATTTAGCAATTGCCCTCTAAGTTTGTGTCCAATTGCCTGGCTTGGGGATTAGGAGTGATTGTCTGGACAAAAAAAGAGATAAATTCACTTTTAGAGTAATTTGTTAGTTTTATTTTTGAAGACAGCAGTTTATTGCCCCCTCCCCCCATAGTTGCCTATGGGAGCTTGCCTGATTATGAGAGGTGTCTATATTTTAACTGTTAATCTTTTCCACGGCTGCCTCTGAAGTCACTTAAGAGCTTCAAACATGGTTTCTGGGGTCTCATGCACTTGAACTATGATAGGGATCCTGCAATCCACCTAGTTTCTTCTGCCAGTTCCCCTCCAGGCACCCTCAGGCACACTTACATAAGCCCACATCATTTCTCCTTTTACAGGCTGACGAAACATCTGTCAGGCAAGCTACTCTTACTTTCAGTCCGACAGCTCAACTTTTCCCTATGTCCACTCCATTCTACACACAGAACTTTCATGCCATAGACAAACCTGGGGAGATGTCCCCAGCCTTTAGGAAGTCAGTTTTGGATTTTAAGACTCATTTCCCAATATTATTTCATCTCAGAAAGTCCAGAAAGTTGATGAGAAGTGGTTTATCATTATATTACCAAAACGTCAACACGCTTTTTTTAGTAACAGGGTGACAATCTGGCTTTAACATGACTCTTAAGTCCCTTTCCTAAGGGAAAGTTGTAACAGTGTTGGCACAAAGTTCTTCCATCTTTGACCACAATCTCAAGAGTGCCCTTTCTCAATTGTAGCCCAATATAATTCTCAGCATGAAACTGTGTCTTGGCTTAATTGACTGGTTTTATCTCTACAGTCATCTGTGTCTTTGCAAAATTCAAGATGACCCAGGGATGCCTGATTACCAGAAGTTTCTATATATGTGTGTCAAGAACCCTGTTAGTGCTAGCAGAGAAAAGAACATATTCACCCTATGCTTATGAAGACAGTTTATGCGTATGCACCTAATTATCTGCAGAAAACATCGTGAAATCCTTTGCCCCACAATCCAGAGATCATTCACATGGAGTTTATGAGCTCAGCTGATTCTTTGCGCAAAGAACTCTTAATCCAGGAATGTGCCAATTGCAAGAAAGAGAAAGAAGGTGCAGGCCCACTCCAGTACTCAGCCATCAGACTACCCTGCAAGTGTTGGAAAACAGATACAGCTAGTTGGACTGGGGACAAGACACGCAGTGCTGGGAGGGCAAAATCCCTTCTCACTGCACCCCAGGAGTGCTCACCTCTTTGAACTGCCCCAGCTTACTTCTCCTTTAAATTCCCAATTCTGCCCGAGTGCCCTGAGGTTTCTCCAGGCTGTAGGAGCAGCTCCCCTCTTCATTTGGTCGGGTTGAGGAAGAAGCCTCAGCAAAGACGACCAAGGCTGCAGAAGCTGGGGGAATGCCCAAAGGTGTCTAAGGCGCTGGAGCACTAATGCTTGTATGGAAGAGTTTTGGGATGTATGTTTGTGTTGCTGGCTGCTTATGCGTTTCCATTTACCAACTGCCCACCCAGCGTAAAAGAAAGAATGAGAAAAGCAAAACTAGACCCCTCCCCCAAAAAGCAATAGAGAGGATTGTAAGGTCAGCTTGGGAGATTCTACACCTGCTGGAGCAAAAGGGCAAGGGGCTTCCTGCGGTGGGAAGCTTTGGAGCAGTGGGATTGCAGGAACAGACTCGCAGGGACCCTGAAATGACCCAAGAACATGAGAGGGCAGCTTGGCTGATGTGTCAGCAGGCAATTTTACTCGCCTTCAGAGTTTACTTCCATTTCTCTGCCCTCCTTCCAGCTCTTGGCAGCTAGTACTTCTCTCCGTGGGCATTTGCACACGAGCTCCTGAGTCTGCATCACATAAAAGGACTGAAAGACCGGTCGACCCTCCCTTGCACTGTTAGGTGGCTCAGAAGAGCCTTAAGGGCGCAGAATTCCGGAGATAGAAAGGTGGATGCATATATTGTAGAAGGATAGAGACAAAGTATCCCCCCTGCCCCCGTAGATGTCAATTTGGGTAAATTCTTACCCTTGGAGCGCTCTGCAAAGCAAGTCTCCCCGCTTGCTAGGCTTCTGACACTCCAGGAATATGGAAGGGTGGAGCGCACAGGTGGAATTTCTATGTTTTGTATCTGCAACCGGGTTTGGACCGCACCTCACTCGCTCCCAGAGCCACAAGTTAGAGATGATAGCTTAGCTCCTCAGGTGCCAACAGTAAAGGTCATTTGCAGCACAGCTATTCTCTATTTAAGACCCGCAGAGTGGTCCAGTACCCACCATGAGTTGGGAGGCCAAGCTCCTGCAGCGTCTGAGACTTCATCAACTCTGGGCTGGGGCCCCTTTCCTCAGCCACAGTGGACAATCAACCTTGTGTGCCAGCGGAGGAAAATGGGCTTGCAGAGGACTCCCTTCTCTCTCCTCCTGGAAACCTTCCCCAACCTTTTCCCCCTCCAAGGTCCGGGGACAAAACCAGTCTCCCTCACCGGAAGGCGGAGTCAGAGGACAGCGTGGAGTGGTGGCGAGAGGGGCCTCCACCCTAAACGCAGTGTGCCCAGACCCTAGGGTTTAAGGGGAACTTAAGGGGGAGGGGTGAGCGGCAAGAGGGACTGAGCTCTACTTGCCTTTCCCACGGCAGCATCTGGAGTGGGGGGGGGGGTATGAAGAGGAGCAGAGTCTGTGACAGCGGGAGGTAGCAAGGGGGGGGGGGGTGCCAAGCTCAAAGACAGAGCCATACTGGGGTATCGGCGCTCACAGGCTGCTTTTGCCACATTCCACTGGACTTAGCTACCCCAATGGTTCCCCCACCCCAGCTGTGAAATCCCTCCTTCTTTCAGACCCGCCAAGGTACACGTCCTCTCCAACAAGCCCCAGATGCCAAAGTTTCCATTGGAAAACCTGCACGTGTCGGGGACCACCAAACAATTCTTCCAAACCCAGATCCTCTGCGGACAGGGTCGGGTGATGGAGGAGCTGCAAGGTACCAGGGCCCTTGGTGTGGACAATCAGAAAACCGGGCGATATAGCCGAGTCTTTACCTGTCGCTGACTTAGTCGCCAGGGGCTGCGATCTGGTGGAGTCTGGCTGGAGCGAGGAGCCTTTGGCGGGCTCAGGTTGGACGGGCTTGGGAGCGAGCGGCACAGTTTAGAGTCCTCAGCTGGCTGCCCGCTTGCCTTCTCCCTGGATCTTGTGAGAGAAAAGCGAAAGATTAGTTGTCGCCGCCGCACTTAGACGGGTGGAGCAAGGAAGGCGGGGAGACTGCGGACCCCAAGGCTCAGAGAAGGCTGCAGGGCATTTCCTGTCTCTCAGCTAATCTGGGACCCCAATGGTCTGTTCAGACTGGAGTTAAATTGCATCTGTCCGCCGCCCTGAGCATCATACCTCCCAAAACACAGGCAAATAAGACTTTCAAACCTGGCTTTCAGGGAGATGACTGCGGACACCAAAACAGAAAGGAGACCTGGATATGGTGAAGAGCTGGGCGGGCTTCATTTCTTCACCCGAGTGCCTGGGAAGTAGCACTTAGTGTCTGGGAGCTGCACTCCTCCACTTCTCCTTGCGCCTCTGGCGATTTCCAAGTGGGATCTGTGACTTCAGGGCTCTGGCCAAGCCCGCAGGCTGGCGTGTGCGTGTGTGCGTGTGTGCGTGTGTGCGAGTGTGTGTGTCTGTGCCCCCGCGTGCCTGCTCTCAGGAACTGGTCTCTCTCCTCGCCCTCACCCGCTGTGTGTAGCAGCAGAGCGAGAGTGGTGTCTCTATTTGTGCGTTTGTGTTCGATTAGCTGCAATGGGCGGACAGTTTCTGGAGAGAGCATTTACAATTTTCTTTCGTTCTGACAGGATTAGTTGCCGTTGAAGGGGGCTCCGCCAATGAAATCTTCTCTGCGCTCTGATTTGGCGGTTCTTCTGTGCAAATATGACAGCTTTTTCTCTCAGCTCTTTTCTGCATCTCTCCATGTCCGTCCCCAGAGCCCAGTTCTCCATCTGCAATTTCTACACTACAACCTTTGCAATCACCACCACCACCCCTAGGTCCCATGCCAGCAAGTGCCGGGTTGCTACAAAGGTGACAGGGCAGACTGGGAAGAAGGCTTGTTGATTGCAGAAGATTCTTAAGCCCCGTGTTTCCAGGTGGGGAAATGTTAGAATGAATGCAATATACTTTGTACTAAATATATAGTCATGGAGAAGTGTACATATTGTTTATTTCTTTGATGGTAACTAATGTATTAGAAAAAAACAGATTTTTATTTATCTGTCTTTGCCCTTTTTTTCCCCATATAGGCCAATGCCTATGTGTTCTCATCAGTTAATGGGAAGTAGTAGTTTATAGAGTATAATAGTGATGCTTTGGTGAGGTGGATTTTGCTATCAAGGAAAATAAAAGATGTGCATTTACTGTGTTCAGAGCACGGACTAATTTTGGTTTCATTTATTTTTAATGAGAAATCCCTTCCCAGATTTTTACCCATTGTTTGAAAGTATGGAACTTGTTTGATAATATCATGATGTGATTATTCTAAAGTGTAGCTGAGGACAACACTTGGTCTTGATGATGTATATTGTATATGATGACATAAATATGTGTTACAGAATGTGGCTTTCATTTCCAAATAGAATTAAAGAAGAAATCATTGCAACCTTAAACTAAATAACAAAGAGCGGGACCTATCTCCTCTTTGATCACAGAGACAGAGAAATTGCTATTTATTATGCTCAGTGCAATTCAGCCCAATTCGTGTTGCCCTGTCCTTGGCTGGGTGTTAGAGAGCATACAAAACAATGAAGCCACGGTTCCTTTTCCTTCTAAGGTTCCCATCTTTGAGAAGAAATACCCACATGAAGCTCTTGTAGAGAGGCTGACCATCAAGATGACAAATTATACATTAATATAAACTCATTGATGAATGAAAATCCTATAGCTGTGCCTAAGTAGGACTGACACAAATTCAATTTTGCTTGAGGAAAGCTATGCTGGTGTAGAGGATGCCAGTGGTGTGTCTTTGCCCTCTGAGTCCATGCAGGCATTTCAGTCTTGTTTGAGAAAGACAGTTCTGAGCATTATTGCCCTCAGCTTACCCCAGAACTGGGTTTCAGTCAGTAAGCACCTGATTTACATTTTCATTTTTTTCTCTCTGTTGGGTACTATAGAAAATAAGTTCACAAACATTCCATCTGCCATTATCTCTAAGCAGCCTTCAGAAATTCACACCCTCATAATATGCCTGAGGTTTTTGTTGATGCACATGTGTGCATGCTTGCAGACTCACACACCATACACACACACACACACACACACACTCACACATTGAAACTGAAAAAAAAGGTAATAGATTTCTGATGAGCAACAGAGACGAAAGCCCAGGAGTTTATTAACCTGGACTCTGGTTCTGTTTTTGTTTCCCATTATGAATCTGTTCTTCCTAAGAGACTCTACCTATTCCAAAAAGACAAATAAGTAAATAGCCAGCAAAGGCTCACAACATACCAGGCTTTGGTGAGGAGCTGGAAACAGAAGTGACCCTTTAGTAAGCAAGCCTCAAGAATGCCCATTTTCTTAAGTCATTACTGAGAACAACTTTATTGTGTATACTTGTATCTTGGCCACTCACTGTCGGAAGTGAAGAAATTATTTAACTACTCTGAATGTCAACTTTTTAAATTTGTAAAATGGATATCTTCTAGACTTGTTATGTAGAACAGTAGAATCAACTGCTACAAAGTTCTCAGCGTGTGTATATATATATACACGTATTCTTTTTTGGCACATGACAGTTTAGCTATGGCTGCAGGTTGTCAGTTAGGATTTAAGGATTCCGATTCCTGGCTCATGGCCTCCACCTCTTTGAAAGTGTTTACCAGGAAGCAGTGCAGGCAGAACCAAGGATGCTCTCCACCAGAGTGATGCAAGGTGCATGTTAAACATAATCCATCATCACACTGACCCCAGGGAGCCTCAGTCTTTCCCCCTTCTAGTTTCTTTCTGTACAGGAAATGAGCATGCGTTTTCTGAGCATTTTATTTTCATCTCTTAAACAAGTTCACTTTCTGAGATAAAAGAGTGTTCCTTCACCCCAGGAATATAGCGTTTGCATTTATTAGTAACTCTTGGTGTGGAACATTTTCAAAAGTGCTTTTTAAAGACTTTGTAGAATGCATCTGTGGGTTTCCCTTTATCTGCATGACTATTTTCCACCTCAAAGCACTCTAATAAATTAGTAATTTCCACTTGTGAAGCCAAACTTCATTACCTACCTCCTTATAATGCTAGTTTTAGGCAAGTGATGAGGAGTGCCAATGCCCAGAGGGCATGACTTTGAGTCTCTGACAACGTTCACTTTTGAATAAGACTAGAAAAAAGGTCACGAGTAACAGAAGAAGGGATCTGATCGGCTCTCAGTCTTGAGGATGTGGCATGGATTTTACTGCACCATGTTGATGTCAGTGCAAGGGTAAGGAGGTTTCAGTACTTAGATGCACTCACAGATCACCACTCTCTCATTGTAAGTGGAATTAGGGTGAGTTGAACTCTGGCGGTTTCCTACCAGGGCTGGTAGCCATATATTTACCCCCTCCCACTTTTTCTGTTTTTAATGACCTGAAAAAAAATATACAGGGGAGTCTTGGCGTATGGAAGGAAAATGAGCCGGAGTAGATCTTACTGCCCTTCATCTCCCACCTGTTCCAAGAGGTCAAGAGGGAGAAGCCGAGGCGTCGCAGCCAGAAGCTCAGGGAAAAGCAGCTTGATTCCTCGTGTGTACACCTAGGGAACTCATTTTTCTATGATTCAGTTTGGAATATAACATTCTTGGGTTCAAAGTGGGTCTTCCAGTGACAGCCACTTGAAATGGGCTTTTCAGTAATTATGTTGTTTTAAAATCTCAATAACAGACCCACAATAGGCATACCATTCTTCTTAGAGTTATTTATTTTCCTTACAAACACTCCCAGAGAATAATTTAAAAGCTTCTATTCTTCAGCTAGAAAAGATGATGTCCTTTTGTCATAGAAAAATCCTAAGCCTTTCTTTTGCATACCCTGCAGCAGAAGTTTTCCTACACAAATGGGGCTGATTCTGAGTGGCAGTGTTTAGTGACAGAATGACAAACAATGCTCTGTTACTCCCCCCCCCCCACCCTTTTCCTGGAAATTTCACATCACAGATGTTTTAAACTCATCCCGTCTTAGCCTTGATAGTGTTATCCAAAGCCTAAAAACATTTACTGACGCTGAGTCTAAGGTATTTAGAATACAGAGCTCTGTTTCAAATGGGAAATATTAAGGAGGAAATGGTGGGGGGGGGAGGGGCCTCACGTTGCCAAATGTTAAGCAGATGCTGATAAGTCAGTGTTAAATACACAGACAGAAACAGACAGGTGGGATGCCTGGTTGCTCAGAGAAGCCTTTAGTCTGCATTCATTCCTCCCACCAGGGGGCGAAGCGGAAGACTCAGGGAGAGAGGCAACCTCCCTAAGATAGGACCTGAGGAGTCCCAAATGCATTCACTTCAGTACAACTTTTGACAAACAATTCTTTTATTGGATATTTTCTTTATTTACATTTCAAATGTTATCCCCTTTCCCTGTTTCCCCTTCAGAAACCCCCTATCCGATTCCTCACTCCCCTTGCTTCTTGAAGGGTGATAAACAATTTAAATTTCACTTCCTGAAGTCCAAGTTGGATGCTGGAATTTCAGGTGGAGCTAAGATTCTAGGAGTTCAAAGGAAAGAGTCCTGCTCTTCCTTTATGAACAAGACTCCCTGCAGATTTGAATCAGTGACTCTGATTTTATTTTCTTTTACAGAAAAGAGTCTTCCAGGAATACTTAACACCAACTTAGCCCATAGGGAAACCTACTTTCTGTCGAATTTCGAGCAAGCTAATCCCTTACTCGTGGGATTTCATATATTTTCTCATATCATATAACAGACAAGTTTCCTTCTCAGATCATATAACAGACAAGTTTCCTAAGCTAGCTATGAATTATCAAGGGAAAGCTGTAGATGCCAAGCCATGATAAAGAAACATGTTTGGGGACCATATCAGCACCCCAAAGGCTCCTCACTAAACTTGCTTTTTACCCTCTGTTTCAGAGTGACTGAGATAGCTCTCATGCACAAAAGTACATTTTTCAAAAGTAAGACTCAATCTCATATGATCAGCAATATTACTACATGCAGATCTTTTCACCTTAGAAGCACTCTCTCCTTGTAGAGTGTCTAATGAAGCAAGCACTAAAGTTATCTGCCCTGATTTACTATGCCAAGAAGATACAAACTGAACATGTTCTTTCTTCCTCATTTAATCTACAAGGTGACTGGATCTATGGATTAAGGACCTCGTTTATAAGAGGTCTCAAGGGCAGCATTTTATAAATCCCCAGAGAAGGGAATGATGTAGCCTAGCGCTAGGTACAATAGGTGTGCTCCACGCCTACAAGGTCTTCCTTTATTGACAAACATTACCTTAGAAAGAGAGTTAATTTTAAAAGGATGCTGAATAAACATGTATTGGTAATCACTGAATGTCTTCAAGGATTACCACTCAACTCCTCCTCTAAGAACTCCATAGCAGACACAATGTACTTTTGTGTTATTGATGACAGATATGGGATACACAGTGTCTATGGCTTAGTGGAAAACATTTGTTATTGAACAATTTTATGTAAACAAACTGCCATTGATATATTTTGCTTTAACAGTGTTATGAAGTGCAATGAGCTGGTCTGAGACTCTCAGATGGGATCTCCAGGAAAAAAAGGGTATTCCAGGAGCTTGCCACAAACTGGATTTAAGGTATAGGTGTTAATTCAACAAAATGTTGAATAATGTTCAATAATTTCTTACCTATCAATGATATGAAACCACCAAGAGTTTTTAGATCCAACTGAAGAGGCAAAAAGTGAAACTATTTCTTCTTAGGAACCATAGATAAAATATTTGATGCTATACAAGGAGGTTTCAAAAAGATGCCATGCAACTTGTACATCAGGAAGCTGATTCTAAGGGTGATGTATAGCTGGCAGGTACTGTATATATGGGATGGACACTTGAAAAAAGTATGACCTTATGGATGTTGAAGGCTGTTTAAATATTCAAACTCTATATATGTTACTATAAATTATTTAATAGTTTTCAAAATGTATTTACTTTATGTGGATTGGTGTTTTGTTTATACACATGTCTGTGTACTATATACATTCATTGGCCTCTGAGGCCAGAAGGGGTCATCAGATCTTTTGGAACTGGAGTTACAGTTGCAGATAGTTATCTTGTGGGTGCTGGGAACTGAACCCAGATCTTCTAAAAGGGCAGCACATGATCTTAGCCACAGAGCCTCTTCTTTGGTCCTATATATATTTGTACATATATATTAAAAAACTCATGCTGCTACATTTTTCCACTATGAATACTTAGACTTGGCTCTGTTTGAAATGTGAGTCAAAATTTTTTCTTATATTTTTCTTTATTCCCCATAGAATTCATACGTGATAATGGTTTATAAGCTGGAGCTATATAAAGTAAATGTAACTTATGAGTTAAAAGAAAAGCATTGAATTAAAAGATAAACAATAAAATAAAAATTAATTTAAACCATCGTTCATCAACTAGGAAGAAGAGACACATACAAAGATAGAGATAGGTAAATAAGTATCAATAGATAGATAGATGACGATATATAGTATGTTTGGGAATAAATCATGGAAAGGGCACTTACTAAGGAACATTAGATGCCCCAATAGAGCTGTTGCTCTGACCTAAAAAAATCACCACTAAGAAACTTCCTCTACATTAACCTCAAATTACATAGAAGTTCTGAGCAAAGAAAGGATCCATTCCTGTTTTGTGCTCCTGTGCTAAGCTTCTAAAAACTCAGCATGGCTCGCATACTAAACTCAAGTTCTAATCTGCTCAAATGCATCCCAGAAGCCCACTGCATGTAGCTCTTAGGGAAAGCAGGTACCAAAAACAGAATAGCTGTGAAAATGTGCCTGTGCCCTTCCCTTTGCTCACCTTCTCCCCTGGGTAGTCGCACTGCAACTTCTTTAGAACCCCGATGACACAGAGAAAAAGAATGCACTCAAAATAGTCTGGGTGTGTTGTGACAGGGTAGAGGAGAGAATTGAAATGTTTGGCAGGATAGTCACTGAGGATAAGGGTCAGAATCTAATACCCTAAACTAGTGCGCCCAGTTTCTCTCCAAAGGGATTCACAATGAAGCATAAAAATTAATCCAAATGATTTATTAACGCTATGTGGCACCTTCTATGTCTGTTTTACAAAGCATGGCACTACCAGGGAGACAGTATATTTTAAGACTTTCTATGTGACTGTGTATAAACATAAGGAGTATTTGTTTAGCTTTAAGGCAAAAGTGGTTTCCTAACATAGGTAATTCATCTCAGTGCAATCCCAAGCAGCCTGGATTAGAAGACAGTTTGTTTAGGGGTGGCTATTAAGTCATCATTCACATCCTTAATCTAATGCCCATCACAATGCTCATGTGTTACCTCAATAGTCACCATCTCAACTCACTTAAAATAACTTTTCAAACATGCTTATTATGTGTACATATCTGGGAAGTGAGGTGAGCTTTAAGTGGTGAACTTAAGCTTGTCACTAAAAGGCTAAATTTTACACATAATATTCTCTTGTTACAATTGTATGAACTGGGTTGTTATGTATCCAGCCACATCTTAGGATACCAGTTTCTTGTAACTATGTCAAACAGGGTATCAGAGTATTCCACACAGCTCATACATACAGTAATGCTCATTTTGTCAACACACACACACACACACACACACACACTCACACCACTGTGAGCACATTCTATAATTTCAACTTCTGTCAGAGATTCAAATTTGTGTTTAGTTTTTATGCAGTAAGGATATTACACACTTATTAATTTGGTCTATTTGTTTTCCAAATAAAAATGCTTTGGGTACGTTACACAGAAAATGACTTGAATCAAATTTGAATTCTTCCATAGGACATGCCTTAGATAAACTGTTTAATTTACCTATGTTTCAGTTTCCTTGTCTGCAGTAAGGCAATGTGGCCACCTTTGTTTTCTAAGGGATTTCAGTTGACTGAGATATTTTGTTACATCTCTGTGCTGCCATAAGCATAAACACATATTTTAAAGGCAGAAACTGTCCATTATGTTCTTGCGAGTACTTTTATCGTGGTTATATTATCTGCAATGATTCTATTTAGCAAATCTTGTAAGCAAAATAGTGCCCCCTCATGGACCTTCTCAGTTTTATTCCCTGGAAAGTGTGACTGTGTTACCATACATGGCACTCCAAAAAATTAAATGGCAAATAAAGTGTGTTAACCAGTTAAAGGGATCAGTTATTTATATGGGCTCCAAATAATCTGAGGTGTCATTACAATTTGGCATTCTGAGTTTGAGTGAAATGTTGTGAGAAAGACTGGTCATTGATAGTTTGAAGAAGCTATCAGTTCAAAACAGCATATAACTCTTCTAGTTGGGAATATGAGAAAACAAATGTTCTCATGAAGCTTGGAGAAAAATAAAGTCATTTTGCAAACCTGAATTTAGCCCTATGAGGTCCATTTCTGACTTAATAATTATGAACTTAAGATCAGAAGTGTGTATAGTTTAGAATCCCCCCAAAATGATTTAGTGATATTAAAACCACTAAGCCAGGTTTGCAGATAGATGCCGTCATTTACCGAGAGCATGCTTTTGCAATGTGCTGTTCTTAAATGTCCAACATGTATAGTAATGACAACAAACCTTCCAAGAGAATTACAGGAGCAACGAACTTTTGGAAAAGTGGTTCATTGTCTATAAACATTCAGCACTAGGGATATTAGTTCAAATTTTGGGTCAGTACCTTGGATAGAGGACACTCAGGGTCCATAGAGCCAGTGGGTGAATTTATTTGTGTGTCCGCCTCTTCTAAGACTTCTGAGATTTAGAGAGTGATTTTGCCAATTGTAAGTCGACAAAGAAATATTTTTAAAAAGCATTTGCTATGAAGTAGCTTTTTGGTCATTATTGAGTTTCCCTCATCTGAGCTTTGCTAAACCCCATAGGAGCCATGGTGCTGGATTATCTTTGACCTAAAGACACATATGGCATGTAGCTTCTGTGCACTTTTCAATTCTGAACTACCTTTTCCAGATCTCTCTGTCTGCCAGCTTGTTGCCTTGGACAATGACATATTTTCTTATGTTCTGTCTTTAAAGACCAGCAATAATGCTGACTTAAAATATAAACTGAGCTCACTCAGTAAAGGTGAATTTGAATTCACCAGCATGGATCATTCATTCTTTCACTTATCCAATTGTGTTTATTTAGTGTTTCCCTTATGTTATATGTGTCCTATATGATAGAAGTACAGATAAACTAGGACAGAGTATGTTTCCATGGGCCTCTTCTACAGAAAATAAAGCAGAAAAAAAGTAATAAGGATAGAAACTAACCAGATGATAGCGACAAACATAAACTTCGCAAACAAAGACATTAGCAAAGTGATATATATTGCTGTTTGTCAAATATTCATAGTTCACTCATTGCAAGCAACGGGACAGGATCATGTGATCAGGTCTGTTTCTGCACCATGAGTAGTACTGGTGCCCTCTTGCTCAATACTTTATTACCAGTTTGAGAACCTACTAGGCTCTTCTTTCCCTCTGATTTCACAATAGCATTTGGGATGCCAGCAGTCCAACTGTAGATTGCTGGGTGATTTCTGCTAACTCCTGTGGCTATGTAGTGAGAACACAGAATAAAACTTTGCTATTTTTGCCAGAAATAGTTTTTACAAATTATCTTCTTCTGATTTAAAAAAGATAATCAGGAAAGCTTGGTACCTAGAATCTGAAGTGGATGCAAAATCTAAATGATATGATGAATAAACAAGGGCAAATTATGGTGGAAGAATATTTATGATAAAAAGGAGAGAAGTTAAAGGCTCTTGGCTGGCAGCATGCATACCCGAAGACAGTGCCAAGCAACTGTGAACCAAGTTGGATGTAGGCATAGTTCTGAACAAAGCTAGTGGTTTATATCCCCATTTCTTACCTAGCATTTTCCATTTCTTACTATGATAGTGGCTTAAAATATGATACATGTTATAACCAGCATCAAAACTCTTACCTTGACATCCAGATCAGAACCTAAATTAATTCTTACTCTAAAATGATTGTTTTAGGTGTAGTCATTTGTCACCATATTTCTACTGTAATCAAAGTTCATTTGTGTGTGTTTATGTATTATGATGTTTATGCACATGTGTGTGCATGCTTATATTTGTATCTGAATGTGGACTCATACTTTTTATATAGTATATATGAAGATAAAGAAACACACTTGGTTGTTGGTCCTTTTATTCCATCTTGTTTGAGACAGTCTTTCTTTGTTGTTTGCTGTATACAACAAATAACTGCATACAGCTATCCAGCTGGCCTGTGAGTTTTTGAGACTTGTCCCATTTCTGCATCTGATCTCACCATAGAAGCACTGGGATTCCACAGATGTGTTATTTTGGTTTCTATGGACTCAAACAACTACAACAAATTCATTAACCATTGAGCCATTTCCCCCACACAGAGTTCTCATAATTTTATATCTAGACAATAGTTAGAAGATCATGTCAGCTTATGTTTCATTGAAACAACAAACATCTATTAAACAATCATAATATTACTTATCATAGAAAAATACTTAAAGTAGAACATTAAGCAAAATCAATTACAATGTTAAGTAAATAACCAGACAATTTCATTTGAGAATTATAACTATGGTAGTGGAATGGAATAAAAGTCAGCTTGTACTAAAATTACAAAATTTTAAGGGTACTTGAATCTGACTGAAAACTCAAGACTGGGTTGCCTGAAGGAAGGAAGTTTGAGTTAACATTATGCAGATGAGTAAAAATTAATCGGGTGAATGCTAAAAAGAAAGGTTAATGGCCAGTCAAATGGTCTGTGGTAAGGGAGAAAACAGCTAGTAGAAAACGTAATGCAAGTAGAGAAGGCAGACAAATAATCTTCATGAAATGGGACATTGGACAGGCATAGATGAGGAGAGCGAGTGAAAGAAGGGATTTATGGATGATTCAAGTGAGGTTCATGAAGGACAGCAATAAAGCATGTTTCAGAAACGGTATTCTTGCCACAGAGGGGATGGTTGAGAAGAGGTCAAAAGAACAGGGGAGTCATGAACATGGCTAAGGCCAAAGTGAAATAATAGAAACAGCTCTGGCTATGGGCGTGAAGGTGAAAAGTAGACAGTGATTCCAACAGAAGTGATGGAGAATATTTATAAATCTGATGAAGAACGAACGGATTTGATAGGGAATCATACAGATTCATAGAGATTCTAAGGATGGTATCCTACAGTGGTGTTGCCCCTCACGGAAACCAGAAACACTGGAAGAGAACAAAACTCTCCGGAGGAGGTATAATGTTAACTCTGGAGGAACTTTGAGACAAACAAGAAGGGCTGACAAGGAGACAGTTGAAAATACAGATCTGGAACTCAAAATAAAGGTCTAAGCTAGATATATAACCTTGTGAGTCATTTGCTCCTAGGTGGTAATTGAGGCCGTGGGCAAGGCTGAGGTTGCCTAGGGAGAAGGCGCAGTAGAAGAGGAGCAATGAGCAGGAAGCCTGAATGGGAGATCAACAGGGCAAATGGGGAGGGCACAGCAGGAGCAAGCTGGGACTCCAGTCTGATTGAGATCAAGACGCATGTCATAGATTCTGGTTTTGCCCCTACCACAGTTTTAAAGAGTGTGTACACTGGGATACAGATCTCCAAAAGAGTCTTCACTCTGTTAACTAGCATTTCACATTTTCTGAATTTTCAGAACAGTATTCTTTTACCAATCTGGATAATTTTCGTTTACCATTAAGTTGTCCCTAGGTAGGGTGTTTATTAGTCAAAGCTTTATTCCATTGAGACTGATTTCACATACTCAATTCTCTTGCATAGGACCCTAAAATGACTTACAACAATCACTAACTCCAGTCCCAAGGGATCTGATGTCCTCTTCTGACCTCCAGGGCACTGCATGCATGTAGTACACACATACACATGCAGACAAATTACTCAGATACACAAAATAATAAAATATTTTTAAAAGATTAGTTTCTTTACACAGGGCAAGCTTGTAATGTGCTTGGATGGAACCTTCTGTTTATTTTAGGGCCAAGGCAAAGCCAAAGTAGCCTTTGTCAAAAGTCAAAGTTTCAACACCAGCCTGACAGTTGATGTATTCTTAGGAAGAAAAGCATGCCAGCAGAGCTATTTTCTGTGCTTCAAAACTAGATATTATAAAAAGATCTTATGTCATGTTTTATAGTAATTCATCAGGCAATTATTAAGTGAATTTTGTCTTAGTTTACATAAAACCTTCGAGACTTTGTTATCCAATTTCTAACCATAGGTAGCTGCACCTAATAAGAACTAAGGAGTTGTTGAAAGTAAGCAATCACACAGCTAAGTGGATGGATGACTAGAGTCTTGGCAGCTAGGGTATTGAAAATGAATGACAAAAAGGGAAAACTCCAGAAAGCCGAGAAGCAGAACCACCACAGGTCACAGCCACAGCCTTTCTTAGCTTGCAGTCCATTCAAGCTTTTTCCTATGTTTCAGTTGTCCAAATAATTGTGAGGTGTGCTAATGTTAAGTTCCCTTTTCAATGTACCCACTTAATATTAATTTCTTAGGTTTTCATCTTCAGTCTTCTTTGAAATGAACATCTTTGAACCTCTCAATTCTATGTGAACCCAATAACAACAGGAGCACAAACCAACCGTGGCATTACTTAGTAATCACTTATGCCAAAAGGTATTATCTCAAAGTACATTTAGAAAAAGTGTATTACTTTGCTATGGCTTCTGTAACAAGATCCCACAAAATGAGTGTCCTAAAGACCAGAAAAATACAACTTCAAGCTCTGAAGAGCTGTAAAATACCAACAGCAAAGGTTGGCAGTTTTAGTTTCTTCTATGATATAAGAAAATGACTCATTCTCAGCTTCTCTCCAGGTGATATGGGGATGGTTGTCTTAATGTTTTATGCCATTCCCTCTGTAGTAGATACTTTACTCAAATCTATTCTTTTGGTACCTTTTGTCAGTCATAATTGCCTAGTGCCCATCTTAAATTTTTCTTTTGAAGTTGCCAAACACATAACCTCCAAAAACTCAACATTCTGAGGCTCTGGGTACTAAATCTTCAATATGTGAACTAGAATCTATGGGGGCACACTTTAAACCATGATGTTGTTGTTAAAGTTTCCATTGCTGTAAAGAGACACCACGACCAAGGCAAATTTTTACAAATGACAGTATTTTATTGGGGCTGGCGTATTGGTTCTGAGAGTCAGTCCATTATTGATGATAATTCCCATGGTTGGGGAGAAACCTGGCAGCATTCAGGCACTGGAGGAGCTGAGAGTTTTATAACTTTTTCCAAAGACGAACAGGTGATGACTGGCATCCTCAGACAGCTAAGAGGAGGCTCTCTCAAAGCCCAGCCCTACAGTGACGCACTTCCTCCAACAAGGCCACACCTCCTAATAATGCCACTCCATGGGTCAAGCATATTCAAACCAGCACACATGATAATTGGTATTTGTGCAAAATTACACATATTCTAATTAATACAATATTTTGTACCTAGCATTATGGCTGGTCAGCAGCATACTTTAAACACTTAAAACCATTATTATTGATGGAGTGCCTCAAATTCACTTGCCTTATCATCCTTCTGTTTCAAAGGCAATGTTTAATAATTGATGAACAGCTACTGAATTCCCACAAAGCTTAACAGAATGAGCCTGGTGCTCTAAATTTTCTCCTCCACTAATTCTCTTGTAATATTCTTGAAAACATGAACAGTATATTGATTATCTCTTAGTATACTTGATGTACAGCATTGTGCTTTGTACACGGTTTCTCATTTAAAAATTATATTTTGAGGTGAATTGCACTGAAAGCCTAGTTGTATTAAATAGTTCCTCAGTGTCTGTAGAACCGTGTAGAGTTAATTGACTTGGATAGGAGACTGCCTGAGTCTCATTCACCAAGTTCTAATTAAGTAAACTAATGAAAAATTGACAAATGGTGGCTCAATTAGGCCCATATCATCTATCTTGTTCTGTGGACATTCATTGGCCTTGCATTGCCCAAGTAATATAATGAGCTGGGATGGATTACCACTCTGATTTAATCCCTATAAAATGAATGCACAGTTTTGGTGGATCAGCTCTGTACAAGAGTCTGGTAGGTAGCATCTTCTACTCAGATAACAAGAGAGCCACAATTATAGTTAATATTCTTTGGTCAAATGTTCCCCCAAATCACAAGCTGTTATACACATAAAGAGAATGTACTTTATGCATTGTTCAGTAATTTCTGGACATATTCTGATATCAATTTTGTTGTCAAGGTTATACTTATTCCTTTCCTGTTTTGAAATTGGGAGACTTGTGCAGCCCAGACTGGCCTCAAATCTACTACAAAGCTGAGTACCACCTCCATCTTCTGATCTTCTTGCCTCCATATTATGAGTGCTGAGGTGACAATGGTGTGTCAGGTTTCCCGGGATTCTGAGATTCTGAGGTGAGTCTCAGTGTTTGTGCATACCAGGAAATCACTCTACCAATAGTGATTCTGCCCATTTGTATGATTTTGGAAGATTTCTATGATCATGCATTCTAAAGTTACTTGCTTACTTTATTTAACTTCTACCACAAGGTCCTTTTAGAAGTGGTGCTTTAAAAAAAATAGAAGTGTGCTTCTAATGCTAATGACTATTAATATAAATAATCCTTTACATGTGTTTTACTATTTTATTAATCTATCTTCTACCCCTGATAGAGTATGAGCTTTTTCAGAGTGCTAGCAGTAAGTCATTCCTTCTTACTTATTTCTTGCCCAACAGGGACTGATTATAAGAAGAAATCAGATAATATTATAGAAGTATGACCCTGGAGGACTGCTCACATGACCCGTCTCTGACCTCACTTCTTGTCAGTCTTTGCTCTGTTCATGTCACTTAAACCTTCTAACCTGAAAGCCTTTGTATATCTTTTGCTCTTTCCTTCTGAGTGCTTCACATCTTCATTTATTTCTGAAATCTTCCCCAAAGCTTCGTAATGCCTTGTTGGTTGTGTTGTATTGCATCTGAAAAAGGCATAGTAGGTATCCATTTGTTATCCTAGATGACTTGAGACACCACTAATAAAACCTTTGAGATCTGGGCAGCCATGCCCTGATCTGCATGCAATGCTGTCTACCCTTAGCTCAGAGCTTATAAATGCCACTCTACTGGAAACTCCTCCAGGGTAGGAGAATCCTCACCCACTTTTACATGGGCAATGGAAAGGTTGACCGGCTCCAGAGTGTTGAGGATCTTGCTGCCATTCAGGCTCAACCTAACCTTTCCCTCTACCAAACCTACTTTATCCTTCCTATGACTCACATATTGATGCTTAATGAAACACAAATCTCAACTATATAATATGTGCTCCCGGTAGTGCATAATAGTGCACAAGCTGAGGTTTAGGTGGAGTTAAAGTTCAGAGGACAGGGACTATAAAAATGATCCACTATTTTGAGTTATTAAGTGTCTTCAGTCTAAAATGATGCCTTACAAGTTAATTGTAGACATGCAATAATTCTACATATTTTACCTTGAAGACAATACAGAGCAGTTTTCTGGAGATTATGCAATTCCTTTGAAGAAGAAATACCAGTATATACCAAGAGTAAGCTCCATGAATAATTTATTTTGCAGTTTCAATGTCTTGTCTTTGATATGATTCCATAGATACTCAGAGTCGTGGCGCTGTGATACCATTGCTCAATTGGCCTTCCTAGAAACAATATTGAGAAGTTGTGTAAGCCATTCTTTCTTTTATAAATAAAGAAACTGAATATTGGACAGTTAATATGACCCCTATGAGGGTACTTGTCATAACATAGCAGGATGCACACACTAACTTAGATATCTACTGTTATGCCATGTTCATTGACATTTTTTCCACTGAGAACATTCACTAATAACAACCTCAGTTTCCAATGAAATCCAGTTTTTGATTGCACAGATATCATTTAAAATTTGTTTCTTTTAATTAAGAGACAATACATTTTTCTTTGATTAAGACCCAGAAGTTCCTTTATGATCTTGAAAGAAATGGAAAATTTAATAAACAGAAAGTATTGCTTTTAAGATTCATCTGTGAAGCTCTTAATAAACACTGCAGGAAACCTTAATCATTGTGCCCCAGGTCTCAAGAAATCTTCCTTCTGAGAGTCACTGATTGGTCCTGTTACTATAGAGATGTCAATGTGACTTGCCAATACAACTTTCTCAAGAAATGCATGAATTTCAATAGAAGATACATGCAAACTATTTACTATTCCAAAAATACATTTTACATTATATAGATTTGTCTTTATGCATCTATCTGTAAGTAGAAAAGAAAAATTTAACATCTAATGGTAACTGATTTGTTTTTTAAAATGCACATTAAGCTTAATACTTCACTCACTTCAATATCATGGTCAAAAAAGCTGAGAGTGATTAATGAAAATCAGATGCTAAACATTTGAGAGCTAATTATTTTCATGGAATGAGCAATACCATGATCATAACACCCTGCAAAATTGCATATCTGAGATTATTTGCTGTGCTGAACACCACTGAGTAGTCATCCTAGCTAGGTCCCATGGAGTTCCTGCTTCCTGCAGACAGCTCTCTATCATGGCCAAGGAACCAATGCAAGTTCATCTTGGTGAGTGGCAGGACTGTCCCAGCCAATGGAATTGACCCAGACTCTGCATTCACTGGACAGAGCCCTTTCCTCAAACTGTGATATGGAGCAACCTTTGTTTTACTCATTCTACCCTCCTTTCAATTCCACTTCCAGAAATGATAGCTTTACAAACTTTGTAAAAGGATTTTTCTGTCTATGCCTGCTCTTTACACATTACATTACATCATACATGTCAGGATGTACCTACTTCATACAAAAATGACATAAAGTAGAAGAGATATACTGGGAAAATGTGATCAGCAAGGAGAGAATGGAGAGATAATGAAATGGAGGAACAACACAGGACGATGAGGAGGAGGAAGAGGAGGAGGAGATGGAAGAGAAGGAGGAGGAGGAGGAGCAGCAGGAGGAGGAATAAGAGAGAATAGAGATTTCTAAGACTGGAATCTCATGATGTAAGATTCACAAGGCCCCTTTCCAGTGTTATATAAGTGGAAAACAGTTGCTAGAGAAAGGAACCTCATCAGTAGGGCTGCCTGTAAGCTGGGCAGAGGGCCAGTAATGTGCCTTTCATGACTTACCATGCAGGGGTGGGATTTAAGACTGTCTAGTCACCCAAGTTCCCTTGAGTAACACCTTAGCTATGTTCCTGTAAGCATCCCCAGTAGACTCACTGACTCACTAAGACAGACTTAGCTGGACTGGTTTCCTTGGTTGCACTATCTAAAATGTACAGAATTTCATTTATTGATCCCCGGAGAAAAGCATGTACCAGACCCACTTAAAATCATATGAGTATCTTTTCTTAAGCATGTCAAAAATGAGGCACATGGTATAGACTGCAGGCATTGAAAGAAGTTTACTCCCCAGTTCTCTCCTTGTAGGAAATGCAGCATGGCTTTGCCCTCATGTTGGAAACCCTGGATTCTTGCCCCATCACACAAAAAAGTAATCATTCCTCATTAGGTGCCTAGGCACATCTAGAAATTATTTTAGGAGAAACTCAACTATTATCCAGACTACCTTCATCTTAGTACATGAAATGCACACTTTTCCAAATATGGCAAGTTTTTTTTGTTGGATAAAATCATTCTTTTATTTTTTTCGATATATTTTTTATTTACATTTCAAATGATTTCCCCTTTTCTGTCCCCCCACTCCCCAAAAGTCCCATAAGCCCCCTTCCCTCCCCATGTTCTCCTACCCACCCCTTCCCACTTCCCTGTTCTGGCTTTACCATATACTGCTACACTGAGTCTTTCCAGAACAAGGGGCCACTCCTCCATTCTTCTTGTACTTCATTTGATGTGTGGATTATGTTTTGGGTATTCCAGTTTTCTAGGTTAATATCCACTTATTAGTGAGTGCATATCATGATTCATCTTTTGAGACTGGGTTACCTCACTTAGTATGATGTTCTCCAGCTCCATCCATTTGAATGGCAATGTTTTAATGTTTTGATATTATTAAAGTTGGAAAAATGTGGTTGAAATTCTTAGAAATTATTCTAATATGTACATCCAAAATGGAGAAAAGTATAATTTTCCTGAGTTCAATGGGAACAAAATGAGATCAGGCCATAATCAATGAAACAAGATATGGAGGATTTATGCCACTATAATCACTACAACAGTCTTAAGACAGCCATAGTATCAAACAGCTGTCCTTATTGGCCATGCAAGGAGAGGCAAATTACCATGTGTGTAATCATCTTAATCTTCACAAAACAGATATTTTTCATATGTAGTCAGTTCAATTACAAATTTCAAAATGCATTTCTAAACCATCTTCTCCATGTTTATTCTTTTTTTTATTCGATATAATTTATTTACATTTCAAATGATTTCCCCTTTTCTAGCCCCCCACTCCCCGAAAGTCCCGTAAGTCCCCTTCTCTTCCCCTGTCCTCCCACCCACCCCTTCCCACTTCCCCATTCTGGTTTTGCTGAATACTGTTTCACTGAGTCTTTCCAGAACCAGGGGCCACTCCTCCTTTCTTCTTGTACCTCATTTGATGTGTGGATTATGTTTTGGGTATTCCAGTTTTCTAGGTTAATATCCACTTATTAGTGAGTGCATACCATGATTCACCTTTTGAGTCTGGGTTACCTCACTTAGTATGATGTTCTCTAGCTCCATCCATTTGCCTAAGAATTTCATGAATTCATTGTTTCTAATGGCTGAGTAGTACTCCATTGTGTAGATATACCACATTTTTTGCACCCACTCTTCTGTTGAGGGATAAACAACCCTATTAAAAAATGGGGTACAGAGTTAAACAAGGAATTCTCACCTGAAGAAATTCGGATGGCGGAGAAGCATCTTAAAAAATGCTCAACTTCATTAATCATTAGGGAAATGCAAATCAAAACAACCCTAAGATTTCATCTTACACCAATCAGAATGGCTAAGATTAAAAATTCAGGAGACAGCAGGTGTTGGAGAGGGTGTGGAGAAAGAGGAACACTCCTCCACTGCTGGTGGGGTTGCAAATTGGTACAACCACTCTGGAAATCAGTCTGGTGGTTCCTCCGAAAACTGGGCACCTCACTTCCAGAAGATCCTGCTATACCACTCCTGGGCATATACCCAGAGGATTCCCCACCATGTAATAAGGATACATGCTCTACTATGTTCATAACAGCCCTATTTATAATTGCCAGATGCTGGAAAGAATCCATGTTTATTGTTATATGTTATATGGTAACAACAATGGGTCATTGGAAGTCATTACAGTTCATGACATATTATCAGAGGAACTACATTGCAAGGAACCTGGGCTTCATAATGTATAATGCCCAGCAGCATGAGGGGTAGAGTCATTCCAGACTAAGTCCAAGTCCTCTTATCCTTAGCTCCATATGCTGGCAAATTCAAGAGAGTCAACAGATGTCTATATCATAAAGTTGGCATAGTTTAAACTTTAATCTATTTTCTTTCTTCTTGATCTGATGAGAATATGACCCATGTTTTATGGTCAGAAGTAAAAAATAAAACTAAGATGATAAATATTTTTACTAGATAGTAATAGTGGGAGTGTAAGATGTCACTTTTGTGAGGAGGTCATTGGTCATGCTTGCATATCAAGAAGAATCTCCTTGTCATATTGTCAGCTGTTACTGAAGCTCAGAATAAGCCCGTGTCTCCACTGTGTATTCTTTTTGTTCTGTCAGTGGAAAATGAGAGTTACATCTTTCATGCATTCAACACCCAGAGCTCTCTCCTACTCAGTTGAGAATCCTGGCATCCATTGCTTTCTCACTCTTCTCAGGAAGGATGAACACACATCACTGCTCTCCTTCCCCATAATTTCCTTTGCATCCTCACTTCCAGTTGACTAATTTCTCCCATTCCATCATAGGAACCACTAGCCAATTACTTTACCGCACTCATTATCTCAACTTTCTCTTTCTTTTTTTGTCATATAGATCAACGATCTGTGGATAGAAAACAGTTGTATATGAGAGTCAATGCTTTATTCATTCCTCAGAAATATCAGGGAAAGCTCATAGCCTTTGCTTGTCAAGAGAGTGAACTCAGTTTCACTGCTGCCACATCAGTCTTCTCTATCTCGGTGCTGAGACTTTCCTCTAAGTTCCTGCTGCATCACATCTTTACCCTACTAGGCACAGAGAATTTCAATCTCACCTCATTCTTTCCTAACACTAATCTACCTTTTTTCCTAATCATTCTTTGATCCTATTATCTGAACAGTTCATTCTGATAAATTTCCCCTTTCTCCCTTTTCTCTTTTATACCTCAGTACCTTTTGGTTTTATTTTTGTGTTTTAAGAATTATGCATTCCTACTTTTCTTCCCACAGGATCTTTATGGCAGCTGCCCTTGATATTTCTTAGACTGGTTTGTTGCATAAAGATTTCTAAAAGAGTTGTTAGCGAGTCAGTGAGCCCTGTGATTTATGACTATTGTTCAGGCAGCAGCTTAGCTGGAAGAATTGAACAAAACATGAGCATCCCAAGGGAAACAAAAACCTAATGTAAAATGCTGTAGACTTCTGGTATCAAAAGAGATCTTAACAACAATCTAGTCAAGCCTCAACACTTCATAGCAAAGGGCACTGCAGTTCGAAGATGGTAATACAGCTGCCAAAGGCAAACCAGCATGGGTCACAGGGTGGAAAAATGGGACCCAGACCTGCCTCTCCTGCATCCCTTTTATGTTCCTTCCTCTATCCCTTCAATGACAATCACTTCTCCAGTTCTTAAAGGTTTGGAACTAAGCACAAGAACTCTTGTTCATTAATCTAGGGTTGCAGATTGCCTGCATACGTCAAAGGAGTTATTCCACAGAAGGGAAGTTAGTCTGTCAACATTGCAGGAGCTCACAATTGCATTGTTTTAAGAACAAATTGCATCTCTGTTCTGCTTTCTAAATTATAGGGTAGTGGAAAAATTCTAAGCTCCTAATAAAGTTTTAAATAGATTGCATCAAGTGCATGCTAACTTTGAATAACTATACTATCCTAAACAGTCACACAACTGACTGGCAGGTATTTAGAGATAGTACCAGAAGGTAGTTAATGATGCCCAGAGCCCTTGCCCAACTCTAGGACCCTAGTCACCTTTCCTTAATCTTTACTCATTTTGTGCTTAGAAAAGGGAAAATGAGCTCTGTCCTGGGGGATCCTCATAGCTTCTTAGAAGTGATTTGATTGCCTCCATCAATATGCTATTTGTCTCCCGATCTTTGCCAAAGATGTAATTGTGTGGGAAAGGTGACAGGCTTGGATGTGGAAGGAGAAAGTGCTTCCCCATGAGATTTTATACATCTCAGAATGCTTGGGTCATGTTACTTCCATGAGAGTACCCTTCCTTGGATGTGCATTCTCCACTTATGCAAATTATGAAATCTAGGGTAGATTCCTTGGCACTCCCCTCTGCAAAATTATTTGGGAACAGGATTAAGGGAAAGGATTTCTGGAGGAGGAAAGGGAGTCTTAATTGTAGGCTTTAGACGTCCTTTTTGTACAAGAAAAAGACAGCAAATTTTGTGATAGTGCCTCTTGCTTTTACTTGTACAAGACACGCAGGGCTGTATTTCATCAAGAGTAGAGCTGGAAAGGAGTAGATCAAATAAAGGCTACCTAGTGAAATTTGAATTTAGAACTGTACTGTTTTGCATTAATTGATGATAATGTATGTGCTTTAAAAGTCTTTGTTTTTTCAACTAAAATTCTTATTTAGCTATACTTTCTTCTATGTTTTTTAAATATGGCAACTCTGTTATTATAGAACTAACTGCAGTCAGGTGGTGGTGGCGCACACCTGTAATTCCAGCACTTGGGAGGCAGAGGAAGGCGGATTTCCGAGTTCGAGGCCAGCCTGGTCTACAGAGTGAGTTCCAGGACAGCCAGGACTATACAGAGAAACCCTATCTTGAAAATAAAAATGAAAAAAAAAGTAATCCACTGTCTCTGGAATTTTAGGAATGTCTGTGCTTTGAGGAGTTGTTTCCTCCAATGAAAGAAAGGGTACTTTAGAAATGTCATCAAACAAGTCGAAAGCATCTATTCGTTTGCCTTCAAAGTTAGTTCTGTTTTATGAAGAAAAGATGTCACTTGTCATTGTGAGCCTTGAATTGCAGCTGTTAGAAATCCCCTTTGTCATCTGTCACTCCAGTGGTGGAGCAAACAGGAGCAAGTACTAGCATGCACTCTTGGAGGTGAGCAAGGAAGGAAGAACAGTTGGGTTTAAAGATACAGGGGACTGAACTTATAAAGCAGTTGTTTTTATCCAGAAATGTAATGTGATATAATGTAGAAGCAATCTTTTATATGAGGCTGAAAAACTGACTAAAATTTACTATATAATGAAATAAACTAACCTAAATAATTCAAAAGAAACAATTGCTCTCATATAAAAACAAAATATACATTTTTCATACATTCCTGGTGGAAAATAATTTCTAGTATACATACAAGTTGCTAAACACAGTGTCTGAAAAACAAATGCTAAATATCAATGGCTATTCTTTATTTTCCTCTATTTTTAGTGAGTTCTTCACAGTTTACTACAGTTTACTACAAATTTAAATGAAGGATTAAAATGTAATATATTTCACTGTGAAAAATGAGGAGACATGAGCTCAGATTAATATATGAAGTGATCCATCAAATATTATGAATAGCATTTTGAACAAAAGACAGCTAAGAATATGCTGTTCTTTATTGGTATATTCAGTACCAGGAGCAGGCTATTTATAACAAAAATGCTCTATGTAGCAAAGGAATCCTCAACAATTATGATAAGGCAAGTGAGAAATAACAGTTGTGTGAGAAAAAAGTGAGACAGTTGATGAACTTAAATCTGTTATAGTACAAAAAGTAGAACTATCAATAACAGGTACATTTGATTTTGCTTTCATAAGATGTGCCAGAAATCTTACATGAAATTTTCTGGGAAAAAGGAAACAGTATTTACCAAAGTGATGATTGAGATTTTCATTTTATACTGACATAAAACATGGAATCTTTTTTTAGGTTAAGTTTCCAGACAGTTTAGGAATAGTAGTATAAAGAAATACAGTATAAGAAATAGTCACAAACTAATAAAGAGAGTACAAAGTTGAATGGATGAATTAGGAGGAGTAGGAAACTGAGAGGAGTATTTTATACAAAGAAAATCAAAAGGAATCACATGCATTTTCTTAAATTATGAATAAAAATAAAATAAAAATTAACCCTTAAAAATGTCCCTTCTTACTCATTTGTCTAATGTCAGAATTCAGTATTAAAGGCAAATTAAGAGGCTGTCATACTGACTTGATGTTTCATAGGGTCAAAATTCCCATGGATTTTTTTGATGGAGCCAGAGAAAGAACATGGAATATGGGAAGGACGGGAATTCTGGTTTAATAATTTATAGATATTTATGATAAAACAATTTTATAAAAGTGAATTAAGTAAATATTGCAGAGTAAAATTTTCTTTTTCTTTCCAAATCTAAATGCTTGTTAAGATTTTTTTTGTAATTTTGGTAATCTTTTAATTAATGTATTGCTCATTAATAATTTCCTGGATTTTTTAAAAAAGTTTCTAGCACAGATGATCATCTCTATATAACATCACAGACCACATGGTTTTATGTCCTTGAACTTGAAAGAAAAACACTTATTGTCAAAACATGGGGCTTCCCATTTCTCTAGTGTGTTGTAGTAATTTCCAACCCAAATAAGCCCCGTATAAACACAGAGTTTAGTTATTACATTTATAACCTATATGCCTAGATTGGGCAGATCTAGCACTATGCTTATTCCCCGGCCATGAGACTGTTTGTTACTTGTAATTTCTCTTGGCCATGTGGTTCTACTCTATCTTTGCTTTCTTCTTCTCTTCATTCCTCTCTCCTTTCCTTCTCCTCCTCCTCTTCCTCCTCCTCCTTGTCCTCTTCCTCCACCTCTTCCTCCTCCTCCTCTTCCTCTCCTTCTATTCCTACCTGCCTCCACTCTCAAAGACTTCCTCCACTGCCTGAGCACAGGCTCTAGACTTTATTGACTACTGAAAATGGGGAGAAGGTTCATGTGAGATCGCTTGAATATATGATCGACTGCTAGTCAGGGGCAACACCTCTTGAGGAGGCAGAATTAACATTAGAATTTGAAAAGCATCTGAACAACCCACAGCATTAGTATAATTTAAAAGGAATGTTAAATTTCGCTGATCCATGTAGGCAGATGAACTGGTTTTGTTATTATGCAGGTCTTGTTTAGGCAACCATATTGTAAGATTTTGTTTGTGCATCTTCCCTGTCTTGTCTAGCAAGTATTAATTATCTCACAGAAAACATCATAGTCTTCATGCTAGACATTGGTTCTTCTGGCCCCTCTTCCATCATGTTCCTGAGCTTTGGGACTAGTGGATGGATTACAAATGTATCAGCTGGGTTTAGGTACCCCACACTCTCTTATTCCTATGTTGTTCATTTGTGCAAACTTGCAATTGTCTTCATCTATCATGGGAAGAAGATTCTTTGATAAGAAGTTAGAGCTATACTTGTATGTGGGTATAAAGATACATTTCCACAAAAGTTAGAAATTACATTGGTTTAGGAAAATGGCAGTCTTAACCACATGTTCCTATGAGCAACATGAAATGGATTCAGTAGATCTTACACACACACATTAAGGAAGTTATATATTTGAGAAGGAGTCTGGGATATGGGAAGAGTTCAGGGCTAGAAATGATAAATACTTAGGTGCATAGTCAAGATGTAAATCTAATTGACAGATTTCCTTAGGTACTACTCTTGATACTTTTTTAAACTTCGTAGTCTATGCTGACATAGCAATCATATTGCAAAAGAAAAATTACAGCAGAAGACATTGAGGTGCCTTGCTCTGTTTTAACTTAACTATATATAAGTGCAAGATTCCAAGCAATTTTATTGTATGGGTATAAGATAGTAAAAATAAATTAATATTGCTCATGTTTCTTTGAATCAGCAAAATGTTGTCCTGGAAATTGACCTTTCCTCAGGTCAAACATCTTTTATTGTTTTTTAATTACATATCTTGTTCATAACCATTTGACTTTTAAATCTTGTATAGTGAGAAAAAATAGTTATCAACTTGAATATCTAGGCTAGATTTTTATTCCCTTAATTCTCTATTTCAAAATCCATTTCCAAAAGTACCAATTATAAGATTTGCTGGCTAAAATAGAAAACTGGTTTTATTTATATATTGGCCCTTATAAGAACACAGCTTTTCTTCTTTTATGAGATCATCAAAGCATAATTGATATAAAACGAACTCTATTGTATAAGGTAAAGTATATAATTTTGTAAATTTTTATCTCCTTATAGATTTATAAAATCATTACCACAATTAAGATGACATGTTCCCTCTTTCTCAAATGTTTTCATGGTCCTTTGCAATGTATTCCTACTTGTCTCTGCTCTTAGGTAACGACCAAGTTGCTTTTCAATATTTCAATTTTTATATATGGAGATATGTAGTTTTATCTAATATATTTATGTACTCTTTAAGACCATTAGTAAGATAGTTTTATAATCAACTTCTGGGATTCAATTTTCTAGATATCCCTCCTCTAAAAACGTTTATTTAACTGACACTTTAAGATGATATTTTCCCTAAATATAAAAATTTTGATTAACTGTATTTTACTTTCAGAGTATTAAAAATGCTGAGTGCTTTTGTTGAAGCTTCTAACAAAAAGTTCTCTACACATCCTACCTTTGATCTTATGAAATATGCATGCGTGCACACACACACACACATACACATACACACACACACACACACACACACACACACACACACACGACTTATTTGAAGATACTTGTCTTTTCTGTGACTTTAAATGAATGAATACAGAGTGACTTGTCGGCCTGTCTGGTGGTGCACACATGTATTTTACTTGCTTTGTAATCCTCCTATTGATTCTAAAACTTCTCATCTCTATGGTCTGATGAATTTTTTAAATTTCAAAAATCTTTGCTGTTATTTTTTAAAATATTTCATTAGCTATATTCCTTGTCCCTTCTTTTAAGGAATAATTAGATGCTAAACCATTAGATATTGCATGCCAACTTAATAGGCTATATTTTAATCTTCCCCCCTCTTCATACTTCAACTAAGTAAGTCTTTCTGTCCACGAATCTATAGCTTCCAGATTCTTCCTAATATTTTTGTGAGTATGTGGCATATCTGTCAAAATGAGTCTTCACCACCATTTAGTCTTCTGGGATTTCTTTCTTGTATTTTTTTGTGGTTTTGATTCCTGCTTGAATTCCTTATGCATTGCTGCATCTTATCATCTTTTTCTGCTTGAGACTTGAATACATCAATCATTGTTATAAAATACTTCTCTGGAATGTCACCATCATCATCAGCTTGGTACTGTTGGGTCCTTTGTCTCTTGACGATGGACTGCTTTCTGTTTGAGTTGTTAGATGTCCTTACATTTTAGCTAATTGCTTGGCACAGACTGTAAGGCATTAGAACTGGCATCATTAGTATTTATGCCTGTTCTTCACGTCCTTCTTTTGTTAGACATTCAGAGTGGAGAGTTGAGTTAATTTGGGAAAATGTAAGGCTATTTTTGAAATTTGCTGTCATCCCTTTGATGTTATCATGTCATTAACATGAGGATTAATGTGTATGTGAGTGTTACTTTAGATGCATTCAATATAGTTTAATATTCTGCTTCATCCATCACAATATTTTAATTCAACTTCATATTTTCACTGTTACCTATAATTCATAATAATAACTAACTTTTCTACTTTCTAGATAATTGGAAAATTATATATATCTCCCTGTAATTATTCAATAATCTAGTGCTTTTATTGTTGGAGAATGTAATTTGCATGATTTCCATCACTTGAAATTTATTAAGTCTTACTTTATGGCCAAAAATGTGATCTGTCTTAATCAATGTTCCTAAAAGGCTATGTGTGTGGTATTCTATCAGAAATAATTGACTGATAATGTATCATAGTCTCAATGTCTTTGTTTCTGTCTCATATCAGATATTGCAATAAACTATTGTCCCTAAATATAGCCATGAATACACTTATTTGTCCTTTTATATCTATTTACTGGATGTATTTGAAGGTTTACTATTATGTGGATAAATATTTGAGTTGATATACTTTCAGTGTAAATTGATTAGCATAAAATACATTTTCTTCATCTAATTCTTTAAAAAATGTCACATTTATAGTTGTTTATATTGATTTATATGTGCATCTCACTATAAACCCTATTGTATTAGAGAATACTATGATAGCTGCTAATTAAAGAACAAAACACACCTATCTGATCTTGCATCAGACAAGACACTCTCATGGAAGACAGACAAAATCCAAGCAACCTCTCCAGTGTAGTTAATCACACTGTAACAACATTTGTTTCTTATTCTTGTTAAAGACATCATGGTGGATATAATTTATACCATTAGGGGAATCTTAATGCATGAGACATAGAAGCTCTGTGTTATCTTTTATAACATTTCAAAATACTAAATTGATTTTAAAACTCTTGGATGATTATCCAAGCAAAACTCTGTAAAAGCTGCCTACATGGCAAATCTCAAGCCTCCACCAGTCTTTCCTTCTTGCTTCAGAGAGCCTGGCTCTTCTTCACCTACTGAGCTTGGATGCTCCAGCATTTAGAGGGCATTTTGCAAAGAACCTTTTCCTGCAGCTTCAATTAAATAAATTAGCATCTCTTTTGGAGCAGTGATCCTCTTACCAACTGTAGCTCTCATACCAAGAGCATGTGGACTCCTCTCAGTAGACCAAATTTCTGATGCATAGGCTCTCTAATACCATGTTCTAAAGCTTTCCAAACCCAGTTCTAATTGCAGCTGTGAATTACGCTTTACAGTTATTTATTAAAGTTTGTTTCCTCTTCTGAAATTAGGTTGCTCATTTCTAGTTACACTTTTATTATCCAGTGTTTACCACTATGGGCTCTGGCATGACATAGGCCCTCAACATATACCTATTTAGTAAGTGATTCCATTTCTTATGAGAGCAAATTCCACTCAATTCTGGCTTGATGAAACAAGAAGTTTAAAAGGTTTATTTTCAAGGATATGAGGGATCTTATGTATTGAGATCCAAATATCATTGCTTGGATCTCAAATTCTTTTACTGCTTCTCTAAGGCAGGAGGAGAATGTATTTCAGTTTAGACCAAGTATGTTGGCATACAAAACCACTCTAGGTGATTAGAGATGGGTAAATGCAATAGGCAAAGCTACTACTCTTAGTACCCCCATGTTCAAACCTTCAGGAAAAGGACAGATCTCTGTGTTGTGGTGTAAAGTCTTGTTCATCAGGATCTTTCCCAGATCTGCAGAGGTTGAGAAAACGCAGAGCTGCCTAAACTATAAGCCTTCAGAGACTCTTTTTTATTTCTTTTCATCTGTTTTCCCTCATTGTAATTGAAAGGAGCTAAAACCCATTTTGTGATTTGCTGTTTATCAGGCAAATGATTCTTTGAGGCAATTCCCTGTGGGACTTGCTTTACATTTTGGGAACATTCCAGTTCAGTGACAGCAGATGGAAGATCATCTTTAGATTTTCAAAAAGAAAGGCAATGGAATGAATTTTGGGGAGATAGCAAGACTGCAGTTACACAGATGAAGTTGAAAAGCCTTGAACAGTGCTGTTTACATCTAAAACACACACCCTGGGAATTGAGAGATGAGGGACTGTGCAGAGAAGGATGTTAACGCTGTTGGTCTGCATCCTCCAGTCTTGCTTGGCACGCCATGGAGTGGTGGGGAATGGGATCCATTGGATCCGTCTCTTTTTTTTCTGAATTTCTTAAAACCTAAGATATTTTCTTTCCATTTTAGAGGAGTGGGGAAGAACTAAAGGTCACCAAATTCTTGTAGTCTCTAAAAGAGTTCAGTACAGATGGGATGTTTATTAGTAACCTCACATAACATTCACTAGGAAACATTAGTTGCCCTAGAGATAAAGCAAAATCTGCCCCCTTTTTACTAATTGGATTGGTGAGAAAAATCTCATGTATCAATATTTATTTTGATTTCATTAAAAACACACCACATAAATGACATCCTAAGCTTGTTTTCTACATGTACCCTGTGGATTCATTCATATATGTTTTGGTCATTGACAGGATCATACAGTGTAAAATTTCTCAAACATTTTTTTAAAATAAAAAGGCAAGGCATTCCTGTAGCATTCTATGATAAATTCATGAAAATCTTGAGGAATAAACTTCATTTACTGTTATGGAGCTAGGTCTGAAAACAAATATTTCCTCCTGGAAGAAAGCGTCTTAAAAATCAGGAGGTAGAGGAGACACACTAAGCTCAGGAATTATACAGACCTTACAAGGCACAGAAACTCTGGAAATTCATAGGATCGGAGAGCTCTTTCTAATGTTATCTGTGAGGGAATAATGACTCATTAGAGAGTAATCTGACCAACTGAGCTCCCTGAAAGGCATGCAAAAACTTCAGAGATGTATGCAGCCTTTGTGAACTGAAACATAAGCAGGAGTAGAGATTTTAGTGGTGTGGCACCTGAGCCTTTTATATTCTTTTAAGTAACACTCCCTCATAGTCCTGAAAATAGGCCATATGAACTCCTTGTTTACCAAGCTATACTTGGCTAGATCATTCCTTTGATCATTGGTTGATGTCCTGTCTGTGGTTCATAGACATCTGTTTACACATGGTTATTACCTCCATAATTATAAATGCTGGCATTTCTACTCATTTGCCATATCCTAATATTTTTAACATAACCTTAATTTTTTTTCCTAAATGAAATGGCTTGGGTGTACAACATTCCACATCTTGGTGTTGTATAACAACAGGACTAAGTCTAAAATTTCTAATCAGTATGATGGACATGCTCAGTGGAGCTTGGATGACCATCCCCACATTTCCTTTCTCCCATTTCATACCAGGTTAAAAAACTATATAGCAAACAAGTTCAGTTTATACACACAGTTAAGGATGTTATTTGGAAAGGGTTATTGCTACCCAAACTCTAACATCTCCGTGTCTTTAATATGAATCTCATTTAAGGAAAATGTCTTCCCCCACTGTGGGTGAAATGTTATAGGTGCTGACAAATGTCCATTTCCATCCAAATTCTCCAATATACTCTTATATAATTTTGTTTGAAGTTCTAAGTCTCTATATGGATCTACTTGGGCTAATCACTGGGTGTTCTAAGGGACCATTCTGTTTCAAACATAAGTACAAAGACTGAAGAATGGACTTCTCAATTTTTTTGTTGGTAACCATAGAAATCCTTGAAGAAATACTTGATCACAGGGATGGTATAGTTTAATAGACTTTGTAGGCTTGGATAAAATATATGAAGGTATAGCTTAAAGAGGAGTTCTTGAATCATGGAGTACAATCCGAAGAGTGGAAAAGGGGAAATCACCGAGATCCTATAAAACTGAAAGATGGGATGTGCAGAGATGGAGGGAATATGTGTGCTATTGAAAGCAGAATGTGAGGCAGAAAGATGTGGGTATAGTAGATGCTTACAATTTGTTTAGACTAAAGATCATAGAAGTCACTGCAGTTTGGTAAAGCCAGTGTAAAGAAAATTTGTAAATAGATATGCATTCTCTTAACCTACTTTTATCTGCAATGGGAGTGCAGAACATTGGTTACTACTGATATTTAAATAGCGGACACTATCTAGTTCTTTGTTTTTTTTTTTAAATGTTTGTGTTATGTAAGCTAAATTAATTCTTTCAATTTTTGATGGAAAAGAAAATACTTATGAATGGTCCATAAACCATCTGCTATCTCAGGATGTTTTTTTATCATAGACTTCATTTTATGGTAACTTTTGTACTATCAGCATAGACTTACAAGGCATTATAACCCTGCAAAATATCATCTTCTCACATTCTTATCTTGTGGAAAAAATGCCACTAGTCATAAGTCACTGGAACAATTTCTGAAGTAACTCAAACGTATCACCACATCAACAGCAAAATAAATAAACATGGCATTTAGAAAAACAAAAACACTGGCTCATGCTTAAATTGGAAAAACATAGACCATGGATATTAATCAGTTAAGTATAATTATTTCTAGCATCTCAATTAAGGTTAATAAGTCAAGAAGCAATATGCTATATTTATAGCTTCATATGATAAACATACTTCAGAAGTATGTATATGTAAGTGCATAGTATAAAACAATGAACATCTGTTTATTCTGTCATTTTTTCAGTTATATAAAAACATTAAAAGTATAACATTCATTTATATTTATGGATGAGAAGGAAATAGTCAGCTGAAAACTCCAAAACCACAGACATTTTGAGGAGCATTTTTTGCTTATAAAATATATTATATTCTTATCTTATATTCAATGGCTGCTGAAAATATTCCTCAGTTCACACTTTGGGAAGAGAAAGGAAGTTTAACATACAATATCTACTAATGAACATAGTGGAGCATGTGTCCTAATTGCATGCTGCGGAATCCTCTGGCCCAGGAGTGGTATAGCAGGGTCCTCTGCAAGTGTCATGTCTAGTTTTCTTAGGAACCGTCCGACTGATTTCCAGAGTGGTTGCACCATCTTACAATCCCACCAACAGTGAAGGAGTGTTCCTCTTTCTCCATATCCTCCCCAACACCTGCTGTCTCCTGAGTTTTTGACCTTAGCCATTCTGACTGGTATAAGGTAAAATCTCAGGGTTGTTTTGATTTGCATTTCCCTAATGGCAAATTGAGCATTTCTTAAGGTGCTTTTTGGCCATCCGAATTTCTTCAGGTGAAAATTCTTTGTTTAAGTCTGTACCCCATTTTTTTTCATAGGGTTATTTGGTTCCCTGGGGTCTAATTTCTTGAGTTCTTTGTACATATTGGATATTAGCCCTCTGTCGGATGTAGGATTGGTGAAGATCTTTTCCCAATTTGTTGGTTGCCATTTTATCCTTTTGATGGTGTCCTTTGCCTTACAGAAACTTTGTAATTTTATGAAGTCCCATTTGTCAATTCTTGATCTTAGAGCATAAGCTATTGGTGTTCTGTTCAGGAACTTTTCCCCTTTGCCCATGTCCTCAAGGGTTTTCCCCAGTTTCTTTTCTATTAGGTTCAGTGTGTCTGGTTTTATGTGGGGGTCCTTGATCCATTTGGAGTTGAGTTTAGTACAAGGAGATAAGAATGGATCAATTCACATTCTACTGCATGCTGACCACCAGTTGAACCAGCACCATTTGTTAAAAAGGCTATTTTTTTTCTCTCATCTGAAAGGGCTTGCTTCTAGTGGGACAGTCTCAATGAAAATCCTAAGCATATACTCAGATGCAGACAAGCAGAAGCAAGAGCCCAAGTTTTCCCTCAGGAATCCCTGAAGGTCCAACAAAGCGCTATACACACGTGAAAGTCAACCTTGGATGCTTGCTAAAGCCAGAGAGTATCAATACAAGTCTATGGTATACCACCTAAAGTTGATTTATCTTTAGTTTGTCCCACTCTGACTCACTTACACTGTCAGAAGCCAATGGAAACCCTCTATGATGAAAGAAAGAAAACACATTTGGAGACATGTGGCATCCACCATTACCAAGGAAGGATGGATAGTTTAGAGTAATAAAACATGGCAAGGGGAATACTTATATCAGTTTACACATGGCTGTGCTTAAACTGGACAGGCACAGTGACTATGGAAACAGACATTTCTTGTGATTGAGGGCTCTAGATAAATTTCTTCTTAGTATCTAAGAATGACTAAAAGTTACTTTAGGCATATCCAGTGTTAATGGAAGCAATCAGGCTCAAATAATATGCTTAGAAGAACAGTGGCATACAGAATAAAGTTAGTTTGCTTCATGTGTCAAAACTCTCCCTTACAGTTAAAAGTCAGGGATATAATTCTTAACACTGTAACTGTAATTTCTCCCAAAGTGGTGTAATCAAAGTGGCTGATGACAGAGGACGGTCACGCCACAAGGTGCATGCATGCCGTGCAGAGAGAGCTACAGGCTGGAAGGAAGCAGAGGCTGTGGTCCAGGCCGTGCTTTTTAAAAAGTGAACAAAGAAGCTTAACCTTGCTAAACCTCACTTAACCCAGGTAGCTCCACAAGCTACAAGTGGTGGTTCCTGTTCTGCCTGCTCCTCCAAGCTGTTGGGATATAAACAGAAGAAAAGGCTTTCAGAGAATTTCTATGAAGTGTTGGCCAATACACCTTACCCTCACTAGGGCTCAGAAGAGGGTGTGCGGGAAGGAAAGCAAGACGTATTGTTTTCCTTTTTAAATAATTACCATTGCCTTTTTGTATCAGAAGAATAAAATCTTTTCTCCTCCGGACATTCCTCTCATTGTTGATTTCATCTGAGGAGAAAAGATTAAAACATAATCCACACATCAAATGAGGTACAAGAAGAACAGAAGAGTGGCCCCAGGTTCTGGAAAGACTCAGTGTAGCAGCATAGGGCAAAACCAGAACAGGGAAGTAGGAAAGGGTGGATGGGAGAACAGGGGGAGGGAAGAGGGCTTATGTGACTTTCGGAGAGTGGGGGGGGGGGGGCTGAAAAGGGGAAATCATTTGAAATGTAAATAAAAAATATATTGAATAAAAATAATGCCATTAAAAAATTAAAAATCAACTGTTTTGCTTTAATGAATTTCTCCCTGAGAATCAGAAATCACAACGCCATTTATACCTTTTACTTATATTTGAAATGGACACTTGCTTATAGTAAAAAAAAAATCATGTGTCATAGAAAAGCTGAAAATCCACACAAAAGAACATTAAAACAAGAATCACCTCTCTTCCCAAAACTCACATTTGGACCATTTTCCTGTTGGTTGTTTTCTTTCTCACAAATAGAAAAGTCTTTTCACATAAGGTGCCCAATTACATGATGTCCTCTGCAGTTTCAAACTCCATTAAAGACTATTTCTTTCCAAGGACAGCCATGCTAGACTCCTGTCTCCAAACATAACACACTATTATTAATAGTATCAGGGATTGGTGCTTGTCCATGGGATGGGTCTCAAGTTGGGCCGATTATTGATTGGCCATTCCCTCATCCCCTGCTCCCTCCTCTGTGCCTGCATTACTTCTAGACGGGATAAATTTGGGGTTGAAATTTTGTGTATGGGTTAGTATTCCTGTCCCTTCTCTGGGGTTCCTGCCTGGGTATAGGAGGTGGTATAGGTCTTCAGGTTCCACATCCCCAATGCTGTGAGTCACAGCTAAGGTCACCCCCTTTGATACTTTGGCAACTCCCTTATCCCAGTTCTCTGTTAAGCCCTGGAGATGCCCCGCCACCTCTCTGCCTCTGTCAGGTACAAATTTTCCATTTATGCTCACCGCCATCATGTCAGGAGTATGGGAGGAAGAATTGTGGGAGAGGTGACTGGGAAAGCGGCACTGAGTGGGGTGAAAAGTGAATTTAAAACATATTTCTTATTTATGGGAGAGTATTTGGGAGATATGCACTTTGACTTGCCAGTCACTTGCCTTAAACCGCTTGAGGCTTTAAGTCGCACTGTCACCTGGTGTCTGTGATTATTTGGGGTCTGCTGTTGGTCTAACTGCATTTCTGTCATTTCTGTCGTACACTACTATTTCTCACTGCCTGATTCTAAGATATTCTTCTGATCTTATTCTTATTTATATTAGTCTAATACATGGAGGCTTTTAATGTTTACATTTAGGGTTTTAGACATACCTTAAATATGATGCTTAAAACATCAACTGAGCTTTGAATTTCACACACATATGTTATATTCAAATGTTCTGCTGAAATTGTTTCTGCACTGTTCAGTTCTTTAAATGATTCCTGCATCACTGGTTTATAATTACTGAAAATTATAACATATTCAGTATTTTAAATCTTTACCTTCCTTAATTTTGTTTTGTTCCAAGTTGGATTGGTTTTCTTTTTTTCTCTCTTTCTGAAAGAATGTCTCACTCTATGTAACCCCAGGCTAGTTGCTAGTCTTAAAAGATCTTTCTCTGGTTCTCCTGCTCCATCCACTGAGTGCTAAGATTAGAGACAGAAGCTACTCAACCTAATCTCTCTCTCTCTCTCTCTCTCTCTCTCTCTCTCTCTCTCTCTCTCTCTCTCTCTCTCTCTCTCTTTCTCTCTGTCTGTCTCTCTCTATCCCTCACTCCCTCTCTCCCCCTCCCCCCTGTCTCTCACCTTATGGTTGTCACTATTTGACCTTAATCTGTGGGGTTCTTGTGGGACTAGCTTTAAGATGATTTTTGGATCCCGAGTCTCTCTCCCATGAGGACCTGGTCCACACAGGGCTCTTAGTGCAAACTAATCCAGTCAGTTTGAGGTTCAGGTTCTTGATGACAGATGCTTCTGGACATGATCCTCAGCACAAATCTGACCTTTGGAATTTCTACTGCTCACAACATTTTCTCACTCTTTGAAAGATGAGTTGAATCGTGGACTCAGAAACAGCCCATTAGTTCTTTCCTATGTAGAATGTCACTACTGTCTGGGTCGGTCTGCTTCTGCCTCTAAAGCTTATGATGAGAGAGGGCAGAGGATAGAACGGTCCACCAAAGATGCCCATCTCTTTTTCATATTTTTTCATATGTTTCTTCTCCAGTTTCCCTGCTTTGCCCTAATGTTTATCTTAAGTTTATCTTGTCCATTACTAATTTAATTTTCTTTATTACGTCTTCTGTAGCTCCTTGGTTTCGTGCAGATTTTACTTTTGCTTGTTTTGCTTCCACTTTTATGAAACGCTCCCTAGGTCACATACACATGTTTCTCTCCTTCATGGCTTATAGAAGCCGGTCCCCACTCACAGAAGCCCCTCCCCACCACAGAAGCCCCTCCATTTACAGAAGCCCCTCCCCTCTACAGAAGCCCCTCCCCACCACAGAAGCCCCCTCCCTTCTACAGAAGCCCCTCCTCACCCACAGAAGTCCCTCCCCACCACAGAAGTCCCTCCCCTCTACAGAAGCCCCTCCTCACCCACAGAGTCCCCTCGTCACAAACAGAAGCCCCTCCCCAACCATAGAAGCCCCTCCCCTCTACAGAAGCCCCTCCTCACCCACAGAGTCCCCTCGTCACAAACAGAAGCCCCTCCCCACCCACAGAAGTCCCTCTTTATCCACAGAAGCCCCTCCCCACCACATAAACCCCTCCCCACCCACAGAAGCCCCTCCCCACCCACAGAAGTTGCTCCTCACTTCAAGCTGCATTCTTATCAAGTCATTGTTCACTTTCCCTTTCTTAGAGACCATAATTTCTCAAGAATTTTCGAGAAGGTAAGAAAATACATTGTAAGTTTTATTTCTGCTACTGTAACACTTCTCACAAACATACTTTAATTCTGGATATTAGCTTTCTTCTGCTGCTGTAGGTATAATTACTCTTTTTTATTAGCCATAGTTGAAATAAGAGTTTCATTCCAGCAAAGCATAATGTTTATTGAAAAAGAAAGCTGTAGCTGTTTCTTGTTAATCTTCACCATTCCACTTAATTATTGTTCAGTATCCCTTTAGGAGGTATCAAACTGGAGACATGGTAAATTTATTGCTAGTCAAAGTAATATAAGTGAGAACTCATGGTACCTGGAACACTGGCTTTGGTTTCTTTGTTTGCTTGTTTCTTTCTGCTTTAATTTTATAATAATTTCTTGATTAATTTTATTTGACAATTTTATAGGTGTGTATAATATAGCCTGTTACACTTATCTCTCTTGCTTCCCTTATTGCTTTACCACAACTTCTCAATAGCCTTGTCTACCTATAAACCAAAGCTATCTCCTATGATGCCAACCAGGTCTCTGTCTGTGTCAATAACTGAAAAGTGTCATTTTACCCCAGCCACTCAGGCTGTACTGTGCCCAAGGACTCCTTACCTTTCTGAAAAAGAAAACCACTTCCCTTTATTGCTTCAGGAAGATACAAAAAAGTCAGCAGAGGTCATTGGTGGAGAGATGCTGGAGCAGCATTTTAATCAAACAAGGCTTGCTGCCTTGGTGATAAGATAAGTTTGAAAAATGCAAACTGTATGTCTGCTTGGCTCTATGTTCTCATCATCCTCAAACACAAATTGTTCACAAAGTGTACAAGATTAATACTAAATACACGACAAGACTTGAATTCAAAAAGCTGCTGGAAACTCCAGAGACATTTTCAAAGAGCTACCATATAAAAAGCTTCCAGTCTGAATGTAACATGAGTGCAGAGCTCCCACCATCATAGCTTCCCATCATTATAGACTGTATCACCTCTAACCATCAGCAAAATAAACCTCTCCTCCTTAAAACAAGCTACTGTCTTTTTGTCATGATCACCCCTACAACAAAACTCATTTCCAGGGCAAATTACATAAGTTGCCTTAATTCGTCTTGCTGATTAGACAGTCTGAACCTGTGCAGTCACTGGAGCCATCCCACAGACCACTCCAATTGAATTTCAATTTGATTTGTTTTAGCTCAATAGACACAGTTTGAGATGTCTGGGAGATTCACAAGGCAATTATCTCAGAAGCTTGAGAATTATGACTCTTCTTTGGCAGGGGTTATTTCTCAAAAGATGACATCTATTTGCAGATATTTTTTGATACTCTACTAGCCTCATGATGATGCATAGCCTTTTACAACATTTGGGACTCCTTTTGCTGTTGCCAACTTGTAGAAGAAAGATATTGACAGAAAGATCAATGATGTAGCAAGCAAATAATCGTTACTCTTAATCTACTAACTTCAGTTTTCTCATCAGTAAATTGAGAGGAATGAAGAAGTTGCCATACTTATGTTATTACTTATGTTATTAATTACTTATGTTATATTACGTATGTTATGTTATTGTCTCCTTGACCCAAACTCAGTATTTCCTCACCATGATGGGTAGAGAGAAGACACTCCTGAAAGTCATCTGATCTCAACAGGTGCAGTGCGTGCACAGTCACCTCCCCCTTGTCTCTCTCTGTCTCTCTCACTTCTTTGCTCGTCATTATGTCTCTGATGGTGGTGGTGATGATTGTTTTAAACAATCTATGAAATATTAGCTCTGTATTTCAGAAGACTACTCAGGTTATAATTCTGCTGTCCTCCTGTCTAATCTTCTGTATCCTCAAATCTAAGTCAAGAAAAATGACTACAGTTTCCATATTAATAGCCATCCAGAGAATTTTGAAAAATATCTCCAAATAGAAGTCTTCTTGTTATATGTCACAAACAAATAGCTGTTTTGAATAAGACAAAATATACAAGTATAAATATTCATTGTTGAGATGGAAACAAAAATCAGACCAAAGTATGGAAAAGCTATTTGTTCAATAAGAAAGAGGAGAAATCAGCATTATGCAGTGGTGAGTGACTGTTGAATTAGATACCCACTTCAAGACCAGACTGCTTCCAAGATCATTGTTATTCTCTTTGTCACTCATAGAACAGATATAGAATTTTGAAAGCAATATTAATAAAAACCATTTCAAGTTTCATTTATATTATACATTATTCCAAAATTTTCTTCCCATCAAACCTGATGTGGTTATTGTCATGCATATTAATTGAGTTTAATTAGAGGATTTTGTATCTAGTCCACACTGTATGTAAAGCCATAGAGAATAAACCACGATTTATGCTGTAAAAGAAACACTTTCTTGTTTCTACTGGTATTTTGTGTTGGATAATTTTATGTCAACTAGACACAAACTAAAGTCTATGAGAGGAGAGAGCCTCAATAAGAAAATATATCCATAAGATCGGGGTGTATACAAACCTATAAAGCATTTTCTTCAATAGTGATTGATGGGGAGGGTCCAGCCCTTTGTGAGTGGTACCATCCCTGGGCTGGTGGTCCTGGTTTCTATAAGAGCAGGCTGAACAAGACATGAAGAAGAAGCAAATAAGCAGCACCCCTCCATGGTCTCTGCATCTGCTCCTGCCTCCAGCTTCCTGTCCTGCTCGAGTTCCTGTCCCTACTTCCTTCGATGGTGAACTGTGATATGGAAGAGTAAGCCAAATAAACCCTTCACCTACTACCCCCTGTTTTTGATCATGGTTCCTCATCATAGCAGCAAAAGAAGCCTAACCAAAAGAATTTTATTCTTTGGTTTATTGTATAAAGAATTTCATACATGTTGAGTGTTTTGGAAAAATTGCTTTTTTTTCTTTGTATATGTTAAATTGTTTCTTTATAAAAGAAGTTATTCATTGGAAAAATTTCACTGAAAAATCAATATGTATATTTGTGAGATTGAAGCAGGCAGTGGGTCTTATTAGTTTTCACCATCTGTCACTCGGAACATCCTGTTAGCCTCATGTATACCTACCTTCTTATGTAACTATCCTTCATATAGAATGTTGGTACATTACATATTTCCCTTGATGTGGAAAAACCTAAACTTCTGGTAATTAAATTGGAGAAATAAACTACAAAAGCCCCATATTTTGACTATTGTCTAAGCACCATGTTGTTATCCCTATTTAATTTGTAATTTGTCATAGGTATAAGTGTTTGGTGGTTTGCATGAGTGTACAGGTGCATGTGCAAATGTGGGCACATGTGTGAGCCTGTACATCACTATCAAGTGTTTTCCTCAATTGGTCCCATATTTTCTTTATTCTGAGATGGGGAATTATCAATTGTGCTAGACATCTGCCCAGTGCTCGGGAATCAGCTTGTTTCTGACCATCAGTTCTGGATTACAAGCACATCTGTGCCCGACTTCCTGAGTGGGTTCTGTGGATCCCAACCCAGCTCTTCACACTTGCACCACAAACATTTAGAGCCATGTCTCTAGTCTCCACCCATCCTTTATAGCCTTTGCTAGTACATTTTATTTATCCATGGTACCTATCTCCATTTCTGAGTATTTTTTAGCTTGTAATGGGGCTTACAAAACTGTAAAAAATAGATTGTGTGTCAAGAAATGTTTAAAATAGAACTCTGGCATATGAGTACCAAGGTAATGCTTGCTATAAGAACTACTACTATGTGTAAGCAAATCCTTATTACCTTCTTTGAAGTGTGGCCTGTAACATGTTCAGGGATAGCATCACTTTGATTTCCAGAATTTTCTTGCAACAGTATTTCTAAAAAGACATGTGGAACAATGGTGCCAACATGCTAGCCTCTACTAATTCTATCTTTTTCATTGTTTTAATTACTCATCATCTTCCTTCTTCCTAGTCCTTTGTAAAATCACATTAATACATGGATCTGAGGGGCTTAAGAGATAGCTAAGTAGTTAAAAGCATTTGCTGCTCTTTTAGAAGACTTGGCCTCAGCCGCCAGTGCCCACGGTAGGTAGCTTACAACAAACTATAACTCCAGTTTCAGATATGCAATATCTTTTGGCCTTCAGAGACACCTGTACACACACACACACACACACACAGTGCACTTAAATAGAGCCAAGTACACACCCATACAAAAGTTAGTTAAATATTTTGGAAATTCATTTATAATAAGAAACTATTATGTTCACAGTTATATCTTAGTGCTTTAGGAATCTACATTTTTAGTACATTCAATTATTTTCTCATTCTTTAATAGCTACTTCTATAACTGTTGGTGTTTATATCAAATAAATCTTTAAGGCTGTATTTCATAACTATAAAAGATTAAAGTATAATAACAAATATGCATGGACATCTAGTTTATGATGCCTTGACTTTTAATTTTAAGACGGTGTGAACATGATACATTCAGTAGAAACCTTAGTATTTGGGGATGTTATCTCTCTCTACAATAGCAGTATTTGGTCAGGTACATTTTATTAAACGATTTCAGGCAGTGGCAGAACCTGACTTCCTCTAACCATGAAATCATAATGGTAAATGATTGACACTTTACAGCAAGCACTGTGTTGCTAAATTATGGTGTTCAAGTAGAGCAGGTATATCTACATGTATTTTTGACTTACAGTATTTTCAGTTTGCAATGTTGCTCAGAACGGAATCCTATTGGAAAACAAGGAATAGCTGTATTTTATTTTACAACTAAAGTGATTACTAGGAGCTGGTCAGTTCAGATGTACAAATATCAAACAGAGATGTGATCTAAGTACATAAAGTATCCTTGTCAAAACAAAGTTGGAGAGTGTGGCTTATTGTTTTGCCAGCCATTACATGCATAAGGTAGAACATACCTACCTACATACATATATACATACATGCATACATATGAATAAATAAATCACTTAAAATGGTAACATAGAATCTTTGTATCTTAAAGGCACACTGCTCTGGGAGAAAGTAGTGGGGAAAATTTTGGCTGAGTTGTTGGAACATAAAACCCTCTCTAATCTCTCAGATTACGTTTAATAAAATCTTTCAAAATCCCCTAAAACACCATAGCACAGATTGGCATTGAGTCCATGGTTGAAGGCTGCAGAGGCTGGAAACTCACATCATCAGATAGTAGCTGCAACAGGAATGGAGGCACGTTGAGAAACACACGTGAAGGCAAGTATGCACATGCTGCTTTGTGTGGGATATTTTCATATCTGGACGTAAAGCTTGAGTGTGACAGCCATGTTAAGGATGGATCTTCCCAAAGCAGCTAGTTCTTTATGGAAACACTCTCACAGACATATGCAGAAGTGTATCTCCCAGGCCAACTCTGAATACAGTTGTCAGTCCAATGATTACAGTATCTAAACTGAAAATGAGCCTCACATAGTCCATATGTAGGCCCTATCACTTCCTGTAGCCCTCAGTGTCCTCTGCCTACAACTTAGTGACTTTAACAAATAGGTCAGTGCAGAAGTGTCCCTCAGAAAGAGATCGAGTCTTACCCCCATGAGCCACTTTTGTCAATAGACAGCATTGATTCTTTGGGTGTGTTCTTGACGACTGTATCATGGCTAGCTTCTTCTCTCCTCTAAACACAGAACTCTAAAATGGGTCTGGGTTATCCAAGAATTAATTAAAGACTCTCTATACTCCATAACTGATGTCTCATTACAATTTTAATTCCCACTTCAAATTATTCCTGCAGTCTTACTGAAGTATGTCAATAGTTATTATGCATAAGTAAACACATACATGTTCATGAATATGAATTAAGCTAAAAATATTGATTTTTGAATTTGTTAGGTATTCATCTGGTTATGTAACTAGTTGATTCTCCTGGCCTTAAAGACTTACATTCCATAGTAGTAGTAAAAATGATCACTTGTTGCAATAGGTGTTGACACTCATTTTACCCAATAGCACATTTCAGGGATGTTTGCTAATTGCAATGCTAGAGGAACCAAAATTTGAGGTATAATCTCCTTTGAAAACATAATAGCTATTTCTGGGGTTCTTTAGAAACCAACTTTGCAACAGATGTTAGCTTATAATGTTCTAATTTTAAATGGTGTTTATTTAATTCCTGGGGGAAAATACATCAATTATCATCCATGTGGAGGAAATACATATCTTCTAGAACAAACTCTTGAAAAATTCACTTTTAAAGTCTTATACTTAAAGTATTTTAATGCTGCTTCTCATTGTTAGTGGTTTGTGAAGTAGCAGTAATAGAAGGGAGATAATTCTGAAGCCTACTTTTGTTATGGCTTAGACGAAAGAAAGAAAGAAAGAAAGAAAGAAAGAAAGAAAGAAAGAAAGAAAGAAAGAAAGAAAGAAAGAAAGAAAAGAAAAGAAAAGAAAAGAAAAGAAAGAAAGAAAGAAAGAAAGAAGCCGGATGGTGGTGGCACACACCTGTAATCCCAGCACTCTGGGAGGCAGAGGCAGGTGGATTTCTGAGTTTGAGGCCAGCCTGGTCTACAGAGTAAGTGCCAGGACAGCCAGGGATACACAGAGAGACCCTGTCTAGAAAAAAACCAAATCCAAAAAGCCAAAAAAAAAAAAAAAAAAGGAAGGAAGAAAGAAAGGAAGGAAGGAAGAAATGAAAAGAAAGGAAAGAAGAAAGGAAGGAAGGAAGGAGGAAAGAAAAAGAAAGAAACAAAGGAAAGAAAGAAAGAAGAAAGGAAAGAAGAAAGAAGAAAGAAAGAAAGGAAGGAAGGAAGGAAGGAAGGAAGGAAGGAAGGAAGGAAGGAAGGAAGGAAGGAAGGAAGAAATAAAGCTTCTGCAAGTTGCATTTTTCATTTAGTTTTTAAGTGGAGGTACCAAAGGCTAGCTACCTAATTACTAGTCCTGTATGTGATTTAATCAAAGTAGTGAGTATAAACTTCATAAGAGACTGTAACACTGTGTTCACTGGGTGCTAGCTTCCATGTCTATTCAACATCTATGAGACTTTATCTTAAAATGTAAATGTCACCATTATCCATATTTCAATCCTATGAGTTTTAATGATGTACACTAGCTCTGGATTCTTTTTTATGGCAGCATAACAAAAATAGATTCTATTTTCTTATGTGCATGTGCTATTGCCCATTGGAAAAAAGAAAGGGTATGTCTATTTGGAAGATAAGAGCTTGTGGGAAATAGCATAATTATCTGGCCATTCTGAAACATCTCAGTAGGCATTTGTCAGTTCCTACAGGCTATCCAAAGGCATAATGGCATAATGAACATTTCTACTAAGGAAGGAAATTTATAACTCTAACATATTTTAAAATGACAAAGAGAATCAAAGAAATGGAAGCAAATGCCATGAGTGCATTTGGCTCTAATCTAAACTTTCCCTTGATGGACACAGAGAGAGGACTGATGGGTGCTGCCCAACATTTTCTGTAATTTAGTTTATTTTGTGCTGTTCTTCTTGGTGTTTTCCCATAAGGTCACCATCATTTTACCAAAACAGACCAAGTAGAGAATGGTGAGCAGGAAACATGCTCAGTGGCAATCATTTAGAGTTTCTTGCAGAAATGCCTTATGGGAAAATGTACACACACACACACCAACTAGAAATGAGATGTAATAGAATATAAATCCAGGTTCAATGTCTTTGGATTCATAGATCCATGAATATGGTTTGTTGTTTTAGGATTTTTGCTTTTTGTATTTTTTTGAAACTGAGTTTACTCTATAGTTTTTTAAAATGAGGGGACCTTACAAGGCTTAGTTGTCCATGACCCAAGGACCTTAGATGTCAGACACTTGCAGTCATCAGAGATCAACCAGGAACAATGACTTTGAGTTTCTTGTCTCACACTAGTCATGATGGAGTTATAAAAATGGAAGCAGTCTTTATTAAAAATTATTAAAGAGGGGGCTGGGGAGATGGCTCAGCAGTTAAGAGTTTTGGCTGCTCTTCCAGAGGTCCTGATTTCAATTCTCAGCAACTTCATGGTGGCTCACAACTATCTGGAATGGGATCTGATGCCCCCTCTTCTGGTGTGTCTGAAGACAGCTACAGTGTACTCACATATATAAAATTAATAAATAAATCTTAAAGAAAAGGAATTATTAAAGAAAGTGAGATACTGAGTAGGGAGAGAAGTTCCCAAGAGTGAATCTTAAAGGGGATTTCAGAATGGTTTTTAACATACCTGTCTCTGCTTCTGATAACTATTATCCTCCAAGAGGGCCAACAGATGTTACTATATTAAGTATAGTTTTAAGTGATTAAATTTATTTTCATTTTGTTTAACCATCTTTCTCTGCATTTTCAAGGAAATTAAAAAATGCAAAGAAATTTTGAAGGTATTCATGATATTGAATTAGTTAAAGCATCACCCAAAACTGTAACACTCATGGGAATACAAAACGATGCAGATCAAGGGAAAGGCTGCTTCCTCGAGTGGCACAATAAAGAGATAACACACAAGATAAAATCACACTCCTCGATATTCATCTATGAGCAATGCTAGTGATAATACAATAGATTACCAGTATCCACTATCTTTAATAATATAATGAAAAAAGTGATAGCTTTACAGAAAAATTCATGCACTAATATTTATGACAGCATTTTACAACTGAAATTGGCAACAACTCAATGCCCATGAGTTGTGGAGCCAGGGGAGCAGGCCTGGAGCAAGAGTAGGGTCGAGGCATATCCAAACCTCAGAAACCTTGTCCTGAGATTAGCAGGAGTAGGATTGCCCCACCCCTATCCCCTGCCCTGGGTCTCCAGCCCATGTAGATACTTGCCCTCATCTTTACTCCATTAGAAGAGGTCAAGTAGTCCAGTAGCCAGGTTCCTTTCCTCTTATAAGGTCATGTTCACAGCACCTGGAATTCCCTCTTATACAAATGAGGCATTCCTCACACTCTATCCTGGACATATGATGTACACTCACCCTATAGCCTCTGCCCATGCCTCAAAAGTATAGCCTCCCTCACCAGTTAAACAGCACTCAGTGAAGCCTGCCTCATGAGACTCCGTTCTCATCCAGCTTACAGTGACCTGGAGCCTCTATCACCCCCAGTCATTCCTGCCTGTCTTTGTCTGCAGGCCATGCTGTTACAGGAGGTGGGTGAGGCATGGAGGATGAGGGATGGGGGGTGGGGAATGGGGGATGGGGGATGGCAATATACCTATACATATATGTATATCTCATATACACATACACATATCCATACACATATCCATACACATATATGAAATAAGTACTTCACATGCAGTATTTGGGAAACTATATTTTGCCACAACTTTTAGTACATTAGTTTCTTCACATGGAGACGTGATTCCATGTATATTAAAGGATGCAAGACTAGGAAATGGAACTTTAGTAGCCTTCATATTTTTAGCCTCCTTCCAATTTTATAAAGTGTGTCACATCTTACCTGCTCCAATCCACCTTTTCCTCCTAACCCACTTAGAAATTAACCAGTGGTTAGAATCAGTCTTTCCAGGAAGGAATTGCCATCAAAACATTAGTTTAAAGTGTAATCTGTTGGCAATGCACAGAAGGGTTATCAGGATAAGGTAGCAGGTAGCTATCAGGAGTTGCTATCTATGGTCTAAATGCTTGTGCTCTCTGTAAGTTTCTGGGCTGATATATAACCTACGTGACTGTGCTTGCTAGACTATAGGTCCTTTGAGAGGTTGATGACATTATCAAAGAGTTCCTATAGAAATGACTCTTCCCACCATGGGAAGAGGCAATGAGAAGCTACACATGAGAGGAGAGTCTCAGGGCGGGAGCCTAGCAGAGACCAAGGGGCAGGTGCCTTGCTCGTGAGCTCCTTAGCCTGCAGACCTGAGAGGATTACGCTGCTGTTGTTTACAAGCCAGTCTGTGTACCATCTTTGTTGGCACAGCCATGCACTCCAGACTAAAATGGGCCTTGCATATATTAAAGAACCACTGATTTGGAAGGTGCGGCATGGTATTGAACACTCAGGAGAGGTTAATCATCTAGACTCTGCTCTGTGACTAGGGCTGTAAGGCTAACCAAGGTATCTCTTGATACCGGCTGACAGAAAGAATGAAACTAAACATTTGCATTCATTTCATTTTAAAATTAATATTTTACATTGTTATAGCAAACATGATGCTCCTTTCTATGATAGTTGAGAACACCTAATATGAAAATCCAAAATCTAAAATAATACAAGAGTTAATTTTTTAGTACCCATATCACACAAGCAGAAAATGACATACATAAAATTTTGTCTCATGCACAGAATTATTAAATGAATATACAAGGTTAACTTTGAAATAACATATTATAAACAGCATATAAACTTCACAATTGATGCATCCAATATATGAAGGCTATTATATTTGATCTAGAGTAGAAACACAATATTTTTATACTGTATTCAATATTTTTGGAATAATGGCTCTCTTATATGTGAACTTCGTAGCTGATAGAATGTAATCTTGCCATGCCCTAATATGCTATTTGTGTTTCATAGTCTATGGAGGTCAGAATCAATTTCTCAGCTATAATCTCGGAGCCGGTGGTGTTCTCCAGACTGCTGTGCATTGCTGTGAAATAATCAACTGAAGCCCATAATGTCAGTGAGGGAGGGGTGTAAGCCGCACTGGGGTGGGGCAATAATTTATGTAAAAAAGACTAGCCAAAATTTTTTAAAAGGAAGAAAAGCATGTAAGATGAAAATGGTAAGAATAGACACCGCAATCCAAACCTCTTATCACTTTGGTGGCTTTTAGATTTTAGGAAGGTCAAATATATGTATCATGGAGAAATGGCATAGGTTCTTCAAAGAAGACTGCATCACTTCATGAAAACATCATTTTAAAAGCCTTTCTGAACTGGAAAACAAGAGTGGCTAGGGGACATCCTCACCTTTCTTTGCAGTCAGACCTTAGTAAACATGTAAACATGTTTACATGTTTTAGCAAGTACCCCTGGAATAATCACTTGTACATTTGCAGGTAGGCTTCCAAAGCCAGGCATGTCACTACAGCTATTCACATTGGAGCACAAGTGTGTGCTCAGTAAACACAGAGATCCTTCTTAAGTCAAATATATGCCTACATACATTTTTATTTATATTTATCCAAATACATAGCCAAGTATACACTGACATCCACATGTGAAGTATCAGCAGAAGCTAAATCTAAAACTACTTAGTTCTGGCAAAAGATAGGGAGCTATTTTTCTCACAGCTGTCCTTTAGCCCTTCCTAAGACCAGTCTTTCCTCTACATTTGCAAATTGTTGATGTGTATGAAATCCCAGCCCACCACTAAAGGAGCTTAGGATTTTAAAGTTGTATATGAACACATACAGTAAAATTAGTTTTTATATCATCTGCTTGATGCAATAAGCAAATTTCTGTAACTGCTTTAGGATAGAGTCCAGTAATGAGGTTCTGGCTGCATTAGAGCAGTTTTCTAGGAGGCCACAGGGATGGAGTGATGGGAAATGCATGGTTTTCATAGATGATGCTAAGAAAACCATTTTACCATTAATGCTTTACTCCTACAGACTGAAGAGTTTTAGTAAGCTGGTCCAGAAGGGAAGCTTAAGGAGCAAAAGTTTGTGGGTTTTTTTTTTTTTAAACCCAGGTCACAACCTTCATTTCCAGGCTGTGAACAACCACACTCTGGACTTTGGTCTAGTATTAAAGATCATGTAGAGGGTATGTTACAACACACGGGAACCCACTCCAAGCCAAATGCTAGAGACACAGTGATTTTAAAAAAGATTTATCAGAATCTCCCTAGGAGTAGAATTGTAATCCACATAAGAAAATGTAATTCCTGAACATTCTCTAGGATACTATTCTATAGTCTTCTATCTCTCCAAACTAGCTTCCTAACTTCCCAGGGAGGTAAACTATGTAGTCTCAGGCATAGTAGAAGTATTCAAAGCTTAAAATCCTCAGGAAACTGAAATATGTGCTGTAGATTGAACATTTCTATACACTGGGAGAAGAGAATGGGACAGAAACCCATAATAGCTGCCTTATCTTTGGCAAAGTGAGAGAGACATTTGAAATACTTCACTTGTATGAACTTAAAAAGTAGTGGTCAAATGACAAGAAGACAGGGAAAGGGAAAAAGAGACAGGTATGGGTTCAGAAAATTCCATGCTCTAAATCTAGTCTCTGGTATTGATTAGAACCTGTTTGGTAGTCAGTTAAAACAGGCTTAAAGTGAAAGATTGACTCTGAGTTTGACCAGACAGAGGTAAAGTGAATTAACAAAAGATAACACGGTGCAAGAGAGAGAAATATTCACCGGTGAGTGTGGGGTGGGGTGGGAGGACTGTTTGCCTCAGCGTCTGAAATCTGATGAAAATGATCTTTATCCTCAAGACACAGTGATGGAGCAGTCAGCCCTCAAGGCACCAGGGCTGATGATGTAGCTAATTGCTTCTCTGCCTAGAGTCATTATGACGGATGTGGGCAAGTTGTTTAACCTCTTTGGGGTCCAGTTTCCTCATCTGTAAAATGAGGAAGTTAGAATAGATGATTTCTGAAGTACCTCCCGGCTCTCAGATTTTATGATTTAGTGCCTGAGTGGCAGTGTGGCCTCTTAAGTGCTGCAGTGCACAGCCGTGCATGACTTAAAATACTCCCCTGCAGGGTGCCAGCACGCCTTTATAACTGAAAGTGAGAAAGAGCAGGCTCGAGGCAAGATAGCAAAGCAATCCATGTTTTATTTAACCTTCTTTGTGCTTTGTTTAAATATGACTTTTGTGTCTTTTGGATTCCCTTTCAAGCAATTAGGGAGGCCTGGCATCTCCTCGCTGACCTCTTTGATCTCTTTCTCTGTTACACAAATAAGAATATCTGCAGTCATTATGTATTGTGCTCCGTGGCAAGATTTTAAGAAATGCATGCCCCCTTTGTGGATATATTGCATTTCGGGCTAATTTCTTAACTGAAGAAACCATGCAATCACTGGCAAAAGCATATGGGCCTTTGATAAGCAATAGAGAATGTGTACTGGGCAATTGATACCACTTCTAAGATCTGTATCTACAGGTTAATTGTTTTTAGGCAATATTAAGATATATTTATTTATTTTTATTAATTCATTTTATGTTTTTCTCAACACGGAGGTGCTTCAGCACCATTTTTTAAATTATTTTTTTATTTGAGGATTTCTTTATATATGAGCATATCCTTTTTTTGTTTTTACATTCAGACCACCATTTCCCATTCATCCTTCCCTCAAGTCCCTCCCCCTATGTCCCCTCTATTCCTCTCCCCTACATCTATTCCTTCTCTGTTTCTCTTCAGGAATAAAAAGGCTTCTCATGAATATCAATCAGCCTTGACTTATCAAGGTGCAGTAAGACTAGGTACCTCACCTCCTATCAAGGCTGGCCAATATCCCCCACTTGGAAGAACTGGTTCCTAATACAGGCAAGAGTCAGAGACATCCCTGCTCCTACTGTTAAGAGTCCCACAAGAAGACCATGCTACATAACTGTAACATAGATGCAGTAGTCCTAGGTTAGCCCTATTCAGGCTCTCTGGTTTGTGGTTCAGTCTGAGCCTTCGTTCGCCCAGGTTGTTTGAGTCTGTGGGTTTACGTGTGGTGTTCTTGACCCTTCTGGCTTAATCCTTCCTCCCATTTTCTGCAGGATTCTCTGAACTCAGCCTAATGCTTGGATATGGGTCTCTGCATCAGTTACCATCAGTAGCCCCATTGATGACAATTGGGCTAAACACCAATTTATAAGTATAGCAGAATATCGTTAGGAATAATTTTCTATCCTAGGTCTCTTAACTACCCAGCATCTGGGTCCTGACACTCCAGACAGTGACAGTGGTGTCTCCCTTTCCAGGCATGGGTCTCAAGCTGGACTAGTCATTCTTTGGTCACTGCAATAATTTCTGCTCTACCTTTACCTCAGCACATCTTGTAGGCAGGACAAATTGTAGGTCAAAGATTTTATGGCTGGATTGATTTCCTAATCTCTTCACTGGAAGCCTTGCATAGTTATGGGATATGGCCAGTTCAGGGTCCATATCACCCATTGCTAGGGGTCTTAGCTAGGGTCAACTTCAAAGATTCATGGGAATTTACATTGCACTAGGTTTCTAGCTCACCCTAGAAATTACCACCTCCCTTCATTCCACTTGTCTTTTCTCTCATTCCATATTTCCCCGACCTGACTTGACCTGATCCCTCATCTTCCCCTATCCACTCCTCCCACCCAGGCACCCCCCTCATCCCACTGACCCCATGATTTCTATCCTATTTCCCCTTCCCAGAAAGGTTTTTGTATCACCCTTTGAGCCATCCTTGTTACTTAGCTTCTCTGGGTCTGTGGTTTGTAGTAGCACAGTAATCCTTTACTTTATAGCTAATATCCACTTGTAAGTGAGTATTAATTTTTTTGAAAATAGATTCCTGTCTTATACAATACATCCCAACCATAGTTTCTCCTCTCTCCATTTCTCCCAGCTCCCTACCATGTTAACTCTTCCCCAGATTAACTGCCTCTCCAGTTCTTCTTCAGAAAACAAAAACAAAAACACAGACCTCTGAGCAACAACAGCTAAACAGGACAAAACAAGATACAATAAGACAAGTCAAAAGCCCTTATAGCGAGGCTAAATAACGAAAGCAAATATGAGGAAGAGTCCAAAGAGTAGGCCAAAGAGTTAGGCATGTACCTGCTCCCACTGTGAGGCATCAACACTAAGGACAAATTGGAACACCAATATTTAGCACAGACAACTCTGTGTTCAAGGACAGATACAGACCAATCAGGCCTGGGAATGCAGACAAAATGTCTTCTTGTTGGCATATAACCAGGGAGATATTTATCCATTTTATTCTTTTGTATAATTTTGAAATTAAAATACAATTCCATCACATCCCCTTCATCTTCCTCATCCCAGTTCCTCACACTCTCTCAAATTCATAGCTTCTTATTCTTAAATTGACATATATTGATTATATATATACATATATGTATATATATACATATATATACATGTGTATGTGTATATGTATATATGTATATATTTGTTTTTCAACATGTTTGATATTATCACAATACAGAATCCTGGTCAAGTTGCCAGCACTCCACACACCCATAACTTTTGAGAGGACTTTTGCTACCTATTTTTAACTAAAAATGAAATCGGTGGAAGGAGTGAGTATCTGGACTGTCATGTTTATCCATGCAGTTTTAAAAATGGTGAGTATTGGGTTGGTTTCTTTCATAAATTTATTCAGAGAAAGGATAAACTACTGCCTCTATCCACTGTTACAGCAAGAACATGCTATTGTTATATGAATGGTTCCAACTTAACAGCCCAAGTTTTCTTAATTAGTCCCTTCATACAGATGTGGCTTGGAGGAAGACCAACAGAGCCATCCTTTCATTTCTATATCTACCAGCTGGAATAAGCCCAAGTTGAACCTTTTTAGATAATCATAACCAATTTCATTTTACTCTTTAAAGTGTTTATGGATACTGAATTCAAAAGTCTCTTATAAGATTATGAAGGGGCATTTTAAGAAGTTCCGATGAAGACTTTAGTTAACTTTAAGTCATATTCACTCTTAATACTTAAGCCAGGTGTAGAAGCTTAGACTCTTATCCAAGTGCCCCTGGATTTTCATAAAATGATTATTGGTTGAAAGCAAAAGCAGATAGAGCTTGATGGAGAGACACAACACTTTTAACCTAACTGATTCAAGTACCAACTAGAACTCAGGGCTTTCCTATACAGGTATAATCCTACACAGGATGTATATTGTTCAATAACTCCTGCAGGTTAAGAAACTGTCCAGTCAATGACATGTTACAGAGATGATGTAAACAGGGTATCATAAGAATCAAAACAGCATAAAGGAGTGGAAAAGTATTTTATGTATTTAACTGCTGACAGTTATACACTCACACGTTCCAAACCTAAATGCTACATGCAATATTATATGCTAAATAACTGTATTTTGATACATGTGCCATATGACTGCTTTAAAAATTGAAATTAGCTCTTTTTTCTGTGTTCAAACATATAAATCTCTTTATATAATTTACATTTTCATAGCTCCATATTTATGTGAACACACACAAGCCTGGCCACAGTGCTTCTAATCATGACAACTACTCTCATTCCATCAGGAAATGGGCTCTAGTTCCTGCATTTTGAATCTTTACACGTCTGTAATTCTTTTGACTCACTAAGCCAATAACATACAGCAGAAGTGATATTAAGCCATTTCCGTCACCTTTTGCGACTTTACACAATTCTGTTTACCCCAGAACCTGTCCATAACTCATCAATAGAACAGAAGGTCATTCCTCTCTCTCTGGTCTTTCACTTTGCTAAGTTTCCCTTGACTTTCTGTGTATTACAGTACCACAATAGCTTTATTTTCCACAGCATACTTAATTGACACAACTGTCTATACTTTAGAATATCTTCATCACTCAATTGAAAAGAACTCTACCACTGAAAAGGATACATATTTAGTTAAAACAATAAAACACAGATTTTGTTTTTCCCTTTATTGTGGCTCATTTGTTCCTATGTTTTAAAAACCCAAATATTAGATCTTAAGGAATTTAATAGGTAAGATAAGACTTTATGCTTGGAAATAATATTTGTTTATAAAGAGTCAGCCGCGATGCAATTCAACATTATAAGAAAGTGGAGGAGACTACTACTGACTGGCCAGAGTCGAGGTATTATCTACGAATAAAGAGGGCATTCATCAAGGCTCAACTCAATAAATACTAAGTAAACCTGCACAGAGGATATTGCTCAAGGATAAAGTACATACGTGGCCACAGTATGCCTCAGAATATGTCAAAATGTGTTTAATAGATATGTATGCTTCTGGTTATTTGATTGGAATGGCACACTTCTAGTTGTAGCTGGAGAATTAGAAAACAGATCTTCTCACTTGCAGTTATTACATAGGAATGTCATACCGCTTAGCTTTCATTTCTGTTTCTTTATATTCCAACCCCAAGCAATACTATGACTGAGATACTTGGAGGGTCACTGGACATTCTGAAAAGCCCAAAGACCAGAAAAAAAGTAGATTTTATCTCCTCTCAGTGAGTTCTGGAAAGAAGTGGCAATGGAAAACTCATGTTATGTCCATATGTCTCTATCCTGATGACCCTTAGCATAGACCATGGAACTATCCAGAACCCCACAGTATATGGGATTGAAAATTAGATAAAAGGCTTGCTGGGTGTACTGAAGTCATGGTAGAGAGCAGAAATAAGAATGTTAACTCTTTAAAAACTATTTTTATTGTTTGATAACTGTATACACTCACATAATGTTTTTTGATCAATAAAATTCCTTGTTCCCTTCCTCTCATTTCTTCCTTATCTCCCATCACTTTTTCTTCCTAAATTTATCTACCAAAAAGCAAAAACATACCCCCAAACCCTCACCACCACCACCACCACCAACAACAACAACAAAAGCAAAATACCACTGAGGCAACTTAGTGTTACCTGGGGGTACAGGGTATAGCATTGTCCTCTGGAGCACAGTAGGGTATATCTATCAGGAGCTGCATCTCTAGTGAAAACTGACACACCTCCCAGAAATCAGTGGTTCCTTGCTGTGTTCAAATCTGGAGGTACAGGAGAGTATTTTCTGAGTAGAACAATGTAAATGGACAAATGGAACTCTATGAATCTAAAATATTTCTCTGCGCAGAAAAAGACATACTAATGTCAGTGAAGAGGCAGCCTACACAATGGGAATAAGTATCTTAGCCAACCATATACCTGTTATATGGTTAGTGTCTAGAATGTACAAAAAAAAAATAAAGTTAATACCGGGAAGTCAAAGAGCGCAATTAAAAAGTGGGTCATGTAACTAAGCAGAGAGTTCTTAAAAGAAGAAATAAAAATATCTGAGAAACAATTTTCTTTAAATGTTCACACACTTAGCCATTAGGGAAATGAAAATTAAAACTACTTTGTAATTTCAACTTACCCTAGCCAGAAAAGCTAAGATCAAAAAGCCAAATGGCAATAAATCTGGCATGGATGTTTGTAGGAATAAAATTTTTTGCATCTATTGTAGAGGTCATGCAGAGGTTCTTCAAAAATCTAGAAATAGACATAATACATATGGCTGTAACACCCCTGAGCATATTCCCAAAGCACTCCACACCCCACTGCAGAAATACTTGCTATCTCTGCTCATCTCTGCTGTATTCACAATAGCCAGGAAATAGAAGCATTATATATGTCCATTAACTGATGGGTAGATAAATGAATGCATAGTACATATATCCAAAGATTGCTATACTGCTGCAATGGGAAATGAAATTATAAAATTTCTAGATAAATGCATGGAAATGGAAGTGATCCTTCCAATTGTGTTAACTCAGAACACTGCATATTCTTTCTAATATGTGGAGGCTTGAGATTTTAAATCTTTAGATATGCATGTTAAAATTGGACTACCTATATAAGTCAGGAACTAGAGATGAGCTATAGGTTTTTTATGAGTAAGGGGATAGAATGTAAGTGGTATAAAGTGAGAATGCAAATGAAAATACTAAAAAGGTTTAAGTGTGGTGGGTTATGGAGGGCAAGGTAGAAGAGAGAGGGTGGCCAGAGATTACTAACTCTAAAGTCTTTTTCAAAAGGCCACATGAAAACCTACTACTATGTAATATGTATTGCAACATTATATATAATATATATACTATTATATTTATACTATAATAGTTTATATAATATATAAATTATAAATAAACAATATTACTGTTATATATTAATGTATATTAAATTATATATTTATTTATTATATAATTATAATATAAATGAACTGTAAATCTAATTAAATTAATCACATTTAATATAATTAATTTTAAATTTAATTAAATATATATATATATATATATATATATATATATATATTAATGTAGTTACCCTTTAACTTAGGGATAACACACAATGCTTCTTCATGACAATATGGGCTATTATATAAAAATCCCAGTGTGAGGAATGTGTAAAAACCTTTTAAGTTGTTGATTAGTAGAGTTCCATAGGTCACTATCACTACCCCAAACATTACAGGCCATTATCTTTCTTTGCTCTTTATTATTTTAAAGAATTTCAGGGAAAGGCCCCCTCTGAAGGAGACATCAAATACTTGAGTCACAGGATATTGATAATCAAACTGAAATATTCCTGGAATAGTCATCCTTACAATGTAATTTTCATAGTACTGACAGGTTCTATGTGTACTACTGGGGAAAAAAAGAAATCAACAGTCTTACTAACTGCAAGCTTGCCTGCAAGAAATACTAATTATCAGCATTGCAAGATATACCTACTGTTAAAGAGTCTCATGAATATTGTGGGAGTAACCAAAGACTTTCCAATTGAATATAAGGCTACTCTAAAAATGGAACTCATGTGTGGTACTGTTAACTAGGCCACAAACTCAAGGGTGGCTACATTGTATGCCCTTAGGAATAACCTAATACTATCATTCTGCTAAGTGGATACAGTAGTAAAATGCCCCCTGATTCCTATCTTTGTGTGCATTGATTAGCACATCTCTGAACCCTCACCATAGAAGCATCTCCACGCAGTATATGTGGAATGCTGAGGCCCACAATCTGTGTGTAAAAAGTAAGAGGCTGTGGAAAGAGGTACTCTACATGGCACATGGCACATTTATCATATCGTCTTTTCTTCTAAGTGTCAAAGGTCATTGCAGAAAAAGGAATAGAAACATAATAAAGGGTAGTAAATGTCCACAGCGAAAAGGATTTGCCAGACATGATCTCATGGACTGTAGTTGAATAAATGAGATCTTTTGCACAATTTCAAACCATTTATAATCCCATATGTTGGGGAGGTCCTAATCTAATGTGAACTCTTAAAGGTCCAGATATATTCTCAAGTTTAAGTGGAGATATATGAAAAGAGCCCTTAACAGTATGCAAAGACTTTTGCTCCTGAATTATAGGATGGAATACCACTGAAGCCCTACAATGGCAATGGGTTAGGGTGCAGACATGGCATAAATTCCAATAGTCCTGAGCAAATTCTGAAAATTTCTCTGACATTGGAATCCCTATTCATGGAAGGTTTCCCAGGACTTGCATTCTGAACGCAAAGAGAATGATTGTATGACTAAAATAATATGAAATATTCTCCAATAGAAGTTATAGCAGAACCATATGCAAAATATTAAAGTTACTCATGTAAATCACAAATCATCCATACTATGGAAAAGAAAAATAGACTATTAGTATTTGTTATGTACAAGTAAAGAATCATGACACATAGTGGAGACATAAATATGTCAACTGTTGACTATAATATAATAAAATGGAAATTAAAACCAAAGAATAAATTAAAGTATTCATCCAGGACAAACCAATATGAATAGAGTCAAAATATGGAAAAATGGCAGAAGTTTATTTGAGAAAAATATTCAAACCTAACATCTACTAGATTCACATCTAAGATGAGAGAAAAAGGGAATGGCACTCAAAATCCTTTGAAACAATATTTAAAACTCCCAAAATTTGGCAGAAGACATGAATCTACAGATCAAGAAGTTCATCAAATTGAAGAAAATTAGAAGTAACTCCAATTCACATATATGCATGTTATAATCAAAGTGTTTAAAACTATACAAAAAGAATATTAAAAGCAACAAATGAGAGCAGAATCATAGCATTCAGAAAATCAGTACAATTACCTAAAAATTCATTTTGGTAGATCAGTTTTTTAAAATTTTAACTGATTTTTATCCATGGTGTAGAAGAAAAATTGAAATCAGCTGTGAGTCTAGAAGAGCAATCTTGGATATACATATCCTGGTGTGTGTGTCTGTTTTGGGGACAGTGTGTCATTGTGGCACATGGATGTTGTCCATGGTCAGTAGGTCCTATGTCTTTTTGGTAAAGAGAACATAATGACTGAAAGTTGTGAAAAGCCAGCTAGTTACCTTATGAGGCTGAGATGATAGAGATTGCGATTTCACTTTAAGACCATTCCCTTAACAACTTAACTGCTGGGCAGTTGGCCCCCTCTCATGAAGGTTCTACTAACTCCTGGTAGGATCACTGACTAAGGACAAGGTTTATGAGTCGTGTTTTAGAGAGAATTCATTTTCCAAATCATAATAAATTATCAGGTTCTGTGATAATATTTAATGTCAATGTAATTCATAAAACAACTACAACATAACGTGGGAAGAGGAATAGCTCTACTAGAAAAGTTGTTGATTTGCAAAATGATGGTAAAATTAAGTTTAAGCACTGAGTAAGGTGGCTATGGAGACCTCTAAAACATTCACAAAAAAAAAACATGAAAATTGAAATTACTATGAGACACCACTGGCAAACTTAAAAGAAGGTGACATAAAGTATTCTGAAAGTACTGGGTTTTATGACTTATTTTTCTTAGTGGTGTTACAAAATATCTGACAAAAAGTATCTTTCAGGGGGATTATTTGTTTTGATTCACATTAATAAAGGATGCAGTTCATCGTGACAGGGAGTCATGGAGGCAGGAGCATGAACACATTGGCCACATTGCATCTATATTCAGGAAAGAGAGAGAGGCGAACACTGGCTCTCAGCTCATGTTCTTCAGTCCAGTGCCCCAGCAGTGCTGCTCACAATTAGGTTGGGTCTTCCCTCCCCTGGTAAATCTTTTTTGGAAAGACTCTCATAGAGAAATCAAGAAGTACATGACTCTAGTGAAGGTGACAATGAAGATTTGATCATCACACAGCTGTTACGAAGGAACACTGGGAATTGGGACTGTTGTACATAGTTTGGAAGTTTCTTATAAACATCCACTTGCAATGTAACCCAGCCATCTTGCTCATCAGTGTTCTCAGTTCAAAATGTGGACAAATTTTAGTAGCAGTTCCAATGGCCTGGCAGGAAATGAATAGCATGACACACCTACTACTCCCTATTGGACAGAAAAATATGTACATCATATGATAAATACCTACCTTGTTTTAGATAAGTCTTAATGTATTTTCCTGAGTAAAAGAAAACACTCTAAAAAAAGTTATGCTCATATAACGTTTCTGTAAAGACAGAACTGTGGACGTGATTAGCAGCTCCTGACATCATGGAGGAGTTTTAGTCTATACAAAAGGCAGTGGTTACAAAAGGCACCTTTCAGAATGATTGACCTGCCTTGTGTGCTGATAGTGGTGTGTTATTGTGCAAATGTATGTACTTGATAAATTCACAAGATTCTGAATTAATCTTCATTATGTGTCAATATAAAGAGCATATATACATTCATAACATCTTTATTAGGGAATGAATAAGATTTAAAAGCAATAATATTTAAAACATAGGCTCTGACAAACTTTGACTGATGTGTACAAATACAAAATCACCCCTTCAAGGTAATAAATAGCCTATCACCTTGAATAGTTTGTACATGATCCTTTTCTTTTCTTTTTACTTAAATTATTGTAAGAATATGTAACACTGGAACTACTGAGTGTATGACAGCATGTATGTGCTAGTATGTATATGTGTGTGTATGTGTCTGTACGAGCAGAAATGTTTATGTGTGTGTTGATTGTGCATGTGTTAGTGTGTGTGCTGAGTATGTGTATGTTAGTGTGTGTGTGTGATATTGTGCGTGTGTGTTTGTCAACTTGTGTGTATGTGTGAGCTTGTGTGTATACATACCATAGAGGCCAGAGTTGACATTTGCTATGCTCTTCAATCTCTCTCCACCTTGTTTTTTCAGACAAGATGTAGCACTCAAACTAGAACTTAGAGATGGGATAAACCAACTGCTCAGTAAGTCTTGCAGATGCACCTTGATGAATCCCAAAGAGTGGGATTAAAGGCTGGGACTTTAAGAGTACTGGTGACTGGAACCCAGGTCTTTGTGCTTACATAAAGCACTTCACTTTCCTGACTGAGCCATCTTCCAAGCCTCTGTTCTCTTAAAGACTTTAATGAATGATGTAGCGTTGAGCACCACAGTACATGGAGGTTTCTAGAATTGATGTGTCTTAAAAGAATGACACTCACTAAATAGCACATGAATTTACTAAGCAGAACAAACCCCTGCTCCCTCCATTGAGCTCTTTACAGTGGTGTTTTATGTCTACTTTTTGAGTTTGCCTGTGTTGGGTAACTCATTCTAGTCAGGTCATGGAGCTCTTCACACTCCCGATTGTGGCCTATTTCACTTCACTTAGACATATGAATTACACCTTCCACTTTGTTCATGTTATTATGTATGGCAGAATTTCCTTTTTAAAAAGTAAGACTCTGAAGAGTTGCCTTAGAGACAGAGCACTTGCTCCTCTTGAAGAGAACCCAGTTTCCAGCACCCACATGCCAACTCACAACCATTTATAATTCTAGTTTCAAGAGATCTGATCACCTTTTGGCCCCCATGGGTGCCTGGTACATGCATAATGCATACATGAAGGCAAACACTCATACACATAAAATAAAAAGAATAAGTCCTTTTAAAATTAAAGAAAGGACAATATTTTATTTGTTGATCTATTAATTTACTGACAGATTTTGAGGTGGTTTCTACACTTTGGCCATTGTGAAGAATTTGCCATGAATCCAGGAATTCAGCTATCTCAATAATCCTCTTATTTCTGCTATCTTACTAAATACCTAGAAATGCAGTTGCTGAGTCATTCTACAGTGGCATTTTTAACTTTTGAGGAGATGCAGAATGTCTCCCCTCAGCAAACAAAGCTTTGGCACCATAGAGGAAGGCTTCAGCAAAATGAAAATACAATCTATGACCCGAGAGAAAACATTTACAAACCATGTGCTTGATAAGGTTTTAATAGTCAAGATATTTAAGGAACCCTTATTATGATCTTGTAGGAAAACAAATCCACAGCAACAAATACTTTTGTCAAAAATAAGCAAATAGACTTCTCTAGAAAGAAGAGAAGCAGATGATCAACAAGTATGTGGAAATATTCTCAACACCAATTATCAGGGAAATGTGATTCAGAACCATCATAACATGCAACCTTATGCTTCTGTATATGGTATTCACCAATGAAAAAAAGACAGAAAATATGTCTGGCTGGCAAATGGCTCAGCAGTCAAGGGTTGTTACTGCTTTTTCAAAAGACATCGATTCAGTTCCCAGCACCCACATCAGGAGACACACAACTGCCTGTAACTCTAGATATAAGGGATTAGACATCTTCTTTTGACTTTGTGGGCACCCATATGCATGTGCACATATACCTATGTAGGCACACACACATATATATATATATAAATGAATATAAAAATGAGACTTTGTGTATATGTATGTATGTCTATGTGTGTTGTTATATCTGTGTTTGTATGTGCGGTGTGCACACATCGTCATACACACACACAAAAAATCTGAAATTCAAAGAGCTAAATTAACTCTTTACCCCTGTGAGCACCAAATGTAACAACAGTTCAGAATTTCTCATCTCAGTGTCTCCCATTCTGAAAATTCACAGAAAAAAGCCAGTTTCCCCCAAGTCTTCAATACTTTGAGTAATTTTCATTTTGATAGTTTATTGAGAATCATAAACAGTTATAGATGTAAAGTATAAATCAATGATATTGGAGTCCAAATGACTAAGGGACAGGTATTAAGATTCCATCTAGAGTGGCTGGTGAATACTTATCCATAAAAGTGCTGAAATATTCCTCTCTAATGACTGTAGATGGGAGGGAAGGACAACCTTTATAATACATCATTGTGTTAGATGCCAATCTCTTAAACCCTGTAAAAATTCTCGGGCAGAGAAGAAAATGCTGCTACCACAAAATGAGCAATAAATATTCTGTTGTATACAAATGCATACCCAGAAATAAATAGGGGGAATAGAAGAGACACTTGGGATAAATATTACAACGATGAAAAAAAGACAATCTGTAAAGAGATTTTTTTCTAATTATTACTTATATTCATTTTTATTCATTTCCTTTCAAGAAAAAAAAAGTTAAAAGATTTTCCAGTCTTGTGTAATCATCCATTGGCATGTGGAGGAAACCTGGAAAGAATGAAGTCTGTGGTCCATGATTGTTAGCAAAGGCTCAGGTTTTCATGAATGTCTTTCTTATTCTCTTGATTGTTCTAGGAAGACCCTGCCATGACCCCTTAGACTTTCACAAAAATCACTTTCCAATGTGACTTTTTCTTCTCATTTGTTTGTGGTCAAAGTGCAATGAGAACAACTGTTTCTTCCATAAAAGATCAGATTATTTTAAGAAAAACCTGGCCAGGCTATTTTGGTGCATTGTGTCAAAAAGATGCTATCAACTTTGCAGAATGGAAATGAGAAGAGATATTAAGAGAAGAATTTGGTAGCTGAATCCTAAGAAAATGAATTTAAATAAAGAGTCCCAAAACTGCTAGGTATCCAAAATTCTTAACATAATTATACAAAGTACAGTGATAGGTACTTTACATATACAATCCAAGTCCATCTTTTTAAAACTTTCATGAAGTGGGTGTGACAGAGCTGAGATTCTCCCTGTAGTGCCTGGTGTCAGTCTATTTGTTAACATGGACTGAATGAGCATCAGAGATAAAATGGTACAGTCACACATATAGATATCACATCACATGTGTAAAGATAGGGCCTTCTCCCTGTGATGAGGTTACATTGAGATACTTAACAATCAGGTTCTAGAAGTTTCTATCGAGGGCATGTGCAAATAAAACATGGAGGTGAACAAAAGCTTTAACAAAGAATTTATATTTGTGTTAAAGTCTAGAGAATGAAGAAGAGTTATAGGCGCCTGCTTAGATGTCTCCTTCATGCAGCAAGGTCTCCTACCCCACCAGTGCAGCAAGGCTGCCTACTATTGCACTACTGGCTTTCCTGTGTGTGATTCACGGATTTAATTCACAAACACAAAAAGTCAGGATTCTTTGTTCTGAATGCTGTGTACTAAGAAAAGCATAGAAGTGATGAGATCTGAGGCCACAAAATGAGGTGATTGATCCTGAAGTATAACTATGTTCCCTGCTTCTTAAACCTGCTGTTTCACTGATAATCATGTTTTCAAGTGTTAATTGTAAAATACAATTATTCCTAGATTATCAATGACATCTGACATGCATGCTAAGCTTACTTTACACAAAGTAGTATTCTCAGACTTACATGTGGGGATTGGATTTCTTATTACAATTCATATGGGAGATGCAAGTTATACCCCACTATGTAGAAAACAAAATCAATACATATAGGGGTTCAGAAAATCCCCCAAGAATGCATGACAAGTGATGGGTGAGGCAGGATGCAACCTAGCATGTATGTTTTATATCTTCTTACCTTCTGAATGCTTTTGCTTGCTAATTGGAAATAAGATCCTGTAGTTACAGAACACAGACACATGTCAGGAAGAATTTAATGGGCACTGAAGAAACAGAGCAGTAAAGGAAGCAAAGGGAACTGGCTAAGGGAGCTGGCACTGCGCCCTGATATGAAAGAGAAGAGTTCAGAAGAATGACCTCTCTGGGATATCTTTGCTTCATTTTGTACTGGTTTTGTATGTGTGTGCATGCATTTGCATGTGTGTGTGTGTGTGTGTGTGTGTGTGTGTGTGTGTGCATGCACGCGTGCTCATGCACATGTGTTTACAGAGGCCAGAATTATTTGGCATCAGGAATCTTTCTCAGTTACTCTCCATCTGAGTCGTTGAGATAAGATCTCTCATTGAATCCAGAGTCCACTGATTTGGCTAGACCTATGGGGATCCCTCCTATTTCTGCCCTCTCCCTAGCCTGTGGTGACAGATGTGTGCATTACACATGGGTTCCACGTGGATGCTGGGGATCCCTACACACACCCTCAAGTTTACACAACAAATAATTTGCAACTGAGCCATCTCTACATTCCCTTTCACATGGTTCTTAATTTCAAAGCCTGGATGAGATGGCTTAGCAGGCTTGCAGCATATAGCTGATAACTGAAATTCAATCCCTAGTTCCCACAGTCAAAGGAGGGATCCAGCTTCTGAAATTTGTCCTTTGACTTCTAGATATGCTTTGTGGAATGTGTCCATCCACCCTTACAGCACATCATACACACATTAATAATAATTACAATAAACAAAATGTTGCATAGTGCTATCATTTGCATTAGCAGTTACACTCCTCTGGGCTCTGTGAATTGGTGGTTTCTTGTGTGAAATTTCAAACAGTAGAAATGTTCTACTAAAAAGTTTAAAAGCTGTTGCTGATCTCCAGAAAATTTTAAGCACCTTCCTTTCTCTACAATATTGAGGGTTCTGCTTCTGCAGGAGACATCTATGGAGCCGACCATTTCCATCATCCTTCTTTTGTTATTACAGGGCTAATTTTTTCCCAAGAATTTAAACAGAATTTGAAATCCAGGAAAATATTTAATCAGAATCATTTTGTGTTCACCCCAATTAAGACAAAAAAGTAGGTCCTAAATCTTCAGCTGATTGTAGCAACAATAGAAATAAAGAACCAATCATTGTAATATCAATGAGGACCGGTTTTTCACATGTAACACAAGTGTGTATATAGGGGCAGCGAGAGTAGGGGTAGCGATTTGAGAAGAGTTTACAACTTTTCTATTATTTCTTCCCAAAGCCTGAAAACTTGGCAACTTTTGTTCTTCATTTTAAAAAGGGTAATAAGAAAGTATAATAATTTCAAGAGAAGGATGGAGGAGAGAAAAAAGTGATCCCTCCCTGCCCCAGGCCAGTTACCAAGAATGTAGGCAAGTCTTTGGGGTACATTTACAAGGACAGCACCAGCAGGCCTAGACTTGCTAAGCCTTGTGTCACCCAGTAGAACCAAAAGAGGGGAATGATTACGAAGCTTTAAAAATGTTTTGCTCAGTGGTTGGACCTGAATCTGAAACAATCTTCTAGAATATTTTATTTAAAATAAGTTAACAAGCCAGTTGTGGTGGTATATATATGCATTTCCAGCACTCTGGAAATAGAAGAAAGAGGACATCAGGTTTGAACTCAGTCTGGTCTATGTAGTGAGACATTGTCTCAAAAATAATCCCAGAAAATAACAAAGACAACAATTTTATATTATTGTTAGAGATGCAAACCAAGTCTAAGCTTATATTATATGTCTAGATAGCTTTTTAAATAAACTTTTAATAAGAATAAATATGACATCTTTGTATAGCATGTAGTTATAAAAATAATACTTATTGCATTAGAATAAGTATTTCTTTATTACTTTATTACTTCACTGAAGGTAAAGAATTTCTTGTTGGTAAAGACAGGTGTTTTAGGATATGAGAGTGAAGTCTGCATTCCCACTAAAGCACACACTCACATGATGATAACCATCTTGAAGACACCTCTCATCTGGACTCTTACCTCAGATATTTCTACTGTGCCCCACATGAGTTCCATGAGGAGAAGGAAGACACATGCCACAAACATACTGATGCTAGAAGATAATCGGAAATGCAAATGAGGAAGAAAGTGAGGTTGAGGCTTATAAGCTTCTAGTTATCAAATTTGATACAGAGATATGTCGCATCCTACAACTCAGGTGGAAATGAAGTGATAGAAATTATTGTACTCATTGAATGGACTTCGACTGGGCTGCCCTCTTGGCATGACCAGCAGTGGTTACATTTCATTACTTCTGTCTGCTGCTGTCAGCTTCCAGTGTACCAAATGTGCCTCCTTTAATTAACATAGAAAATTTTTGGCTGACCCATGCCCTGGAATAAAATCAATGTCAATGATTTTTGTGATTCTCCTCAGTTTTGCTTTATTGATTGATGTTTCTTTCTCTCCTTCATACTAGCACCAAAGTAATTTTTATTCTATTTGGGAACAACTGGCAGCAATATATTATTTTGTGCTTCTCTGAAGTAGTGGGATTTAACTAGTTTTTACTGTCTTGGCTCATCGTCTGACATGAGTAAATCAAATCCTTGAACATGAAGCACAGCCGACAGTTGAGATTGAAGATAATGACATCTGAGGACTGTACAATTCTGCCAAAGACAGGAATGCCACCCACATTGTCTCTTTCATCCTTTCTCTTTTGTATTTCTTTCAGATACACTCATAATTTCATGGAGTAATTCTAGGATAAAGAGATGTTACAATTAGTGTTAATAACAAGGAAAATCTAATTTCACTTTTCTATCTCACATGAAATGATCTTAAACATCTTTTCTTCTTCACATATCGTGTTCCTAATTTCTGGTTCTATCTTTTTAAAATTTAGGCTTTCATTTATTTATTTGAGCATAAGATTACTGGATTTAGTGGGGAGTAATTTTTATTTTTAAAGTAGTTTTTCTTTGGTCTTGAAAATTTCAAATAAATCAAATATAAGATGTGATCATATTTACCCCATATCTTCCTCTGAAACTTCTTCCATCTCTCTCTCACATTTTAGGCCCCTCTCTTTTAGTAATTGAAGAAGACTGGAAGGGGAATGTTGAATGTAACTATTATCACTGTGTAACAAACCAACTCCAAATAGGGGAGACTATAATGATGATGATTAACTTGTCATGAATCTAGGGTTGGGAAGTGGTCTGTGACTGCTTGTTTTCACTCTCATGATGCAGTCAGATAACTTGGCTAGAGGTATGTCCAATGGTCTCATTCCTATAGCTGGCACTCAGAGCCTTTATCACCGCTCATCGGCCTGGCTGTCTCTTTATGTGGGGTCACATTAGTCTGAAAGATGAATCATGATTGTGTAGGAGGTGAAGATTCAATCCCTACAGCTTCTGGGGGATGATGTTAAAAAATCCACCGAACTTTACTCCTCATTTTATGGTTAATGCCATCCTATGTTACAAGGATAAGTATAGGATTCTACCTTTTCATGGGAAAAGTTATAATCAATATGTGAGGATATAAGTACCAGAGTACATGAAAATTTATATTAAATTTTTAGGTTTAGAATCCCACAGTGGATTTCCTGGTCATGTGAGATATGTCATAATTATGTTCAAATTTTAGGCTCTGGGGATTTCATAGGACAGACCTTAATATATTGAATTTTGATAAGTGCATACAGATTAAGGATTTAGAAAATTATGACAAAATGAAATGATAAACATTTTCATACAACACACGCAAATTTAGATTGTATAGCTATAGGCAATCACTTGGGCAAACTAAGGGAAGTTGAATATCTGAACCATTTTAGGGGGGCAGAGTAAGCTTGTAAAAGAGATTCTGAACCATTTTAGATGGGTGTAACATTTATATAAATGGGAAAAAGAGATAAGACAAGCTGTGCCCACAGAGGCGGCCAGCATTTTGAGGGATTAAAGAATGTATAGTTTGCCAAGCCATGGAGTAAAGAGAAATCAGGTTTTAAAAGTAAGACAGATGACACTAGTAATGGTATAAAAAGCATGAGGAATCAGTCAAAAATAATTATAGCCATGGGGAAAAAAAGCAGTTTACGTTAGCAGCAAAGTTTCATATTCAAACAGTGACTCTTTCCCTCTAACATCAAGTAGAAGGTAAACCAAGCCAGAGTTTGAACACAATATTACAGTAATCTAGAACAATATTGTATTGAACAACTGTTATAGTTGTTGTAGTTTTGTAGTGCAGTTGTAGTGTTGACAATATTGTACTTGGTGACCTATGTAGTGACCCTCACTTGTTGCTCATGGTCCGTGTTCCTCTCTGTGCTACGAATGCATTAAAGGCAGAGATATGTTCGTTTTTGTCTTGCTTTTCTCCTTGACAGTAGCATTCATTGAAATCTATAATTTAAGATCAATGAAACATATTCAAAGTGCTTTATTTGCCCAGTGGTAATATGCAGACCTTTTATTTTCATCATGAAAAGTTTTTTAAATTTTTTATTAATATATATATATATATATATATATATATATAGTGTATATTCTTTGTTTACATTCCAAATGATTTCCCCTTTCCCATTCCCCCCCCATTCCCCATATGTCCCATAAGCCTTCTTCTCTCCACCAATTCTTCAATGAACTCCCTCCTTTTTCTCTGTCCTGGTACTCCCCTACAATGCTAGATCAAGCCTTTCCAGGATCAGGACCCTATCCTTACTTCTTCATGGGAATCACTTGTTTTGCTAATTGTGTTTTGGGTATTCAGAGCTTCTGGGCTAATTAATATCCACTTATCAGAGATTGCATTCCATGTGTATTCTTTTGTGATTGGGTTACCTCACTTAGGATGATATTTTCCAGTTCCAACCATTTGTCTAAAAATTTCATGAATTCATTATTTTTAATTGATGAGTAGTATTCCATTGTGTAAATATACCACAGTTTCTGTATCCATTCCTCCACTGAGGGACATCTGGGTTCTTATCAACTTTTTTGGCTATTAGAAATAAGGCTGCTATGAACATAGTGGAGCATGTGTCCTTAATGCATGCTGCGGAATCTTCTGGGTATAGGCTCAGGAGTGGTATAGCAGGGTCCCCTGGAAGTGTCATGTCTAGTTTTCTGAGGAACCACCAGACTGATTTCCAGAGTGGTTGTACCATCTTGCAATCCCACCAGCAGTGGGGGAGTGTTCCTCTTTCTCCACATCCTCTCGCCAACACCTGCTGTCTCCTGAGTTTTTAACCTTAGCCATTCTGACTGGTGTGAGGTGAAATCTCAGGGTTGTTTTGATTTGCATTTCCCTAGTGATTAATGATGTTCAGCATTTCTTAAGGTGCTTCTCGACCATCGAAATTTCTTCAGGTGAAAATTCTTTGTTTAGATCTGTACCCCATTTTTTCATAGGGTTATTTGGTTCCCTAGGGTCTAACTTCTTGAGTTCTTTGTATATATTGAATATTAGCCCTCTATCAGATGTAGGGTTAGTGAAGATCTTTTCCCAATTTGTTGGTTGCTGTTTTGTCCTTTTGACAGTGTCCTTTGCCTTACAGAAACTTTGTAATGTTATGAGGTCTCATTTGTCAATTCTTGATCTTAGAGCATAAGCTTTTGGTGTTCTGTTCAGGAACTTTCCCCCTGTGCCCATGTCCTCAAGGGGTTTCCCCCAGTTTCTTTTCTATTAGTTTCAGTGTGTCTGGTTTTATGTTGAGGTACTTGATCCACTTGTAGTTGAGCTTAGTACAAGGAGATAATAATGGATCAATTTGCATTCTTCTGCATGCTGACCTCCAGTTGAACCAGCACCATTTGTTGAAAAGGCTATCTTTTTTTCCACTGGATGCTTTCAGCTCCTTTGTCGAAGATCAAGTGACCATAGGTGTGTGGATTCACTTCTGGGCCTTCGATTCTATTCCATTGCCTGTCACTGTGTCAATATCATGCAGTATTTTAACACTATTGCTCTGTAGTATTGCTTGAGGTCTGGGATCCTGATTCCCCCAGAAGTTCTTTTACTGTTGAGAATCATTTTAGCTATCCTGGGTTTTTGTTATTCCAGATGAATCTGAGAATTGCTTTTTCTAACTCTGTGAACTGAGTTGGGATTTTGATGGGGATTGAGTTGAATCTCTATATTGCTTTTGGCAAGATAGCCATTTTAACTATATTAACCCTGCCAATCCATGAGCATGGAAGATTTTTCTATTTTCTGAGGTCTTAGATTTTCTTCTTCAGAGATCTGAAGTTCTTGTTGTATAGATCTTTCACTTGTTTGGTTAGAGTCACACCAAGATAATTTATATTGTTTGTGGCTATTATGAAGGGTGTCATTTGCCTAACTTCTTTCTCAGCCTGCTTATCCTTTGAAAATAGGAAGGCAACTGATTTTCTTGAGTTGATGTTATAACCAGCCACTTTGCTGAAGTTGTTTAACAGCTGTAGGAGTTCTCTGGTGGAATTTTATGGATCACTTAAGTACACTATCATATCATCTGCAAATAGTGATAATTTGACTTCTTCCTTTCCAGGTTGTATCCCTTTGACCTCCTTATGTTGTCTAATTGCTGTAGCTAGAATTTGAAGTACTATATTGAAAAGATATGGAGAGAGAGGGCAGCCTTGTCTAGTCCCTGATTTTAGTGGGATTGCTTCAAGTTTTTCTCCATTTAGTTTGATGTTGGCTACCGGTTTGCTGCATATTGCTTTAACTGTGTTTAAGTGAGGGCCTTGAATTCCTGTTCTTTCCAAGACTTTTAGCATGAAAGGATGCTGAATTTTGTCAAATGTTTTTCAGCATCTAATGAAATGATCATATGTTTTTTTTTTCTATGAGTTAGTTTTGTAGTGGTTTGCATTGATGGATTTCATTATATTGAACCATATGCATTCCTGGGATGATGCCTACTTGATCATTCTGCATGATTGGTTTGATGTGTTCTTGGATTCGGTTGGCAAGAATTTTATTTAGTATTTTTGCATCGATATTCATAAGGGAAATGAAATTCTCTTTGTTGGATCTTTGTGGGGTTTTGGTATCAGTGTAATTGTGGCTTTGTAGAACAAGTTGGGTAGTGTTTCTTCTGTTTCAATTTTGTGGAATAGTTTGAAGAGTATTGGTGTTAGGTCTTCTTTGAAGGTCTGATAGAATTCTGCACTGAAGCCATCTGGTCCCGTGCTTTTTTTGGTTGGGAGACTTTCTATGACCCCTTTTATTTCTTTAGGGGTTATGGGACTGTTTAGATGATCTATTTGATCCTAATTTAATTTTGGTGTTTGATATCTGTCTAGGAAACTGTCCATTTCCTCCAGATTCTCCAGTTGTGTTGAGTATAGGCTTTTGTAGTAGGATCTGATAATTTTTGAATTTCCTCAGTTTCTATTGTTATATCTCCATTTTCATTTCTAATTTTGTAAATCTGGATACTGTCTCTGTGCCCTTTGGTTAGTCTGGCTAAGGGTTTATCTATTTTGTTGATCTTCTCAAAGAACCAGCTCCTGGTTTTGTTGATTCTTTGTATGGTTCTCTTTGTTTCTACTTGATTGATTTCAGCCCTGAGTTTGATGATTTCCTGTCTTCTACTCCTGGGTGAATTAGCTTCTTATTGTTCCAGGGCTTTCAGGTGTGTCTTAAGCTGCTATTGTATGCTCTCTCCATTTTCTTTTTGGAGGCACTCAGGGCTATGAGTTTTCCTTTTAGCACGGCTTTCATTGTGTCCCATAGATTTGGGTATGCTGTGTATTCATTTCCATTAAATTCTAAAAAGTCTTTGATTTCTTTCTTTATTTCTTCCTTGACCAAGGTATCATTGAGTAGAGTATTGTTCAGTTTCCATGTGTATGTGGGCTTTCTGTTGTTTTTGTTGCTATTGAAGACCACTTTTACTCCATAGTGATCTGATAGAAGGCATGGGATTATTTCATTCTTCTTATATTTGTTGACGTCTTTCTTGTGACCAATTATATGATTGATTTTGGAGAAGGTACCATGAGGTGCTAAGAAAAATGTGTATTCTTTTGCTTTAGGGTGAAATGTTCTATATATATCTGTTAAATATAATTGATCCAAAGCTTCAATTAATTTCACTGTGTCCCTGTTCAGTTTCTATTTTCCTGATCGGTCCATTGAAGAAAGTGCAGTGTTGAAGTCACCCACAATTATTGTGTTAGGTGCAATGTGTGCTTTGGGCTTTAGTAAAGTTTCTTTTATGAATGAGGGTGCCCTTGCATTTGGAGCATAGATGTTCAAGATTGAAAGTTCTTCTTGGTGTATTTTTCTTTGACCAGCAAAAAGTGTCCCTCAGTGTCTCTTTTGATGACTTTGGGTTGAATGTCAATTTGATCTGATATTAGAATGGCTACTCTGGCTTGTTTCCTGAGACCATTTGCTTGTAAAATTGTCTTCCAGTCTTTTACTCTAAGGTAGTGTTTGTCTTTCACCCTGGGTTGTGTTTCCTGTATGCAGCAAAGTGTAGGGTCCTGTTTACGTATCCAGTCTGTTAGTCTATGTCTTTTTATTTGGGAATTGAGTCCATTGATGTTAAGACATATTAAGGAATAGTGATTATAACTTCCTGTCATTTTTGATGTTATATTTTATATTTGATTGGTTATCTTCTTTTGGGTTTGATGAAATACAGTTACTATCTTGCTTTTTCCAGGGTGAAGTTTCCCTCCTTGTATTGGAGTTTTCCTCCTATTATCCTTTGTAGGCTGGACTTGTGGAAAGATATTGGGTAAACTTGGTTTTGACATGGAATATCTTGGTTTCTCCATCTATGGTGATTGAGAGTTTTGCTCGGTAGAGTAGTTTTGGCTGGCATTTGTGTTCTCTTAACGTCTGCATGAAATCTGCCCAGGATCTTCTATCTTTCATAGTCTCTGGTGAGAAGTCTGGTGTAATTCTGATAGGCTTTCCTTTGTATGTTACTTGTCCTTTTTCTCTTACTGCCTTTAATATTCTTTCTTTGTTTAGTACATTTGGGGTTTTGATTATTATGTGACGGGAGGTATTTCTGTTCTAGTCCAGTCTGTTTGGGGTTCTGTAAGCTTCTTGTATATTCATGGGCATCTCTTTAGGATAGGAAAGTTTTCTTCCCTAATTTTATTGAAGATATTTGCTGGCCCTTTAAGTTGTAAATCTTCACTCTCATCTATGCCTATAATCCTTAGGTTTGGTCCTCTCATTGTGTCCTGGATTTCCTGGATATTTTGCGTTACAAGCTTTTTGCATTTTGCATTTTCTTTAACTGTTGAGTCCATGGTTTTTATGGTATCTTCAGCATCCAAGATTCTTTCTTCTATCTCTTGTATTCTGTTGTTGATATTTGCATCTATGGCCCCTGATTTCTTCCCAACATTTTCTATCTCCAAAGTTGTCTCCCTTTGAGATTTCTTAGTTGTTCCTACTTCTGTTTTAGATCATGGATGGCTTTGCTCAGCTCCTTCACTTGATTGTTTGTGTTTTCCTGTAATTCTTTAGGAGATTTTTGTGTTTCCTCTTTCATGACCTCAACTTGTTGACCAAAGTTCTCCTGTATTTCGTTAAGTGATTTTTGCATTTCCTCCTTATTGGCTTCTATCTTTTGACCTGTATTCTCCTGAATTCCTTTCAGCATAAATTCAACAAGTCAGGAAGCAACAAACAACTCAAATATACTTCTCAACCCAAAGGATGCATTGCTAGGAATTAGTATATAAAAAGGACCAATGTATTAGAGCAATAGACAAAAGACATGATTTTGAATATGTATATTTAAGCAAAAAATAAAATAAAAAACATCCAAGATCATCCATGATAGCTTGCCTCTCCCCTTTTTCTAAGCTCTGACATCAGTGGTCCATGCTGAGTGAAAAAGAGAGTCCTGCTGTAAATGGAAGCTGTAAAACTCACCTGGACTCAGCAGAATGTCAGGGAATCTTGGCCATTAAATTGCCATCTTTTTCTTCTGAGCTCTTGAACAGGAAACCATGGGTTTTAGGCACAAACACTAACTCATCCATGCATCCCTGGTCACCTTGGTATTTGTGACATTTTATTATGTCATACATTGCCAAGAAAGTACTTAAATACATAAAATTTCATTGGATTAGAGCTAAAATAGAATTAACCATTCAAAAACACTTTAAGGATAGATATCTTGGACCTTCCACAGCCTTCACTAATATCAAATAATCCTATCTGATAAAAGAATAGCAGGCATATACCATAAGCCCCATAAATATTTTCAGAGTTAATAAAAAAGAGCTTCACTAAGATAATGCAAGAGATAATTCAGACAGACAGACAGCACAGACATGTCAGGACCAGCTCCAGCTTATCACTCACTGACATTGTCAAATCTCAGATCTACAAGCTTCAAGGATTCTCTCACATATGCCCAAGATTTTCTTCGATGCTGTATAGGAATTTGACAGGCCCTTATTCACTTGCATCTTGGGAATGACACAGGGTGAGTGATAATAGTAACCCCCAACCAAAGGCAGAAAGAAATTCAAGCCTAGATGCTTCCCTACCCTCATCCTTTCTTTCTATGTGAATTATTAGTGTCTTAGGGTCAGAACTTGGGAACCAGCAGCCTTAACAAGCTAGGTTTGTTTACCTATTTTTCAAGAACCCAATTAAATTGACAAGAAGTAGTGAAAAGCAAAATCATATATTCAGTGTGGCCACATTGGAAAGGGGAATGCACAAAAAGGTCCCATGACATTCCAACTCCATCTTAGGGATTCCCACATGATGTTTAGGTTTAAATAGAAAGCAAAGTATGTACTGGTTCAGGTTAAGGTGTGCTTCTTTTATCTCAGAACCTTAATTGTTTGTGGCTCCTTGGTCCCAGTCCATGCTAATAAGTTTTCAGTGCTCTGTGAAATCTCTCTGGCTGTCAGAAGCCCTGGATCTTTTCTTCCTCATTACCATGAGATTTTTGAAGGAATTCTAATTTCTTGTGCATCATTGTTTCTATAGTCTGGTGGTCAATGGACAGGCACAAGTGTCTGTCTTTATATTTTCACTCCCTTAGAGACAGTTAAGGTTACACATGAACTTTTTATATTTCATGTTTCTTATGCAGTTACTGCAGAAAAAACAGTGCTCCCTGATATTTGCCACACTTTTCTTATCCTTAGAGTTGTTTCCTAAGGTAGTCCCTTAGGTCACTTATCTACACTTGAGCCCCAGATGCAACCGCCATCACTTTGTCTAATAGTACTTTTTATTTTTTTCCTTTCTGTCTCCCCAATACCACAAATGATCTGGGAAAATAGCTCAGTGATGGAGTGCATGCCTAGCATTCAGGAGGTAATTGTGGGTTTCATTACTGTTTTCACAAACAATAAATGGTAAACAAACATAAATATAAATATAACTCAATTCTAAAAGCCAACTTGCAAAAGCCATTTGTCAAACTTAAAAGAAATACATATTGGTACATGTTAGTGTGTGTGTGTGTGTGTGTGTGTGTGTGTGTGTATGTGTGTGTTTGCCTGAATGTTTGTCTATGTGTATGTTCTTGAATGTGTGTGAGCATGTTTGAGTGAGGGTAGGAAGGTGTGTGAGTTTGTGTGTCTCAGTTTGTGTGTATGTGTGAGTGTATGAGTGAATGTGAGTATTAGTGTGTGTGAGTATGAATTGTGTGTGTGGATGAGTGTGTGTAACTGTGTGTGAGTGTGTTTAGCAGTGTGTGAGTTTGTGTAAATATTTGTGAAAATATGAATGTATGTGTTAGGATACATGTGAGCATATGTATATGAATATGTGTGAGTGTGTGAATTTGTAAGTGAGTATGTTTGAGTGTGGGTGAATGTGTGAACGTGTGTGACACTTGTGTGTATGAGTGTATGTGTATGTGCTCATGCACACGTGACATTCATGAATCAATGTATTTAGTGAAGGCTGCTCTTGGATCCCCTGATTCACCTACTGAGGTTGGGATTAAAAACAGGCCACCACCCGTACCTGCCATTTATGGTTCTGAGAACCTGACCTCTGGCCCACATGTTGTGCAACCATTCAATGATTCCCCAACCCCTGTTCTTCAGAAATACAAATATTACACAGTTCTAAAAGGTATGTTGACTGCTTGAAACATTTCAAAATATTTAAAACCTATATAAAGGGCCAAGCAATATTTGGCTCTTTTTGAAATTTATGTGATTTAATGTACTTCTTGTTCCTGTCAATATGCTTGTAAATACACCAATAAGTGCACAAGAATCTACTACAGAAGATATGCAGTTAGAGCATCTGACCTTTCTTCCCTTCCTTCACACAGTCTCTGCTCCAAGCCCACCTTGATGCCTTCATGACAATCAAAACACATGGCATTTAAGAAAATGAAGGAGATTGAGTGGAAAGGCAGTATACAAAAAACTGTGTGTGTGTGTGTGTGTGTGTGTGTGTGTGCACATGTGTACAAGGGTATACACATGAGAGAGAAACAGAGAGAAAGAGTGAAAGAGAGAAAGACAAAGAGAGAGAGACAGAGAAGTAGACACAGAAAGACAGAGACAGATAAAACAGAGACAGAGACATAAACAGAGACAGAAATAGAAGCAAATACAGAGAGACAAAGATAGAGACAGAGAGAGACAGACACAGAGACAGGGAGCAAGAGACAGAAACAGAAAGACACAGAGAGAAACAGAAACAGACACAGTCAGACAACACAATAAGACACATAAACAGACACACACACACACAGAAAAAACACTGATAGACAGACAGACACAGACATGCATACATACATACAGACAGACAGACAGAAATACTCTGGGGGTATTTATCTAAGAAATTGGGGAAATGGCAGTGAAGAGGGAGAGAGAAAGCCATGAGCAAGCATATACCATGAGCACTGTCTATGTACTATTTTATCCTTGAATGCTTTCATGTCTATACTTTTCTACAATGTATATCGGCAGCTTCTATGAATATATACATATATAAATTATACAGTAATAAATTCCATGCAATATATTTATCTGCCAACTTTACTTGCACATTATATACAGCATGGCATACAGAAAGCCTTAATTTAGATCTTACTCTAGGTGATTGTTTTATGTTTCTGAGAAAAGAAAATATAGCTCCTTGCCTAGGATTACCAAACTCAGCTGCCAGGGAAAGGTTTGAAATTTGCCTGGAATTTCTAAATCTATAAATGTTGAGTTGTCTCCAGTGTTCACAACTTCCTTTCGCCCTTGCTACTGAGTCCCTTCTACTCATACGTATAGCACTTCAGATGCTGGTGGGTTTTCTACTCTGCACTGGCTTCCTACCCTTTCCTCCTTTCATTCTTCTTTGTCTGCATTCTCTACCAAATTTAATAAGTACAGAAACAGAAACCAGTGATTTATCAAAAGATAATTAGCCAATAACGGTCATCCTGAGTTTTTTTTTTTTTAAAAGATTCATAGTGTGCTTTCTGATGGGTCTTCCCACCAATGGGATTAAAGACTTGCCTCTCTTCATATAATTTTATAAGTTACACATGATATATGAGAGATAAACACATTATATATAATGTATATATAGAAATTATTATATAAACATAGATGTATTATATATATGCATGTATATATACACTATATGCCTGTGTTTTACACAAACACAAACACACTTATATGATAGAGAATGTGGAAGGAAGAGAGGAATACAAACTGTCAGACTAGGTTTCCTGGAATTCCCAGCAGCCTCTGCAAAAGCTGAAGGTGAAATTTCTGTCTATTCTTTCTCTCTCTCCCCTCCACTCCTCTACTACTATACACACTGCGGAAAACATTTCACGTAAAAGTGTTACTCTTTACTTTCAGGCAAAAGAAAGCCACCCCCACAATGGAGATTGATGGACCCTAGAGTATCAAATGAAGACTCAATGGTTGTTCCTTCCTTTCCCCTATCTTGCTGCTATCTGCAGCCAGCAGAGCTTTTTTTCCTGTGATTGAGGAGTGTCAGACAGAGGGCTGAGTGCTCTGACAACCACAAGCCTGTGGGACTCCAACTCTATTATCTCTAATGGCCTGGCCAGACTGTGGTAATGCATTGATACTTTAGAGAACCAATGAGACATTAAGAGATTTCATTCACTTAATGGTTACTAATTAATTGACTTCCATACAGCCATGTATGTTATACAGTTTTCTGTAAAAGGCATTGTACTGTTTCTAAACTAGCACAAATGATTTTTGAAGACAGCCTTTCTCTCTTTTGAATGAAGTGGCTCTAACTCACACCTTTTCCTCAAATCAGTTGACATCTCTTTTGAAATTCATATGTCAAAAATTTACATCCAAAGACACAACATTGTACTATTCTAACGACTATCAAAAGAAACTACCACCCTTCTGAGACCTTCCCTGCCTCGACTGAATAGTAGGAGTTCCCACCAGATAAGGAAAGCTCACAAAAAGACTTCTGTGAAAGATTGTAATTCTCTCCTGTTATTATTCTTTTATTTAAATAAGAGTAAAAATTGCTCCTTTTGTTCTCTATAGGAGTTTGAGTTCACTTTGAGTTGTACATTTCTATATTCAAAACTTCCTAAGGAGGAATTAAGGGGGAGAAGGGACTTCCACTAAGCAACTTCTTCCCAGTGCATTAGAACTTGTATAAAAGAACTGCCAAAGAGCTGTTCCTTAAAATGAGACTTTAAATTAGTGTCACCTTGTCCATTATTTAAACAATAAAGTTCATTAGAAGCACAGGATTATCATGATTATAGGCAAAGGCAGTACAAAGGGACTACATTGCACATGAACGCATGAGGAGATGAGAGAGGCTGTGGGTGATGCGTGTGGCTTGATTTGTGGTCCTGAAGATTAATCATGTTCAACGAGCAGAAGGCAGAGGGCAGGGGAATGGCTGAGCGGAAAGCAGGCTTGCTGGAACAGCAGGAAGACAGCTCCCATTTAAGGAAAAGTGGTTGGTGATGTTAACTAAGTCTGGGGCATAGGAAGGGAAGCAGACAGAAACCAGGGGTAAGAATGAGGTGAATCCTTAAGTTCCTGTTGGGAGTGTTTATAATTAATCCTTTGGTGCCAGAAAGTCATCAAATTTGGTGGTGGTGACTAAGATCACAGTCCTTGTAAAGGAGAGGAAGAATTAAGACAGATAACAGATGCCAAGGAAGGTTAGATAATGTTCTATACTGAGAATGAAGACTACAGGGCACAAACTGTAGCAGCAGCAGCCACAGATCCACCAATCACCACGAGTAGGGCATGCCAGACCTTGGCTGTGGCTGTTTCTGCAGGCTCCGAGTGAGCTCTTGACAAGAGGAAAAAACTCAGGAGCAAACATGCGAAGGCATTTCAGAAATGAAATTCAGAAGAGGCAAATCATCCTACCCTATTATAAATGCCTGAGGAATTTATCTATTTTAAATTAATTAATGAATTTTATGAGTAACTAAATTTCCATGCTTTAAATGAATGCTAACAGTTTAATGCTAACTGTATTTCCCCAGTTTTCTGTAACTAGTCCACTAATGAAATTGGACCTTTAATCTGTATGAAGTGGTTACCTGTTGGGATTATCAGTGTTTCTTAAATTACATCACAGACTTTCCTGTCTCCTGCAATTGTTTATTGTCTCCTGCTATGCTATTGTTTATATTTTACTTTTTATTTAATATAATTATACTTAAAATATATACAGCCAGCCTCTCTCTTTCTCAACTTCATGCTATATAATATAAATATATTTCTGCTGCTCAAAATGCCAATCATTTTTTTCATACTCAGTTTTTTAACTAATAATTTCAGATCTCTTCTACTTTTGTATGTTCTTTTCTTAACTTTTGGTGATTATTAAGCTTCTTATTGAATAGGGAAAATGAAAGCAATGCATGAATTTTAAAGTGCATTTGCTTTCTTTATGTGAATGACTCATAGGTTCTTTTAGTTCCTTGAGAAATAAACCATTTTTGCTTCTCCAGGCTAAGCTCTTTTGCTAAGTACTGTACCCTATTGTTTGTTGCTTTTTCTGGATCTTTTCTTTGGCCACAGGCATAGCCTGTACTCCTAAGTCACTTTTAGACTACTACAGTCAAAACTAACTATGCTTTCATGTTACATAATTCAGTGGGATTTCAAATGGTAGTTTTCTACTTTTCTCAGTCTTATCTGAGATTTCAGTTCAAGATGGCTGATGATGACAGCCCATGATGCCATCACCTCCATCCTCAAATCCTGCTGAAATGTGAAAACATCCTAAAAACATTGCATTGCTAAATTCATTGTTTCACTGCAGAAACAAAAAAGATGTAATTAAACAGTTATAACACAGATAGAATTCCTGACAGATAGAGGTGACTGTTTATGAAACTCAACCAAGCCTTTCCAGGAGGGCCCTAATCCTGGAAAGGCTTGATCCAGCATAATAGGGGAATATCAGGACAGAGAAAAGGGAGGGGGAAAGACAGGAGAATGGATGGAGAGAAAAGGACTTATGGAACATATGGGGGGGGGGGACTGGGAAAGGGGAAGGTTTCTAGAATGTAAACAAAGAATATAGAAAATAAATAAAAAATTAAAAAAAAAACTCAACCAAGCTTAGTAACCCACAGTTCTAGACAGATTAAAAAGGGCCACCAATAAAAGTAAGTGAATTTATTCAATAGAGCTGCCAACATGGTGCATTTCCAAAGGCTCTGGGATGCAGATGAGACAGGTCAGGTGCTTAGCAAGGTTAATCATTCCAGGATTGTAGGACACTTAGTTCTTATGAGCAAAATATATGTAATCAACCTTTCAAATAAAATGGCAAGACTCTCTACTGAGACATAGGAATGTCAGGAAACATTTACCTAATATGTGCAAGAAAGTACTGTACCAAAAATATACACGGATAATCCAGATATCTACTCTCCTCCTGGATGTCTCAGCAAAGATCCTGTGTTACTAGGGCCAGCAGTTACTGGAGAAACACAAACAAACAAACAAACAAACAAACCCATGATTCACTTATGGTTTGGGAACACAAATTCTACAATCTACCACATCACTGAGGATAGGCAATTGGCTGAAATTAGAGACAAACTATAATGTCTAACAATGGAAAGAAAATAAAGGCAAGAAACAGGTATAGCTATAGCAGATGTAATAAACTTCCAGGGAGACTGAAATTATGCATGAAGTACAATATTCATTACCACATCTTCAATAATCCCAGAGACTGAAACCAAGGCCATATTTCTAAGCTACCATAAAATTACGTGGCCAGAGTTCTTGAGGATTCAATATGAACTTCCAGGAGACCTCAGCATGTGCTCAGAATGCAGAATAAGATGGAATTGGCCTTCATCTTGAAGGTGATAGATGCCTCATCATCAAAGTCAAAGACTTGAAAGCAATGGGAAGGGCAAAGGGATGAGATCATAATTAGGAAATTGAAAAAGTTGATCCAGGAGATCAAACAATTCTAGAAGGAATGGATTCAGTGAAAGAGGGCTGGAGATGGTTCTGTAAGAAGAGTAAACATGAGGATTGGGGTTCTGATCACAGAACCCATGGAAATAACTGTACACTGGTGCACATAACTGTAGCTACATAGTTGTTGAGGTGGCACCAAGAGGATTGCTGGGGGCTTTGTGGATGGCAGCCTAGCTGCTCCAGGTGTTAGGAAGACCCTGTCTCAAGAGAATATTGTAGACAGTGATAGAGGAGGACATTCAATATCACCCTCTGGATACCAAATTTGTGTTCACAGGTGCACACACACACACACACACACACACACACACACAGATAAAATACACATCCACTTAGAGTGATGAAAATTATTAGGCATAGTAGAACATATGCTCCCTAGAAAAAATATTTTGTGCAATTACCAGAAACTCTGGTGGTTTGTTACGTTGTCAAGACATACTAGCATCTCCTACTTCCGAGAGCATTGCAGCAAGCTTTGTGTCCCATAGCCAAGGGGACTGCAGAATGTCACTTATCTAAGTTATCTTGGGGCCGAGCCTAATTTTTGGACAGCTCTTATAAACATCTGGCACCAGCATTCCAGACTACCTGGCTCCAAGCAGGCTGCTTCCTTGAAAACATTCTTCTCACCTTAATAGACACTTGAGAGGACATTACTTTTTCTGGAGCTCAGACTCAGGCCGTGACCCAAGAGACCCTTCACATTCCTCTGTGGGTCACAGTAGAATGGAAAACCATTGTCTCTTCTGATTAAGCCTGGAGGTGTGCGTCTCTCCTGTGTATCCTGTTTTTAAAACCTACCAGGATAATACTGTGACACGCGACAGGAGAAGGGAGGGACTCACTATGAACATGACCTCTTGAGCCTTCAGAGAAAAAGACACAGTGAATTATTTACAAGATTATATGTTATTGAAACAGTCTGGAGAAAATAATTTATATTCAACTATAAAATTTTCTACATTTTCAGAGTTGTTGGTAGAATATTTTATAAAGCCATTAAATGTTCCATCTTCAGGTACATTTGAAATATAGGTTAGAAAATAACTTAATAGGCCAACAAAAACTGTATATATATATATATATATATATATATATATATATATAATTTATATATCTCTATCTATCTGTCTATCTATCTATCTATCTATCTATCTATCTATCTTTCTATCTATCTATATCTATGTACATGAGGTGAGACAAGCATCCTGGTATATATCTGTAATTACAAGACTAAAGAAGTTTATGCATGAGAATTACAAATTTCCAGGCCAATTTTAATTACACACACACACACACACACACACACACACACACACACACACATATATATAATAACTCTGCCTCAAACAACAACAACAACAAAACAAACAAGCAAAATCACAATGTAGACTATAGTATATACTAAGATTTCCAGCCAGGGTCCTTGCAGATATAAAGGATTTGTTTCTCCTGCACAAAATCTTGCCAGCTAGTAAGTCAGCATGCATAGCTCTGCAGAAGGCTCTCAATGGTCCAGATATGCTTACAGTGCATGATAAATGAGTGTGTGTGTGTGTGTGTGTATGTGTGTGTGTGCATGTGTGTGTGTTTGTAATGGATGTCAAGTATCTATAATATGGTCAGAATGACAAAAATTCAGAATTACCCTCTAACACAAAACTTCCAGTCAATAGATGGACTCTTACCTGTACACACAGGTCCTCACAGTTCTTCTTGACACATTGTGTCAAGAAGACACAAATGGAAAATTGACATTTGCGTGTTCAGCCTCCTTATTCATCAGGTAAATGCCATAATAAAACCCAATTCCTTTCTCTCTGATCTAAAAAACTAATCAGAAAATCAAAGATAAAATATAACATGACTAAAACAAAATTATAAAAATCCACTTCCAGTGTCCCTCCTCAGAAGTCTACATCCAATCTAACACAGACCATGCATGGTTTAAAAGCTCAACTCTCGCTCTCTTTGGGATATCTCTTAATGGTTATCTTCTCCTTAGACCTTCCTGAGAGCTCAGCTACAGCTTCCTTACGGTATGCTCCCCTGTTTCTCTTTCCAACTCACTCCTGCATCTATCAATCACCTACACACCTTGATGACATGATGAAACATGGGAATTCCAATATATTAATAATCAAAAGAATCAGGCAAGCTCAGAAAGACACAAACACTTGTCATAATTTGATGTATCATAAGGGTGTGCTTGCTTATCTGTTTCACCATAAGTAAAAAATGGTGAATTTTTTTTTAAAAATAAGAGGCTGGAGATAATGGTTGTCTTTATACAAATATTTATGTATATACATGTAGTTAATTTTATGCCTTTGTCATACATTCAAAGCAAAGTATACAAAAGACTAAAGAAAAACCAGTTTTCTGATTTCAGTGTCAGACAAAATTTTATAATCTTATAATACAAAGTACATATTAGATGTCATACCAAAACAAAGTATAAAACTAAAACCAAAACATATTAAAATGATTTTAGATACAAATATAAATTAATTACTGCCTGTGCCTTTTCATTTTTAAATTGTTTGACATTCGAAATGTGAATAAGTAATAAAAGTGTCAATAGATATGTTTTTACATCACTGAAAGGAAATATACAAAAAGTGGCAAGATGGTGCAGAAGGCACAGGTACTTACTGCCAAACCTGAAAACCTTCATCTACATGTTGGAAGAAACAACCTGACTCCCATAGGTCATCCTATGACTTCACATGTGTGACAAATGTGTACCCTTAAATGTGTTCACATACACAATATAACTAAAGATAATTTTTAAACAAAAAGTCTACTATACTACTCAGTTGACTTGTTTTTCTAAACATTTATCTAGCCAACTGTGATTGTCATTATAAGATGTTTATAAATAGTGAGTAAAAATCATGGCAGTTAAGTAGTTTTTTACGATCAAAAAAATATTGCAAATAAAAGTGAAAGTTAAAACAACATAATGACCATGATGAACTCTAATACTCTGAAATCATATACTTCAATAAACACTTTAAGTTGCCTTGATTATGGTGTTTTATCATAGCAATAGAATAATTAATACATTAATATTAATCATAATCCTGAGTTATAGATAGATTATTGATAACTGGCCTTTTACTTTTATTCATTGGGTGTAATACAACTACACAATGTATCTGGATTATATTTACCAAGTATGTTTTTGTACATGTGTGTTTGTGGTTACATGTGTGTTTGTGTTTACATGTGTGTTTGAGTGTATGGGTACACAATGTTGAGAAGAGGATGAGTTATGACAGTCAATGGGGAGTTGAAGGAAATTGGGGGTAAATATTATCCAGATACATTGTGTAGCTGTATTACACCCAAGAAAGAAAATTAAAAGGCCAATTATCTATAATCTATCTATAACTCAGAATTATGATTAATATTAATGTATCCAGTTGCATATACATACACATACAAAAACATACATGTACACAATACACATATGTATATGTAACTGGATTTTACACTTGTATATCATGTATTACTATATACTGTAGTATAAATAGTATAAAAATAAATTATTTTTGTCTACTGAGAAGTGCTATAATAACCAAAGACAAAGGCACAACTTATAGCTATATATTAATTTGTCAATATTACATACTATTCTTATGTGGAAGAGTCCAAGGTGTTACAAGATTAGTTCTGGGGAGGAGCTATTGCACGGCAAGTCTGAAAAATACCCAGAGACTGAGGTGACATTAAAAAAAAGCTCACACAAAGGAGCCATTACCCAAATTGAGAACAATGCACCATTTTCTATTCATTAGATAGAATAAGAAAACAGGTACCCATGATGATACGTGTATATGAGGAGGGTTCCTTAGATCAGAATTAAAAATAATAGAAAATGGGAGGGGGAAAAGAGTTGCCATGAGATCAATTTTTCTTGCATGATTCAATGATAAAAAATAGTAGATTAGGGGTTCATGCATGATTCAATGATAAAGAGTAGATAAGGGGTAGACCATTTAAACTGAATCATGGAATATTACTAACTCAATTTTCAGCAGACAGTTTACTAATTACAAAGAAAACTGGAATTGCTGCAGTTGAGAAACAGCAGATACCAACTAAACCAAGAAATTAGCAGTGGATCACGCAACTAGGAATATAGGTATTTGGCATGGAGGTGTAAGGATGAGTTTTCAGTCCCCAACAAACTCAGGTAAAGACTTGGTACACGGGAAGATGCTCCTATAGTTCCAATGCTCAGGGGGCAGGTTAGCTAGTTAAACAAGCCAAAACCATGAGCTCTGTTCAAAAGGTGAGCCATTTCTCATTCCATTAACAAGATGTCAAGGAATTAAGTAATGTATCTGAGGATAACTTCTGGCCTCTTCATGCACATACATATGCGTGCGTGCAGCCTCCTAAGTTCTTAAAAATATAAACACACATGCATTGATGAATATACAACGCACACATACACACTAAAACCTGCAGAAAATGAACCAAATTGATACTGCAAACTCATGATTTAATGATTTAATTAACTGATAGTGAATGATACCATGCCACTAAATTGATAATATTGTATTCAAACATTATCTGAAACCCAAGCACACCAAGATGCAGGTTACAACCCACAGCAGCCATATGTGTATAACAATAAAATATGTCAGCTCTTCAGACACAGTGGAGCAGATATCACAGATGCAACCCTAAGCCAGAGCACGGTATCTTAGGATCAACTAAAAGGTGGAAGACCTCATTCAAAGATGCTTTTTAAAAGATGTTTCATGAAATTGTAAGGAAAAATGGCAAAACAGAGTGATATGGGAGAGTGCAGGCAAAGCAGACAAAGAATGCAATGCTGGCCTGCAGCATGGGGTGCCCATCCCTGCTCACCATGCAGGAAGGAGAGCACAGAGCTGGGGTGCTAGCCAGAGTCTGCACGTACAACTCTCATGTCTGGTGAGCCACTAGGTGATTGGCCCCAAAGGCAGGGAGGTGTGAAGTGGCCTGGAGCTCCTGTGGAAATTTGCCATTCAAGGATAGGATTTAGCCTTTTCCTTGTTGGAATTCTGCCATCAGATGCCCTGCCTAGCCACAACATCATCCCGACTCTGGGCAGCAGCAGTGGTCCAGTATTTATGATGCTTCAGAAACAAGAAGCCTTGAATCAGACCAATGACTCATTGCAATGAATATTTACATGTAAAGCTGTTTGGCAACTCTCTCTCTCTCTCTCTCTCTCTCTCTCTCTCTCTCTCTCTCGTGTGTGTGTGTGTGTGTGTATGTCTGTACACTTATATACATATAAACGTATACATGCATATTATTTGTGTGACACACTGCAGTTTACAATGCCACTTTGATAAACAATTACACAATGAAAAGGTGTGAAACTGAGCATGGTGGAAAGATGGTAGAGAGAGACAGAACTAGAAATGTGACAGAGGTCTCACAAGTGTGAGAGACACCTGCAGTGGTCAAGAGAGTACATTGTTGCCAAGCAGGGCTGACAAGGTACAATAGCCTGTAGCTGAGCAGATTCTGACTCTTAACACCCAAGGCAGCTGCAGGATTACCATGTCTCTGAGCAACAACAGTATGTCTGACATGGAGAGTGGATCATTTTCTGGATTGGGACTCCTCAAAAGACCTCCAGGGTCCTTGCTGCCCCAAAAGTCATGTCTGTATCTGAGGCCTGTGCTGTCACTGCATGCCAGGTGGATATCCTTGGTCTGTCCTTACCACTAGAGACCATGTTAATATCTGTGCTCCATGCTGCTTCCAGGGGCATGTTGATGTGTGTGCCTGTGCTGCCACCAGAGGCCATGTTGAAGTTTGAGGTTCATGCTACTGCTAAGGGCCATGTTGATGTTCATCGTCCTGCTGTGGCCAGGGGCTGTGTGGATGTCCATGGCCCATATTATCACCAAAGGCCGTGTAAATGTCCAAGGTCTTTGCTGCCACATGAAACCATGTTGAGGACCACGGCTCATGCTAGGTCTGAGGGCCACGCTGATGCCTGTGGTCTCTATTGCTGCCAGAAACCATATGTAAATCTATCATCCTTGCTATGGCTGGCTCTAAATGGCAAGAAAGCTACTTTTGGCCGGGCGGCAGTGGCACACGCCTTTGATCCCAGCACTTGGGAGGCAGAGGCAGGTAGATTTCTGAGTTCGAGGCCAGCCTGGTCTACAGAATGAGTTTCAGGACAGCCAGGGCTATACAGAGAAACCCTGTCTTGAAAAACCAAAAAAAAAAAAAAAAAAAAAAAAAAAAAAAAAAAAAAAAAAGCCACCTTTGCAATAGTACTGCTGACTGCTGACTCACAATTGAGAATGAGAGACATAGAAGTCTTTTGTGATAACTTTTTCTCCCAGACCCCACAGAAAGAAACAATCCAGTCTAGACTGGAAGCCATTAAAGAGAACTCTTAAAAATTGTAATAGGGATCCTGAAGTGGAGCTTCACAGTTGACGGCTTCTGGCAGAGGTGGCTTTGGGAAAAACTGTATTCCTTTTAAGGGTTTGGCTACTGGAAGTTTGACCATGATCCAGTGAGTATATGAGCAACACAAACCAGACTTATTATTTTATTTATTTACTCTTTATTTTCTTTGGGGGGGGAGGTCACAAGGGGAGAAGACCTGATTTAGGAAGACTAGAAAGTAAGTATGATCAGGGTGTATTATATGAAACTTCCAAAAAATTAATAAAGATATTATGTTGAATAAAAGATTTATATCTTAATTGAAGTGAAACATTTAAATTAATATGTACTTAAAATATGTATTTCACCCAAGTTTCAAGCAGGTTTCTGTAGAATTGTACAACATATTCTCTATAGAATTTTAAGTGTTTTCTATTTCTTTTTTTTTATTTGATGTATTCTTTAATGTTTTCTATTTCTCAAAGAAAACGTGTCTATGTATTTGTAAGACACAAATTTCTTTTAATAAAGTTTTCTCTCAATAATCTTATCTAAGTTGCATCATGGATTTAAAAATAAAAATAAAACTAATTAAGCCACCATAAATTAAAATAAGGATACTGATACCTATCTTTAATTATCTAGCTGAAATTTATCAGAAAGACTATTCATGTATCCAATGCTTGCTTGTGTGGAGACAGAGTCATTCTTTTTGTGCATGTGTGTATGTGTGTGTGTGTGTGTGTGTGTGTGTGTGTTTAAAATATTTCTTTTTTTATTTGATATATTCTTTAACAGAGTCACTTTTAACATATAGTTTTTATAGATGGCATTTGACATGACAAATTTCTGATAGCTCTGGAGACTTGGAAGTCTAAGATCAGCTATCACAGAGATGATATTCTTAGAAGTCAATGTTGCTGTGTCATAACAAGGCAGTAAGCATTGTCACCTAGAAGACATAGTCAGGTAAAAGGCAGAGAGAGGAGGCTGGAGGAAGCTGTATTCAGCCTTCTGTAAGGAATCCTGTGTCAAAGAGCAAACCCAATCATGTGACTGTGCCATGAATCAACCTGTAATGGCAATGATTCAATGACCTAGACACTGTCCCAGGAGTATAGTCTGTAGTATATATAATCAAACTTTATCACACATCAAATGAGGTACAAGAAGAAAGGAGGAGTGGCCCCTGGTTCTGGAAAGACTCAGTGAAGCAGTATTCGACAAAACCAGAACGGGGAAGTGGGAAGGGGTGGGTGGGAGGACAGGGGAAGAGAAGGGGGCTTACGGGACTTTCAGGGAGTGGGGGGCTAGAAAAGGGGAAATCATTTGAAATGTAAATAAATTATATCGAATAAAAAAATTTAAAAAAATAATAATGAGAAGTATTTTAAATAAAACCAGTTAGTCCTGAGAGTTTAACACAAACACAAATGAAATAACTGAGAAAGAAGCCTGATAAAATTAGAGACTAGGAAGATAGCGCTCTTGCTTGACTTTATAAGGCTTACAGCATTCAGACTCTAACAATAATTTTCCCTTCAGACTAGATCAGGTTTTCTTAGTGTTCAGTAAAATCAAAGCTAACTACTAAATAATGAACTCTGAATATTCAGTAATCAATAATTTTCCCTGCCTGAGAGCAGGGTGGGAAAACCCAGAAAAACAAGGCACTATCCTCCCCTCAATCAAGTCTTTATCTGCTCTTCTGATTAAACCTACCTGAGAGTTTAGCAATGGCCTTTAGAAAGGAAACATACAGTTACACATAAATGTATTTCTCAAAAAAATGTTCATGGTGAACTCATTTTCTATGATTCTCATCCTATTACTCAAAACTCATTTAATAACAGCCTTATGTAAAAAACAGTATGTTTTTTGGAGTTACATTAATATACACAGTATATGTTTCATTTAATTTATAAAACAAATTTGGAAATAGTTGAAGACTGGCAGAAAGCCAAATCATTCTGCATAGTTTTAAAAAAACCAGAATGTGCTTTTCTTGAATTAGTAAAACAATAGAATAAAAAAATCTTTAAATCAAAGACAGAGAAGACACTAACACAGTTGTTCCGTGCAAAATTGCAGTTCTGAGAGCTAAATGAAGTATAAATGGTGAGATACTTTCAAAATCAAGAAAAAAATTAAGGATTAATGTTCTATTCAAAGAGAAAACAAAGCAAGTTAATGAAAAAAGTGAGAAAATTTCTTCATTAAATGATGTTGGTTTTCACAAACTGGTAATGACAGAATATTAAATACAATTGCCCCCAGAAGTTCATGCTTCCAGACACTTTTGTTTACACATGTGAGTTTTGTACAAGGTGCACAATAGGACTCAGTCATTGGGCCATACACAGTAACTATATCCAAGACAAAGTCTCATTTGTTCTTTGATCCATTACTAAAATCCCATACCTCTCCAGAAACATGCATCACTTAGCTTTCAGGTGTTTTGTGGTATACCTTTAGCTAGAATTGGAGCCATTAGCAATAGTAACAATATTTCCAATAATGTGTAGCCCAAAAAGGCATCTCTGTGTGCTGAAATGATAGCGTTTATTCTCATGCCATGTTTGAAGATTATGTATCCACATCATGACCCAGTGATGAAAGATTTAATAATATTTCACTACAGCATACTTTAATACATATGAAATTGATGGCTAGAATATTCACACAAGGCACCATAAATCTGTAAGGGACTATGTGAATGCACAAGTGTAAATTATGAGTTTTCTGTACTATAAACTAGCATTGCCTTCATTCTTTCTTCTTTCTCCATACATGTACTTATGTATTTAGCATTCAGAAGAAAGATCATAGTAGTTTCAGCTCTTTCATAAATAAATAGCCTATCTATCTATCTATCTATCTATCTATCTATCTATCTATCTATCTATTTCAATCATCTATCTATACATATCTATAAATGATCAATACCAAAAGAATCCCTCTGACCTATGGCCAAGAACCAGCAGGTTCAGGAATTTCATGGTGACCTCTGGCAGCAAATTGAGTAAAACCATATCACTTTTCCTTTTATAATCTGATCTATAACTTCATCTTACTTTCATCACTATGCATTGTTTTTAAGTTTTTTCCTTCTTCAGTCAAAATTTATAAGCTTCCAAACATTTTTTTCTTTTATTCTGAAAATGGCAGGCATGGTCAGGTGACAACAATCAGATAGTAGTGCATCTACAATTTTCTCCCCTCTGCATCTGGTGTCACCTGCTCACCAAGCAGTAGATATGGCAGTGTAGACAGTCTTTAGGCTCCTGGCTTCTAATGCCAGAGTTGCAGTGACAATTCTAGTTGTCCAGATGTTCCTGATAGGCCAGGGTTATGTCACATTCTTCTCTTGCTTCTTGGACTAAGCAGGTAAACTTGCTTGTGTATGTACTTCTTTACTAGGGTCCTCATCTTTTATGATAATTTAGAATATTTTACCTATATCAATTCATTGTCTGTGGTTTCTGATTGGAGGTCCAGACCAAGTAGTTGAAACGGTGCTTCTTACATTCCTGCCTCATTATGACCTACTAGTAGAATAAATATTTTATACTTTTGATAAAAAATCTAACATCATTTTGTGATAAAATATCTGAATAACCTCGGAATAAAAGGAACACAAATCAACATTATAAAGGCTATGCATGACAACCCTATAACTAGTAGTATAAATCAGGGAAAATTGTAGGGAATGTCAACTAAAATCAGGATCAAGACAAGGAGTTCGTTTTCTCCATCTTTACTCCTCATGGTACCTAAAGTCACAGCTGGAGAGATAAGACGAGAGAAGTGAATAAACCCCTTATTTTTTTTATTTGATACCCTCATGACTCCACCAGAAAACTCTCAGAATTTAGAAATGTTTTCAGCAATATGGCAGTATGAGAAACTAACACACAAATATACCCAATAACAAACATGTTGTAAAACTATCAAAACAATCATGTCTACAGTGCCTCAAAAATTAAAATACCTTGCAGTGAACCTAGGAAGTGAAAGCCCTCTACAATTAAACTTACATAATAAGAAAAAACTAATATCTATAGATCTAATGCAATCTGAAACAAAATTTCGATCATATCTTTAAAGAAATCAATTTTATATAAATAGAAAAGCAAATATTATAATTCTCATGCTACCAAAAAATTCCCCAGATAGCCAAAGCATGCCTGAGCACAAAAACCAGTGGATTCTGTGATGCCATCAAACCTGATTTCAAATTATACTGTAGAGCCATAGTAGTAACAACAGTGTGGTATGGTACAAAGTATGTATGTAGATCAATGGAATAGAATAAAAGACATAACTATAAACCCAACAGCTAGAATCACCTGGGTTTGGACAAAAATCCCAGGAATGTACAACGATGAAAGCCCCCTTGACAACCGATTCTGGGAAAACTGGATACCTACAAGTACAAGAATAAAACTAGTTTCTTACTGCCTTTATATAAAGATCTATTCCAAATGTATCAAAGAGCTTGGTGGAACCTTGAACTCAGAAACTGACGGAGGAACCTGTGAGGAAATAACCTGAGTATATCAACATAAGTGAGGACTTTCTTAACAAGATTCCAAAAGCTCAGGAAAGAAGACCAACATCTGGCAAATGGATCTCATCAAATGTAAAACCATCCACACAGCAATGAACACAATTAATTTAGTGAGGAATCATTCTACATGTGGTTTACACTATTTGCTAGCTCTATATCTCACAGAGAATTGATATCTAGAATATACAAAGAACTCCAAAAAATAAGAAATTAAACACCCTAATAAGTAATAGGCTAGTGATATGGGCAAATAACATAAAGCAAAAATAGTGAATAAAGATGCAAAGACGTTTACAAAAGCCCAGGGCCAGATTTAGTGTAGAATTTACCAGACCTTCAAAGAAGACTGGATACCAAGATTCCTTAAACTATTCCATAAAATAGAAACAGAAGGAACACTACCTAATTCATTCATGATGCCCCAATTACTCTGATACCTAAACCACACAAGGACTCAACCAAAAAAGAAAACATCCTACCACTCTTGCTTATAAATATCTGTGCAAAATTACTCAATAAAATTCTTGCAAACCAAATCCAAGAACACATCAGAACCATCATTCATCACAATCAAGTAGACTTCATCCCAGGGATGCAAGGTTGTTTCAATATACAGAAACCCATTAACATAATCTACTATGTAACCAAACTCAAAGAAAAAAATCACATGATCGGGCGGCGGCGGCGGCGGCGGCGGTAGCAGTGGCTGCTCCAGCTGAAGGGCCATCAGCAGTGGAACCAAGGCGACACAGGGTCCAGTTAGGCCCTGCGCCCACGACCACTGACCTTCGCTGACCAGCCGGGCGGCAAGCAACTGCGGTTCTGCGGAGCCTTTCGCTGCACGGAAGCCACTTCAGAACTCGGCTGCCCGCCAGTCAGGAGAGACTCACCGCCATCTTGATCCCGGGCTCCAGAGATCTGTCAGACTGAGGTACACAAACATAATCCTAGGCCCAACACCGCAGGGGTCTGAGCCAGACGGGCGTTGGCCTGCACCCAGGCCCTGGGCTGTTCGAGTGGCCATCGGGGCGCCAACCCAGCCAGGAGTTTTTTTTTTTTTGCCCCGGCCGGTGCACGCGCCGCCATTTTGCCTACAGGAGCCAGAGTGCTCGGGAGGGCAGAGACTGCTAACAAGCGTAGCCTGAGGCTAACAAAACGGGGGTCTAGGCCCCAAAAGGCACAGGACTGACCCCAAGAACTGGGCGGCTTGGTGGGCCATCTGTGTGTCAACCAGCCCAGGAGGTTATTAGCACAACAGACTCTCCCAGTGCTTTCGCGGAGCGCGGACGCGCACGCCCGCCATCCGGGTCACCTGGCGGACCCAAATAACAGACATAGCCCTAGGGGAACTTTGCTCGGACCTTGGCCTCCCAGGCGTTTGCCTGGACTCAGGGCCCAGGCGACAAGGCTAACCTAGTGTGCGCCAGCCCGGTTGGGGAAATCGGCTGCCCAGCGGAGTGAGCGGAGCACAGGGGAGGTCACAGCAACATTCACCTTCGGAGCTCCCTGGGGGTGCACACGGGTTCCACCTGGTCCACAGACACAATCTGGGGCAAGGCCTCAGGCAGAAGCCCCCAGCTCAACTCTCTCCGCTTCAGATCAGCCTGGGTGGCCGCCACATCTCCAGGTCCCTCAAGAGGCTAGTGGGGGCTTCCGGGCGGCCAGCTGGGAGAAGTCGGTGTGCTCCAATAAATCCTGCGGGCCCCAGCGGGAGCCTTCAGGTGCCTGCTTCGGGATCTGAACAGCCTGGACAACAGCACCCTGTCTATAGGCAGTGCAGAGTGTAAGCTGTGCACCAGAGGCCAACGGGGAAGGGGCAGCTTGCACTGGTGAGTCCAGCACTGACAAGACCAAGTAACACCAGTGAGAGCTAGATGGCAAAAGGCAAACGCAGAAACGTCACTAACAGAAATCAAGGCAATATGGCAACATCTGAACCAAATTCTCCTCTACCAGCAAGTCCTGGATACCCCATCACACCAGTAAAACAAGACTTGGATTTAAAATCACTGGTCATGATGCTGGTACAGGAACACATGAAGGACATTGAGGAGAAAATGGATCAAAAGTTAGAAGCCCTTGCAAGGGAAACACAAAAATCATTGAAAGAAATCCAGGAGAATACAAAAGCCAACAAGGAGGAAATGCAAAAAACACTTAAAGAAATACAGGAGAACTTTGCTCAACAGGCTGAGGTCATGAAAGACGAAACACAAAAATCTCTTAAAGAAATACAGGAGAACTTTGGTCAACAGGCTGAGCTCATGAAAGAGGAAACACAAAAATCTCTTAAAGAATTACAGGAAAACACAAACATGCAAGGGAAGGAGCTAAGCAAAACCATCCAGGATCTAAAATCAGAAGTAGAAACAACTAAGAAAACTCAAAGGGAGACAACTTTGGAGATAGAAAGCCTTGGGAAGAAATCAGGGGACAGAGATGCAAATATCAACAACAGAATACAAGAGATAGAAGAAAGAATCTCAGATGCTAAAGATTCCATAGAAACCATGGACTCAACAGTTAAAGAAAATGCAAAATGCAAAAAGCTTGTAACCCAAAATATCCAGGAAATCCAGGACACAATGAGAAGACCAAACCTAAGGATTATAGGCATAGATGAGAGTGAAGATTTACAACTTAAAGGGCCAGCAAATATCTTCAATAAAATTATGGAAGAAAACTTCCCTAACCTAAAGAGAGAGATGCCCATGAATATACAAGAAGCCTACAGAACTCCAAACAGACTGGACCAGAACAGAAATACTTCCCGTCACATAATAATCAAAACACCAAATGTTCTAAACAAAGAAAGAATACTAAAGGCAGTAAGAGAAAAAGGCCAAGTAACATATAAAGGAAGACCTATCAGAATCACAGCAGACTTTTCACCTGAGACTATGAAGGCTAGAAGGTCCTGGGCAGATCTCATGCAGACTCTAAGAGAACACAAATGCCAACCAAAACTACTATATCCAGCAAAACTCTCAATCACCATAGATGGAGAAACTAAGATATTTCACGACAAAACCAAGTTCACCCAATATCTATCCACAAACCCAGCCCTAAAAAGGATAATAGGAGGACAACACCAATACAAGGAGGGAAACTCCACCCTGAAAAAAGCAAGATAGTAACCTTTCATCAAACCCAAATAAGTTAAGCAATCAAATTTAAAAAATAACGTCAAAAATGATAGGAAGTAACAATCACTATTCCTTAATATCTCTTAACATCAATGGACTCAATGCCCCAATAAAAAGACACAGACTAACTGACTGGATACGTAAACAGGACCCTACATTTTGCTGCTTACAGGAAACACACCTCAGGGTCAAAGACAAACACTACCTTAGAGTAAAAGGCTGGAAGACAATTTTACAAGCAAATGGTCTCAGGAAACAAGCTGGAGTAGCCATTTTAATATCAGATAAAATTGACTTTCAACCCAAAGTCATCAAAAGAGACTCTGAGGGACACTTCTTGCTGGTCAAAGGAAAAATACAACAAGAAGAACTCTCAATCCTGAACATCTATGCTCCAAATGCAAGGGCACCCTCTTTCATAAAAGAAACTTTATTAAAACTAAAAGCACACATTGCACCTAACACAATAATTGTGGGTGACTTCAACACTGCACTTTCCTCAATGGACCGATCAGGAAAACAGAAACTAAACAAGGACACAATGAAACTAATTGAAGCTTTGGACCAATTAGATTTAACTGATATATATAGAACATTCTATCCTAAAACAAAAGAGTATACCTTTTTTTCAGCACCTCATGGTACCTTCTCCAAAATCGACCATATAATTGGTCACAAGACAGACCTCAACAAATATAAAAAGATAGAACTAATCCCATGCCTCCTATCTGATCACTATGGAATAAAAGTGGTCTTCAATAGCAACAGAAACAACAGAAAACCCACAAACACGTGGAGATTGAACAATACTCTACTCAATGACACCTTGGTCAAGGAAGAAATAAAGAAAGAAATTAAAGACTTTTTAGAACACAATGAAAATGAAAACACAACATACCCAAATCTATGGGACACAATGAAAGCAGTGCTAAGAGGAAAACTCATAGCCCTGAGTGCCTCCAAAAAGAAAATGGAGAGAGCATACATTACCAACTTAATGACACACCTGAAAGCCCTAGAACAAAAAGAAGCTATTTCACCCAGGAGGAGTAGAAGGCAGGAAATCATCAAACTCAGGGCCGAAATCAATCAAGTAGAAACAAAGAGAACCATACAAAAAATCAACAAAACTAGGAGCTGGTTCTTTGAGAAAATCAACAAGATAGATAAACCCTTAGCCAGACTGACCAAAGGGCACAGAGAAAGTATCCAAATTAACAAACTTAGAAATGAAAAGGGAGACATAACAACGGAAACTGAGGAAATCCAAAAAATCATCAGATCCTACTACAAGAGCCTGTACTCAACACAACTGGAGAATCTGGAGGAAATGGACAATTTCCTTGACAGATACCAAATACCAAAATTAAATCAGGACCAACTAGACCATCTAAACAGTCCCATAAAGCCTAAAGAAATAGAAGGAGTCATAGAAAGTCTTCCAACCAAAAAAAGCACAGGACCAGATGGTTTCAGTGCAGAATTCTACCAGACCTTCAAAGAAGAGTTAACACCAATACTCTTCAAACTATTCCACAAAATAGAAACAGAAGGAACACTACCCAATTCCTTCTACGAAGCCACAATTACGCTGATACCAAAGCCACACAAAGATCCAACAAAGAAAGAGAACTTCAGACCAATTTCCCTTATGAACATCGATGCAAAAATACTCAACAAAATTCTTGCCAACCGAATCCAAGAACACATCAAAACGATCATCCACCATGATCAAGTAGGCTTTATCCCGGGAATGCAGGGTTGGTTCAATATACGGAAATCCATCAATACAATCCACTACATAAACAAACTCAAAGAACAAAACCACATGGTCATTTCATTGGATGCTGAAAAAGCATTTGACAAAATTCAGCATCCTTTCATGCTTAAAGTCTTGGAGAGAACAGGAATTCAAGGCCCATACCTAAACATAGTAAAAGCAATATACAGCAAACCGGTAGCCAGCATCAAACTAAACGGAGAGAAACTTGAAGCAATCCCACTGAAATCAGGGACCAGACAAGGCTGCCCCCTTTCTCCTTATCTTTTCAATATTGTACTTGAGGTACTAGCTCGGGCAATTCGACAACATAAGGAGGTCAAAGGGATACAAATTGGAAAGGAGGAAGTCAAACTATCATTATTTGCAGACGACATGATCGTCTACCTAAGTGACCCAAAGAACTCCACTAGAGAGCTCCTACAGCTGATAAACAACTTCAGCAAAGTGGCAGGTTACAAAATCAACTCAAGCAAATCAGTGGCCTTCCTATACTCAAAGGATAAGCAGGCTGAGAAAGAAATTAGGGAAATGACCCCCTTTACAATAGCCACAAACAGTATAAAGTATCTTGGGGTGACTCTTACCAAACATGCGAAAGATCTGTATGGCAAGAACTTCAAGACTCTGAAGAAGGAAATGGAAGAAGACCTCAAAAAATGGGAAAACCTCCCATGCTCATGGATCGGTAGAATCAATATAGTTAAAATGGCCATTTTGCCTAAAGCACTATACAGATTCAATGCAATACCCATCAAAATCCCAACTCAATTCTTCACAGAGTTAGAAAGAGCAATTATCAAATTCATCTGGAACAACAAAAAACCCAGGATAGCTAAAACTATTCTCAGCAACAAAAGAAAATCTGGGGGAATCAGTATCCCTGACCTCAAGCAATACTACAGAGCAATAGTGTTAAAAACTGCATGGTATTGGTACAGTGACAGGCAGGAGGATCAATGGAACAGGATTGAAGATCCAGAAATGAACCCACACACCTATGGCCACTTGATCCTCGACAAAGAGGCTGAAAACATCCAATGGAAAAAAGATAGCCTTTTCAACAAATGGTGCTGGTTCAACTGGAGGTCAGCATGCAGAAGAATGCGAATTGATCCATCCTTGTCTCCTTGTACTAAGCTCAAATCCAAATGGATCAAGGACCTCCACATAAAGCCAGACACTCTGAAGCTAATAGAAAAGAAACTGGGGAAGACCCTTGAGGACATCGGTACAGGGAGAAAGTTTCTGAACAGAACACCAATAGCGTATGCTCTAAGAGCAAGAATTGACAAATGGGACCTCATAAGGTTACAGAGTTTCTGTAAGGCAAAGGACACCATCAAGAGGACAGATCGGCAACCAACAAATTGGGAAAAGATCTTCACCAATCCTACATCAGATAGAGGGCTAATATCCAATATATATAAAGAACTCAAGAAGTTAGACTCCAGAAAACCGAACAACCCTATTAAAAAATGGGGTACAGAGTTAAACAAAGAATTCTCACCTGAAGAACTTCGGATGGCGGAGAAGCATCTTAAAAAATGCTCCACTTCATTAGTCATTAGGGAAATGCAAATCAAAACAACCCTAAGATTTCATCTTACACCAGTCAGAATGGCTAAGATTAAAAATTCAGGAGACAGCAGGTGTTGGAGAGGGTGCGGAGAAAGAGGAACACTCCTCCACTGCTGGTGGGGTTGCAAATTGGTACAACCACTCTGGAAAGCAGTCTGGCGGTTCCTCAGAAAACTGGGCACCTCACTTCCAGAAGATCCTGCTATACCACTCCTGGGCATATACCCAGAGGATTCCCCACCATGTAATAAGGATACATGCTCTACTATGTTCATAGCAGCCCTATTTATAATTGCCAGATGCTGGAAAGAACCCAGGTATCCCTCAACAGAAGAGTGGATACAAAAAATGTGGTATATCTACACAATGGAGTACTATTCAGCCATTAGAAACAATGAATTCATGAAATTCTTAGGCAAATGGATGGAGCTAGAGAACATCATACTAAGTGAGGTAACCCAGACTCAAAAGGTGAATCATGGTATGCACTCACTAATAAGTGGTTATTAACCTAGAAAACTGGAATACCCAAAACATAATCCACACATCAAATGAGATACAAGAAGAAAGCAGGAGTGGTCCCTGGTTCTGGAAAGACTCAGTGAAACAGTATTTGGCAAAACCAGAACGGGGAACTGGGAAGGGGTGGGAGGGAGGACAGGGGAAGAGAAGGGGGCTTACGGGACTTTCGGGGAGTGGGGGGGGGCTAGAAAAGGGGAAATCATTTGAAATGTAAATAAATTATATCAAATAAAAAAAAAATCACATGATCAACTCCTTACATGCAGAAAAATCATTTGACAAAAAAAAAAAAAAATACAAGACCCCTTCATGTTAAGAGTATTGGAGATATCCAGAATTCAAGCCCCATACACAGAGGTAGAGCACCAAAGAATGGAGACATGTTCAAACTATTTTATCATATATCTAAATAAAAATGAACTTATATTTTCTAATAAAAATTAAAAAAAACAAGAAATAACTTTTTCCTTCTAATTACAGCTCCCCCCCCCCCCCCTTATCCTGATGTCTTCTCACCATGATTTCTATCAGGGACAGATTCTTCTTCCCAATGCTCAGGATTCTTCCTGTAATGACTTCAGTTTGGTGACATCAAAATTGCCATAATTTCTCTCTCTCTTTTTTTAATTTCTCTTAATGATGTCCTTCAAAGCCCCTGCTTCTAGATGCCAGGGATCCCACACTTGCTATTGGTTGATGGAATGCAACTTCATCCCACTAATGGACATCAGTGAAGGCTGAAGTTGGGACTCTTTCATATAGTTTCTTAACTTTAATGCAATATATGCCATTTCCCCATTGTAAGACTTTTAAAAAGAACCAATTCTAAAATTTGACTTTATATGAATGTTTTTTTAAACGACTGAAAATGCAGATTGCCTAGCTACAGGTCTTCTGCCCACCCAGAATCTGCTAGACAGGGAATGCTGACTTTCCAGGAAGTTAAGTATTGAAGAAACATATAAGATCGAATTAGAGAGATTTTCAGATGTAATACACTATGAACTGCTACCCCAAAGACCCCAGTTAAACTTACTCCTTCCTTCGGTGACTTTTTATTTTAAGGAGTTAATTGCCGTCCTTTATAAAATTCGAAGGGCAAATTTTCAGTGGTTTTTTTGGGGGGGTTGTTTGTTTGTTTTGTTTCATTTCCCAATCACTACATCGTTTATGGAATGTATGTTGATAGAGGGTATAGAGAGACCTGAAGTGGTGGTGGGGAGGTCACAGAGGTGGAACTTACTCATAGCAACACAACTTTGGAAATGAGGATTCTTTGTAGGGGGAAAGAGGCCTGCCTTCCTGGAGGAAGGATGACATCTTTTGTCACTGAGGCCCATGACATGCAGCACCTCATAGCTCATGCATGCTAATCATCCTTAGCTGTCACCATCTAGCCTGGGGACCGTGAATTAAGAAATGAATACCTGAATAAGGATGTAGGAAGGCAGAGAGAAGAGATGACAGGTGTCTCTAGTAGAAAGAGGAACACCTACCACATGGAAGGAACCTCAAGTCAGTCAGTGGAAGAGATGCAGTGTTATGAAGTGCTAGGGAAAGAGGCGGCGAGCACGTGGAGGGGTTCATATGATGAGTGTCCATAGAAAGAGCCAGATCCATCTCTGTATTTGTCAGGTACTGGCAGAGACTCTCAGAAGATGCTATATCAGGCAACCATTGAACTGAGCACCAGGTCCCCATTGGAGGAGCTAGAAAAAGGACCCAAGAAACTGAAGGAGCTTGCAACCCCATAGGAGGAACAACAGTATGAACCAACCAGTACTCCCAGAGCTCCCAGAGACTAAACTACCAACTAAAGAGTACACATGGAGAGACCCATGGCTCCAGCTGCATATGTAGCAGAGGATGGCCTTGTTGGACATCAAAGGGAGGAGAGGCCTTTGGTCCTGAGAGGGCTTAATGTCCCAGTATAGGGAATGCCAGGACAGGCAAACAGAAGTGAATGGGTTGGTGAACAGGGAGGGGGGAATGGGATAGGGTGTTTTAGGAGGGGAAACCAGCAAAGGGGATAATATTTGATATGTAAATAAAGAAAATATCTAATAAAAAAAGAAAGAGGAAAGAGATTAGCAAGAGTAGAAGATAAAAAGAGAAGGTAATGAAAAAAAAAAAAAAGAGCCAGGAAACAGGCACAAGAATCTCTCAGAAGTCACTTCTCTTGTCTCTAGTTTAAGGAACCTGTGAAAGCAAGGCTTTGAAATCCTGGAGGCTTATACTTTAGTTGTAGAAAAAAAGGACCTAAAAAAGAAGTAACTTCCTCTTTTCTTCTGTTTTTAAAACCAAAATGCTATAAGTAGAGTTCATTTACCTATTTTTTTCTAGTATGACAAATCCTTTTGAGCTTTGCAAAATACATTTTCCTACCTTTTTCTCACAATTGAAAATAGATACTTGATCTAGTGCCCATGCTACGGTATTTTCAGTGCATAGGTTTTCTGTCATGTTAATATTTTTCTTCCTTTCTATATGCTTTTAAATTTAGCTCTATCGTATAAGTAAAAATACCTAAAATAGTTGTTCTGTGAAAATATATTTTATTTTTATGTGTGTGCTTCCAAGAGTTTTTGTGTGTTGTGTACATGCTGATGCTTAGAGAGGCTAGAACAGGCCATTGGATGTTTTTAAATGGAGTTAGTGACAGTTATACTGCTTTAGCACCCTGGAAAACATTTAAATTCAGATTGTCTTATTTTCATTCTGTGTACCTTCTTCCTTATTGGCCAGAAGTGTGTGTGTGTGTGTGTGTGTGTGTGTGTATGTGTGTGTGTGTGTTTCTCTTTCGACTTCTTTCTTTTCTACTACTTTCAAACGGAACAATGAATGGTTAGGATGGATACAGAGAACTAAAGGCTTTTCATAGTATGGCAGTTAAACCACAGTGAGGTCTGAATGACCTCAATGCTGAGAGACAAGCATTCAATGCAACTCTTGAACCTCATGCATTCTCATTTGCATAGTGAGCAGTTATTACTACCAGGTAATTTGGATTTCATATTATTTATTTCTGCTTGAAATCTGCAAATAAATAGAAAAGAAATAGCACTGACCAGAAAGTTTGTACTACATTTTTGGTATAGGACAAAAGATTAATGAGAAAATTGTAGAATTTTTTGAATTGGACATTCTGTGTCTACTTAGATTATCTAAGTTTGAATTGGCTTGATGCAGAAACAGCAATAATGCATAATGGAAAGAATAACATGAAAACTCACTCTTTGGAGAGGTATGGGATGAGGATGGTACTTAATCATGTGACAGTCCTAATGTTCTGAAATCAAGTAAGCTTCCTTGAGACCTCAGACTTCTGAATCTAGGGTCAAGGCTGTGCTGATAGCCAGGTTTCTTTTGTGATAAACCTTGACTTCTCTCAAGAACAGGACATCTTATTCAGTTGCATGATGGGTGATCAAATCAGATCTTCCTCCTTCAAGCTATAAATCTGAGAAGCATAAAAATGGATCTATGGAAAGATGGAGTATGATTGCTCAAAGAAGACAAATTGATTGCAATGGAAAGATGAAGTACAGTTTCTCAAAGCACATAACTCCAGAACTCTGAATTTCACATAAGAGAAAGGGGCTCCAAATGTGTTTTCTGTATCTAAAAGCATATAGTAGTCACCTTCACACACTGATAAATAACTACTGTGTTGTATAAAGATGTATGGCTGAAGGAGGGAAGATCTAAAAACTAAGACTTGAGTTATATGAGAATAATAAAATGGTGTGATGAATAATTCTTCATCAAACAGTTGGGGGTATCTATCAGAAAGACAGATGAGACTCTGATCATAAAATCAGCTACATGTATCCTGACTGCAGAAGAAATGTCTCTCCACGTTGTGTTTCAAGTCCTAGAGGGCACGGCCATGAGTATGCTCTTTTTCTTTGATGTTCACATCTGTGGCTGTGTAACTCCACTTTGGCCTTGAGACAGATGGCCATGAGGTATCCTAAGCATTAACAGAGTTCCCTGTTACAGGCTAGTGTAGTTTCTCATAACAGTCTCTTACCTGCATTTCTATATGGATGGCTGTAGTGCACATTCACAATTTGAGGTGTGCTTAAAACTTTTATTCCTCTCCAATATCAAACTACTGGGAAGTGTTGAATGCATGTGCATCTAACTTCTTTTTTGCAGGGTCCTCAAGAGTCGTCAAAGTTGGTTATGGTAATATAATAATAGTCCTACATAGTATCTTTTCAGGTAGGTAGCATGTAGCGTGTTTTGCCTTTCTCATTCTCCTTTCTCTAATTGTAGTAGAAAGCAATGTACATGGGCAGCCTCCAATACAGAGATGAGGAATGGAAAATTGAATAGAAAAAAAAAACCTTTTCATCTGGTTCCAACTAGGGCAGTAAAAACCTAGCATTAAGCAGAAACAAAGCAGCCAGATTTGATCAAAAGAACCTAGGAGAGTGGGGAAAAACTTTTTTTCTGGATGATTTTTTGCGAGGTATATTGGAATTCTATGCCTTCTCTGAGGAGACGCCAAGACATTAGTTTTTCTATCTACTTTTCCTCTCCTTTAGAGAATGAGCTTTGCAGTACTGAGATCACATGGTCCAGCCTGGACTTGTTCTACCCCAGGCCCAGTGTGTAGTGACTCTCCTGGGCCTGCCTGGTGTGAACAATCTTCCTTTCTCTATTCTGTGCTAAACCTCCAACTTCCTGAGTTACCTCTGCTCTTAAAAAGAGTCTGTATTACTTTCTAGAAGGGAAGTTTAAGAAGTTTTTTTTCTTTGACTTACAATCTGATTAAAGCAGAGAATTGCATGAAGAATCCATATTTTTTATATTTAAAAATGTTTAATAATAGTCAAGTTTCCAAATACTATGGTTTTAAAAATTGTTTTTATATATGTTTTCTTTCTCTCATTCTCTATGGAAATTTTAATAATCTCTTGTTCTCTGGTTTTTAGCTTTTACAGTAGTGTGTGTAGGTGTAGGTGGTTTATGTTATGAGTTTGCGTACCTGACAGGCACCATTAATCACACAACTATGGTATTCAGTGCTTGCCTTGAAATATCACCCAGCTTTCCACCCTCTATTTACAAAGCTCCACACAGAAATCTTGATTATTTAGTGTATAAACTTTGGGGCTGATCCTCTAACTTTATTTTATGTTTTATATTATCTATTATTTTATTCTTGCTAGTGCAGTGATTTCTGATGGAGTTTAAGGTAAGGTTTTCCCAGAGGAATGTGGTGGATGAGAACATGAGAACAAACACAGCAAGACAGGACTAAAGATCAACATGTTAATTGAGTAAGACTAAGCTATAATCAACCAGTGAACATATGCATGACAGGGAGAGGGGGATGACGGAGACCCTCTGTGACAGTGGTGGTCTACACCCAAGCTTTCTGTTTACTTTTTAATTAAAAACAGCCCACACATAAAAGCTACATGTGTTTAAGGAGTTAAATATAAATCCCAATTATGCATATGATTTGTAATGACCAGACCAAGATAACTGGCAAATCCACCATCTTGGAAATTTCTTTGGGTTATGTGGTAATTTGAATATGCTTGGCCCAGGGAATGGCACTATTTGTAGGTGTGGCCTTGTTGGAGAAATTGTGTCACTGTGTGGGTGGGCTTTGAGACCTTCTTCCTAGCCACATGGAAATCAGTGTTTGCCTTCTGAACAAGGTGTAGAACTCTCAGCTCCTTCTTCAACCCTCTCTCTATCTGGATGCTACCATGTTGCCTGCCTCATGATAATGGACTGACTGAAGGTAGCCACAATTAAAAGTTTGCCCTTATAAGAGTTGCCTTGGTCATGGTGTCTCTTCACAGAAGTAATACCCTAACTAACGCAGATTAATAGCATTCAAATTGCCCTGTATTAGTTATTTGGAAATATGTAGTACTTAACTAGTTATTCTCCTGTGCAATAGACTATGTGAAGCAATATTTCCTATCCAGCTGCACCCCAGCTCCATTAGCAAAACTGTCTCCATCCTTTATTCCTAACAAATGCCAGTTTCTGGTACACCATTAACATTTTCTCTATGTTTGTGACATCTGCACTTGTAACACTGTGTCTGTGAAAACTTGTGATTGCTACATTTCTATGCCTGACTTTTTTGTTTTAAAAAAAACTTAACACAATGTCTATATTCTTGCCTATATTGCTGCATCTGATAGGATTTATTGCTTCTCTTTGACAGTTCACCACTATGGGTATTTCCTGCCCTTTCCTCACTCACTCATCTGTCTATGGATGCCTGTGCTGACTGTGCATCTTGCCTGCTGGGAATATCACCTCATCAAACACACAAAGGAAGACATCGCTCCAGGATGCAGATTTCCCTTTCCTTGAATATTTGCCCAGTAAGGGAATTGATGGAACTCATGGTAGCTTGCCATCTAGTTTTCTTTTTAAATCTCTATACTATTTTCTTTAATGTCTATGCTAATTAATAGTTCTATCAAAAATGTTATACTGTTTAGGGCACACCATTTTTCCATGTTTTCCATATCAGTGACATTAATATCTGCTTCTTTTTTGTCTTAACAATTACTGCTGGTAATTATTTTCACATAAGTTCTTTGATGGCCTTGAAATAGATTAGCTTTCTTTTCTAATGCTCTCTTCATAGATGCCCCCCTCCTATTTCATTTCTTTTCTGCTTTTCTTTTGAGTTCTTGTTTTCAGGGATGGTTTAAGTGCACCCATTTGGAGAGTCTAAACAGTCAGTAAGTGACAGAAATCCACTTGAGACTCTTTCTGCAACATTTGAGTTCACTACAGAATGATCTACATGAGCCATTTAATTGGGTAACCACCAAAGGTAGATTTATTATTTCTACTCTCTGATATTGATTAGTTTCCCACAAACAAAACATTCAATCTCTTAACTTGCGTAAATGACTCTGGAAGCTTCATCTGCTTAGGAGAAATGTGAAATGTTTTTGCTTTTAATATTTTCCTTCTAGCCTCATAAACTTAGGTGAGAAAAATTATTCTCTCTCTCCTAATTTTAGTTTTCTGTGGTTCAATGATGTAGCTATTCCCCTGCTCTACATTTTACACGTTTTACACAATCTCTTTTTTTTTATACAATATTTAATGAACTGTACTGTCTCAAGCTCTATGCTGTACATTTAAGGCTAGAGCTATTCCGAAGTTCTAACCATTGAGTTTTCTGGGACCTTCTGTCTTTTTGTCTCTGCAGTGCCCTTCACCTACTCCTCCTTCCATTTATGATATAAATATTTTGTCCATTGTTGAGATATCAGCAATCTGCAAGCTCCTTACAGAGAAAATGGAATATTCCAGCCACATGTAAACGTTTCTGTATCTAATTTGATAGGATTCCCACCTCTTTTCAGCACATGTGTTGGTACCAGATAGATAGAAGACTGGTCAAGAAAATTATTCTGCAGGGTCTGTTGTCACATAGAGAAAGAAACTTTACTACTACCAGACTTCTCTCAGTTTCTGTTCACCTAAATCATTGTCTCCCACAATAAAAGTATGTGATGTATGCAACCTCTGTGCCCATCAGTACAATTCTTCACTCTTCAATTCTACATTTAACAACTGCTCATATAGCTTATTTTTGGATATGGGCCAGAAAAATCCATCATTTCCAAGGCCACTCTGTACTCAAGTCTGGAAACGCTCACCTCACCCCGTTTCCCTTTTCAAATATATTCAGCCTTTTCCCACAGTTTTCAATAGGATCAAATAACATCACACAGCTATTTCAGCAATAAAAGACACTATATTAATGAAACCTCAGCAATGCACATGTTTCAATACAAATATCATATATTGACAAGTATGCTGGAGAAAAAGGAAACAGATCCAATGGTTATAAAACTGGGAAATTGAAGCCCAAAGATAAAGATATACAAATAACCACAATTAAAGTAGTCTATCCTATGTTTCTAATAGTGTATGGACATTTAAATATACTCTTACTTTTTATTTTTGATCAATTTGAGTCTAGATGTCAGAGTTGGTTCGAATTTCCTGATTTCTGAATCCAACAGTCATTACTTGATGTGACCATGAAGAAGTTTTTCAAATTCTTTATGTCCCAAAATAACCATCTCATACAGTTTTAATACATATATATATGTATATGTATATGTATATGTATATATATATATATATATATATATATATATATATTACACACACTTTGGTTTCAAGGTGTGTTAAGGCAGGAACAGGTTGTCACCATGAAGGCTGCTGGAAGGGAACCCTAGGAACTACAATACCAACCTTCCAGGCAAGATATGTCCACTGGTACATAATGGCATAGTTGTGCTTATAACCATCCACTATTTGGTTGAATCTGAGGCCAGTTCCACAAGAGGGAATCCATAATATAAACCTGATAAAACCCATACTTAGGTGCTCTTGGGCCCTAGGGAGAACTCACTGCTGTTGTTTAAAGGACATGGCACCTTGCTGAATTTTTAAAAACTAGGTTCATACCCACAGACAAATGCCATTTTGAGCAGCAATCAGAGAAGTGTCTTTTTCTAATGTAGAGATGGATGGCTGCTCAAGGTAGGAGAGTAAGTGATATTTAGTTATTCAACTCTAAATAAGACATTTATACCACTTCCTCCAAAGCTCAGGAAATAGCACAAGAGAAGTTGCTGGAATGTAAGAGCCAGAAGTCAGAGTGATGCCAGAGGACAACCCTGCCTGTTACTCTCAGAAACACTGCCAAATGCCTTTGACAAAGGGTTTCTTATTGACCTAGAGAACACTAATTAGACAAGATGAGATGGTTAGGGAGCTCCAGGGATCTTATTGCTTCTGTCCTCTACACTGCTGAGATTATCAGCAAGTGTCCCCACAGTTCTTACTTTTATGTGGGTTATGGGGATAAAGCATAGATGCTTGCACTTTCAAGTCAAATTGTGAAATTTTCCCACTAGGCCCTGCTCGTGCACCTTCACACTTAGATATGATAATGCTTATCTACTGCAACCAGCTTCTAGAACACTCATTCTTGTGAATGTTGTTTAACACTGCTAACAGCACCACTCAAGATTAAATGAGCATCTGCTTCCTGTTATGGTTTAATGGATATAGTCGTATCAATGTCTGTTTGATTAAAATTGTTTATTGTATCATTACATTTTTATATCAATCATCTTTGAAGAAATGTCACTTAGAAACTATAGTGACTTAATTGTTAGAAACATTAATCATAGATTAATCTCGTGACTAAATTTCTTGGTGAAGTCTCACCAGGTGGGTTGGTATAAAGCTATAAAATTTGTAACATATTGCCTTCAGTTCTTTTCATTTATATTATGAATTTTAGTTTTGACTCCTAATTTACAAATAATAAAATTCTCCACTTTTCCTTGAGCATTATGATTTCTGACAAATGCAGAGTTATGTAGCAATCACCACAATCAACATGTATAGGTTTCATTACTACCTTGCCAATGTCCTTAGTTTTCTTTCTGATCAAACCTCTCATCACTAATAATATTTACCTCTCCAAACATGTTGTTTATACTAGTTTCCTTTCCTTTACTGTAATAAAGAATCTGACTGAAAGCAACTTGAGTGGATGAAGGGTATGTTTGGCTTACAATTTCAGGAAACAGTCTATCAATGAGAGTAGTTAGGACAGGAACTCAAGTATAAAGTTGAAGAAGAAACTGGAAAGAAATGTTGCTTGTTAGGTCACCTGCAGGTGCATGATTAGCTAACTGCCTTGCACAACCCAGCACTACCTGCCTAGAGCATATATATATATATATATATATATATATATATATATATATATATATGAATAGTGTACCATATTACCTTGTAAGTCTCTATTGTTTGTTTCATCTAGGTAATTTAATATTCATTCATAGTTTTGCAGATATTATTCATGAATTCCTCTCAATTATCTATCTCAATTATCTACTGCAGGTATGATCATACCACTAGAGTATATTACTTCACAAAGTTGATTATAAATGCAACCACTTCATTCATAACCATTTCATCACTTCCTGGTTATTACATTGATATAATCTCCTTGGTATTTATCTCACTGTGAGATCACTAGGTTGTAAGCTAAGATTATATTTTCCTGTCTAAGTTATCAGTATACTGTTTACACTAGCTATATTATTTTGCATTTCAACAGAAGAGCTTCTTAGGTTAATCATATCGATTTTTTTGACTTGCGTTAATTTTATTCTAAGTTTTAATAATTGTAGTTCTCACTGCTGGGATTTCATTTACCTGTTCCCTCTGTGCATGACAGGATTTCAAAGGGTCTTTCCTTCTGTTTTCATTGTTATAACTTTAAACACTTTAAAGTAGTTATTTTCTCTCTGATTTGTTGTTACTTCATATTGTTAGTGTCTGAGATCTAATTGTGCTTTTTATTCCTTATTCTTGAAATGTACACTAATTCTGGTAAAAAGCGATATCCTAGCCTGTCTGGGAACTATGTATTGAATTAATTTCCACTCATAGGTGCTTGTGAATCATTCAACAGTCCTGTTTCAGTTTGGGTTGACAGGAACTCCAGGATGCTACAATTCAGGGTTATTGAAAGTAAATTTTATCTACTTGAGTTCCCTTTTTATTTTTTTTTTACATAAAAATACACCATGGTATTGATTTCTTAGGGGAATCCCAGAAAAATAGAATTTCCTCTGGTGTCTCATTTAAGTCAGTAGTGTTTATTTCAATTGATCCCTTCACTCACTGGGTAGCTCATCAGTTGTCTAGCTTAATTAGTCCTCTCTTCAATCTCATCATACTGTCAGTGTGAGCACCACATCTCCTTTCCCCCACATGGCTGTGAAAATAGCCACACTTCACAGTGAGCACCTTCAGTAAACTCCAAACTTATTTTGCTAATGCAAAAAAAAAAATAGTTTCCTTCCCATTTTTTTGTTATCTTTACAAATTAAAAATGTTCTATATACTTTTAAAAAATGAGAAGATACTTAACAGGCTTTTTCTCCCCTTTAACTGCATGCCATCGTTTTACTGGATTAATACCAAGACATGGGCGGTATTCACTTATCATTGAAATATATCTGATGATTTGCAGAAGTCTGTCTAGTGAAACAAGGTGGAACTTCAGAATGCTGTAAGTGGACTAGAAGGTACCATAAGCATGTTATCCTTGTAGAAAGCTAGAGGCAGCCAGCAAATGCAGCTCAAGTGTGTGGCAATGTGGGATGAAACCAGTCAAAACAGGAAAAGGCTATCCAAACCATTAGTAGCTCAAGGCTCATCGCAGTGTGTCCTGAATGTTAGCCATGGGGATTAGGATTTAATTATTGAGCTGCAGCACTTCTGTCTTGCTTTAGGCTGCCTCCTCTTCACGATTAACTTTTTAGTCATTCTATTTAAAATAGGAGAGTTCATCCTGGGCCTGTCCCACCATTTTAACTTAGAAATATATATTTTATTTTATTTTATTTTATTTTATTTATTTTATTTTATTTTATTTTATTTTATTTTATTTTATTTTATTTTATTTTTGAAGATTCCCTAAGACATATTTTTATTTTGTGTTTAGTTTGCATATTATTGTCATACTAGAGGGGAAGTACACTAGAGGGTCACTGAAACCAAGGGACCATGATGGCCAGTGGGGAGGGGTGTGAGAACACACTGAGCCCATTTGAAAGACTACTCTTGGCTGCCCTTGGGCACACTGCACCTGCTCACCTTGCTCTTCTGCTCTGTGGCCATCATGCCATTGCTTCCTTTCATGGGAAATCTTTAAGTTTCAGGTAAAGACTCTGGGCTTTTACTATTGAGTAATTCTGCAACAGTTAAGAATTTCACAGACAGATAGAAGACATTTTCCATTATGAGATGATCATGAACCTTTGGGGATCAAGGGTGAGCATAGCAAAATATCCCTAAAGGAATGATGTGTGTTGTTTTGGTGAAAAAGAGCAGCTATTTAATTAGATCTAAGACCCAGTTAACAGGAGGAAAATCATGCTTGATACTGAAAAGATAGCCAAATACCCTGGATTCGTGGGGACACAGATCTTAGAGAAGAGCCTGATACTGACACTTTCCTAAATCAGTATGATTCCTACATATAAGTGTGGATGTTATACAGTATCAAAAATCTTCTTTTCCAGCAGGGACCTTTACAGGAGCTGAAAATGATCAGAATTCAGAGAATAACTGGCTATGGATGCCTAGCCCTAACGAATACACCCACAATATAACTCTTGCCCCCAAGACTCCAGGAACATGGAGGATGTTCTGAAGGATTACATGAGCCAGAAGACTAGTAAGCCTACTATGAGATTGCACCTTGTAGCTGGGATAAGGAGGCTATATAAGTTGTCAGACTTTTGGCTAAGATCAAGTGCTGGAGGTTATGCCCATTCTCAACAACACATCTGCCTGAACAAGGTCTGAGTAGTTCTGGCATCCCAACGTAATGGGGAAATCTCATTGATTCCTCTCTCTATCAAGAGTTACAAGCAATTAATAACTGTTGAGAGAGGGAGAAGTAGTCTTTTCTAGGGATAAGCTTCTGATTGGTTATCTTATACCACGTGTTCAGCCCTAGAAACACATACATGTAGGCTACATGAATTGAATGGACTCAATACATTATATAACATGTATATATATATGCTTATTCGCTTATTCTTGTATTTGTATATGTTACAGGAATGGTGAAAGTAAGCTACAGATGTAAAAGAAGGGTAGACATGTTTGGGAGGTGTAGGAAGAATTGTGAGGATGGAAATAATATAGTTAAATTCAATTTTTAAAAATGCTGAAACCCAAATAAATGCTTTGGGTTAGATCTTCAATCACGTCCAAAGGTCCATGTGATAAAGGCTGAGACCTCAGGATGTTAAATCAGACAATAGTGAGACCTTTAAAGGGTGAGACTTAACTAGAGAGTTTCAGAGCTTGGAGAACATGACCCTACAGATAGGTGAGGGTCTGCATCTTCATAGTCACTTTCTCTTTGTAGATATAAGATGAACAGTTTGTAGCATACCCCCCCCCACACACACACACTATACTGCTCCTATGATGTTTTTCAGTGTCACAGGCTCATAATGATGAGGAACTGTAACCTTAAAATGAAAATTATTCTTTTGTCCTCCTAAAATAGTTTTTAGGTCACCTTGCTATTGTAATTGAAACTAACGCAATTGACTGACAATTAAAATGTACAATTCTTTTTAAAATTAATTTATTCTTCTCTTATATATTACATCGAGACAGCAGTTTCTCCTCCCTCCATCTGTCACAGTCACATTGCTTTTTCTCCTCCTCCATCCCCTCAATCCATCCCCCCTCTTTTCCTTAGAAATTATGCATTCTTTATAGACGTTGTTTTATTAAGTTTACTCAGGTGTCGTTTCCTTGTGTGTTGCTTGACCTCTGTTGTTTCATACATGGTAACTCTGGAAATATTTGAAAATATTGCCAGGCTCAGATTTTGCTTTTTCAGAGTGCCATATGAGAGCAATGTCCTTGAGATTATTTAGCTCTCCTCTTCTAAGCCTGAACTCAATGCAATAGTGTAAGTCCAGGTATGACACTTTGTGCTGTATCCAAGACTCACTCACCTGTTCTGGGGTTTAATTCAGGAAAGCACAGTGTTCTAAGCAGCTAGTGTCAGACCTGGGATGAAATCAGACATTAGTTTGCCACTGCTGATGTGCCTTTGTATTATATAAAGGCTAATTCCCAATTGATTTCTTCTTACAAGATCCTGTGGTGCATTTCCTGATCACAGCTGGCTATTTATAAAGCCTGCCCAATCATTTCTTAGGTAGGAGATTTATTTCAGAGGTAAATATACAGCAAGATATTTAAGAAAACACTCAAAGAAGCACAACATGGGAACGTTATGCATCAAGGTTATGAATGTGTCTGTTGGTAGAGTGTGGACAACTGTAGTTGGTATTAGATAAAACACAACATTTCACTGGGCATGCTCACATCTGTTGCCAAAATGATCAATTCTTATTATGTTTTCTGTCTTCTTTCTGGCTTCTTATCCATTACTAACCCCAGGCTCCTCATTAATGTGGATGTTTTGGCTACAATTATACTTGTTATGGTATTAAACCAGATAAAGCTATTGCCAATGCTTCTTGTTTTTTTGCATTTTAAAGATTAAAAAATCTCAATCCTGTTAGAGTTAGAATCAGAAAAGTGTTGCAAAAGGGTAGGAATTTAGAATACAATGATTTGTAACATTCCGTTTGGGATAAGCTGGACTGGAATTCCCATGTAACTTATTGATGGAGAGGGAATTTTTGTACAAAACATTGCATTTGTTATTCAAGCTTCAGAAAATGTGCCTACTCACTTTAAAAGAGTGATCACTTCTGGTGAATTTAAATCATATTTTTTTCCAATAGCTGACATGTTTATTGCATAGCTAGTCTATTCTAAATTGAAGTCATAGATAGTCACTGGACAAAACATTGATAATAGATTCAAGCTCTGTGTCAGCAGAACATTCCTTAATTAAAAATGGAAAAGCAAAAAAGACATTACAAATTCAGAACCCACCACTTTTAATTTGATGAGAGAGATACAAGCCTAAGACATGGACTTGAAAATTCATGTCATCAATTCATGTGGCCTTATCTAGTGAATCCAATAAAGCAAAATCAGGAACACATGGTTGTATATGCTTTTAAAGAAGCTATCTGGAGAAAATAAAAGACCTAGTTGGAATCATCTACTCTAACCCTGCAAATAACCAAAGAGACAAGTTTTGCCTAAAAAAATTCATGAATTCATTGCTTTTAATTGCTGAGTAGTATTCCATTGTATAAATATACCACATTTTCTGTATCCATTCCTCCACTGAGGGACATCTGGGTTCTTTCCAGCTTCTGGGTATTATAAATAGGGCTGCTATGATCATGGTGGAGCATGTGTCCTTATTGCATGTTGGGGAATCCTCTGGGTATATGCCCAGGAGTGGTATAACAGGGTCCTCAGGAAGTGTCATGTCCAATTTTCTGAGGAACCGCCAGACTGATTTTCATAGTGGTTGTACCATTTTGCAATCCCACCAGCAGTGGAGGAGTGTTCCTCTTTCTCCACATCCTCTCACCAATGCCTGCTGTCTCCTGAGTTTTAATCTTAGCCATTCTAACTGGTGTGAGGTGAAATCTCAGGGTTGTTTTGTTTTGCATTTCCCTAATGACTAATGATGTTGAGCATTTCTTAAGGTGCTTCTCAGCCACCTGAATTACTTCAAGTAAAAATCCTTTTTTAGATCTGTACCCCAATTTTAATAGGGTTATTTAGTTCCCTGGGGTCTAACTTCTTGAGTTCTTTGTATATATTGTATATTAGCCCACTATCGGATGTAGGGTTGGTGAAGATCTTTTCCCAATTTGTTGGTTGCTGTTTTGTCCTTTTGACAGTGTCCTTTGTCTTACAGAAACTTTGTAATTTTTTTTAACTTTTTTTAATTTTAATTTTAATTTTTTTTTACTTTTTTTTATTCGATATATTTTTATTTACATTTCAAATGATTTCCCCTTTTCTAGCCCCCCATTCCCCAAAAGTCCCATAAGCCCCCTTCTCTCCCCCTGTCCTCCCACCCACCCTTTCCCAATTCCCCATTCTGGTTTTGCCGAATACTGCTTCACTGAGTCTTTCCAGAACCAGGGGCCACTCCTCCTTTCTTCTTGTACCTCATTTGATGTGTGGATTATGTTTTGGGTATTCCAGTTTTGTAGGTTAATATCCACTTATTAGTGAGTGCATACCATGATTCAACTTTTTTTTAAATTTTTTTTTATTCGGTATATTTTTATTTACATTTCAAATGATTTCCCCTTTCCTAGCCCCACCACTCCCAAAATGTCCCGTAAGCCCCCTTCTCTCCCCCTGTCCTCCCACCCACCCCTTCCCACTTCCCTGTTCTGGTTTTGCCGAATACTGCTTCACTGAGTCTTTCCAGAACAAGGGGCCACTCCTCCTTTCTTCTTGTACCTCATTTGATGTGTGGATTATGTTTTGGGTATTCCAGTTTTCTAGGTTAATATCCACTTATTAGTGAGTGCATACCATGATTCAACTTTTGAGTCTGGGTTACCTCACTTAGTTTGATGTTCTCTAGTTCCATCCATTTGCCTAAGAATTTCACGAATTTATTGTTTCTAATGGCTGAATAGTACTCCATTGTGTAGATATACCACATTTTTTGCATCCACTCTTCTGTTGAGGGATACCTGGGTTCTTTCCAGCATCTGGCAATTATAAATAAGGCTGCTATGAACATAGTAGAGCATGTATCCTTATTACATGGTGGGGAATCCTCTGGGTATATGCCCAGGAGTGGTATAGCAGGATCTTCTGGAAGTGAGGTGCCCAGTTTTCTGAGGAACCGCCAGACTGATTTGCAGAGTGGTTGTACCAATTTGCAACCCCACCAGCAGTGGAGGAGTGTTCCTCTTTCTCCGCACCCTATCCAACACCTGCTGTCTCCTGAATTTTTAATCTTAGCCATTCTGACTGGTGTAAGGTGAAATCTCTGGGTTGTTTTGATTTGCATTTCCCTAATGACTAATGAAGTTGAGCATTTTTTTAAGATGCTTCTCTGCCATCCAAAGCTCTTCAGGTGAGAATTCTTTGTTTAACTCTGTACCCCATTTTTCAATAGGGTTGTTTGGTTTTCTGGAGTCTAACTTCTTGAGTTCTTTATATATATTGGATATTAGCCCTCTATCTGATGTAGGATAGGTGAAGATCTTTTCCCAATTTGTTGGTTGCCGATTTGTCCTTTTGATGGTGTCCTTTGCCTTACAGAAACTTTATAATTTTATGAGGTCCCATTTGTCAATTTTTGATCTTAGAGCATACTCTATTGGTGTTCTGTTCAGAAACTTTCTCCCTGTACCTATGTCCTCAAGGGTCTTCCCCAGTTTCTTTTCTATTAGCTTCAGAGTGTCTGGCTTTATGTGGAGGTCCTTGATCCATTTGGATTTGAGCTTAGTACAAGGAGACAAGGATAGATCAATTCCCATTCTTCCTCATGCTGACCTCCAGTTGAACCAGCACCATTTGATGAAAAGACTCTTTTTTTCCATTGGATGTTTTCAGCCTCTTTGTCGAGGATCAAGTGTCCATAGGTGTGTGGGTTCATTTCTGGATCTTCAATCCTGTTCCATTGATCCTCCTGCCTGTCACTGTACCAATACCATGCAGTTTTTAACACTATTGCTCTGTAGTATTGCTTGAGGTCAGGGATACTGATTCCCCCAGAATTTCTTTTGTTGCTGAGAATAGTTTTAGCTATCCTGAGTTTTTTGTTATTCCAGATGAATTTGATAATTGCTCTTTCTAACTCTGTGAAGAATTGAGTTTGGATTTTGATGGGTATTGCATTGAATCTGTATATTGCTTTTGGCAAAATGGCCATTTTAACTATATTGATCCTGCCGATCCATGAGCATGGGAGGTTTTCCCATTTTTTGAGGTCTTCTTCCATTTCCTTCTTCAGAGTCTTGAAGTTCTTGTCATACAGATCTTTCACATGTTTGGTAAGAGTCACCCCAAGATACTTTATACTGTTTGTGGCTATTGTGAAGGGGGTCATTTCCCTAATTTCTTTCTCAGCCTGCTTATCCTTTGAGTATAGGAAGGCCACTGATTTGCTTGTGTTGATTTTATAACCTGCCAATTTGCTGAAGTTGTTTATCAGCTGTAGGAGTTCTCTAGTGGAGTTTTTTGGGTCACTTAGGTAGACTATCATGTCATCTGCAAATAATGATAGTTTGACTTCTTCCTTTCCAATTTGTATCCCTTTGACATCCTTATGTTGTCTAATTGCCCAAGTTAGTACCCCAAGTACAATATTGAAAAGATAAGGAGAGAGGGGGCAGCCCTGTCTAGTCCCTGATTTTAGTGGGATTACTTCAAGTTTCTCTCCATTTAGTTTGATGCTGGCTACCAGTTTGCTGTATATTGCTTTTACTATGTTTAGGTATGGGCCTTGAATTCCTCTTCTTTCCAAGACTTTAAGCATGAAAGGATGCTGAATTTTGTCAAATGCTTTTTCAGCATCTAATGAAATGACCATATGGTTTTATTCTTTGAGTTTATTTATGTAGTGGATTGCATTGATGGATTTCCGTATATTGAACCAACCCATATGAGATCCCATTTGTCAATTCTTGATCTTAGAGCATCAGCTATTGGTGTTCTGTTCAGGAACTTTTCCCCTGTGCCCATATCGTCAAGGGTTTCCCCCAGTTTCTTTTCTTTTTCTTTTTTTTAAATATTTTTATTTTCTATATTCTTTGTTTACATTCCAAATGATTTCCCTTTCCCGGATCCCTCCTCCCCATAAGTCCCATAAACCTTCTCTCTATCCCTTCTCCAATCACCTCCCTCCTTTTTCTCTGTCCTTATATTCTCTTCCAATGGGAGATTGATCCTTTCCAGGATCAGGACCCTCTCCATACTTCTTCATGGGATTCATTTGTTATGCAATTTGTTTTCATGGGTATTCAGGGCTTCTGAGCTAATTAATATACACTTATCAGAGATTGCATTCCATGTGTATTCTTTTGTGATTGGGTTACCTCACTTAGGATGATATTTTCCAGATCACACCATTTGCCTAAAAATTTTGTGAATTCATTGTTTCTAATTGCTGAGTAGTATTACATTGTGTAAATATACCACATTTTCTGAATCCATTCCTCCTTTGAGGGGCATCTGGGTTCTTTCCAGCTTTGGGCTATTATAAATAAGGCTGCTATGAACATAATGGAGCATGTGTCTTTATTGCATGCCGGGGAATCCTTTAGGTATATGCCCAGGAGAGGTATAGCAGGGTCCTCTGGAAGTCTCATGTCCAATTTTCTGAGGAACCTCCAGACTGATTTCCACAGTGGTTGTACCATCTTACAGCCCCACCAGCAGTGGAGGAGTGTTCCTCTTTCTCCACATCCTCCCCAACACCTGCTGTCTCCTGAGTTTTTGACCTTAGCCATTCTGACTGGTGTAAGGTGAAATCTCAGCGTTGTTTTGATCTGCATTTCCCTAATGACTAATGATGTTGAGCACTTCTTAAGGTGCCTCTCGGCCGTCCGAATTTCTTCAGGTGAAAATTATTTGTTAAGATCTGTACCCCATTTTTAATAGGGTTATTTGGTTCCCTGGGGTCTAACTTCTTGAGTTCTTTGTATATATTGGATATTAGACCTCTATCAGATGTGGGGTTGGTGAATATCCTTTCCCAATTTGATGGTTGCCATTTTGTCCTTTTAACAGTGTCCTTTGCCTTACAGAAACTTTGTAATTTTATGAGGTCCCATTTGTCAATTCTTGATCTTAAAGCATAAGCTATTGGTGATCTGTTCAGGAACTTTTCCCCTGTGCCCATATCCTCAAGGGTCTTCCCCGGTTTCTTTTCTATTAGTTTCAGTGTGTCTGGTTTTACATGGAGGTCCTTGATCCACTTGGAGTGAAGTTTAGTACATGGAGCTAAGAATGGATCAATTCGCATTCTTCTGCATGCTGACCTCCATTGATCCAGCACCATTTGTTGAAAAGGCTATCTTTTTTCCACTGGATGTTTTTGGCTCTTTTGTCGAAGATCAAGTGACCATATGTGTGTGGATTCATTTCTGGATCTTCAATTCTATTCCATTGGTCCACTTGTCTGTCACTGTGCCAATACCATGCAGTTTTTAACACTATTGCTCTGTAGTATTGCTTAAAGTCAGGGATACTGATTCCCCCAGAATTTCTTTTGTTGTTGAGAATAGTTTTAGCTATCCTGGGTTTCTTGTTATTCCAGATGAATTTGAGAATTGCTTTTTCTAACTCTGTGAAGAACTGAGTTGGGATTTTGATGGGGATTGCATTGAATCTGTAGATTGCTTTTGGCAAGATAGCCATTTTAACTATATTAATCCTGCCAGTCCACGAGCATGGCAGATTTTTCCCCTTTCTGAGGTCTTCTTCCATTTCCTTCTTCAGAGACCTGAAGTTCTTGTCATATAGATCTGTCACTTGTTTGGTTATAGTCACACCAAGATACTTTATATTGTTTGTGGCTATTTTGAAGGGTGTCATTTCCTTAACTTCTTTCTCAGCCTGCTTATCCTTTGAGTATAGGAAGGCAACTGATTTGCTTGAGTTGATTTTATAACCAGCCACTCTGCTGAAGTTGTTTATCAGCTGTAGGAGTTCTCTGGTGGAGGTTTTCGGGTCACTTAAGTAGACTATCATGTCATCTGCAAATAGTGATAATTTGAATTCTTCCTTTCCAATTTGTATCCCCTTGACCTCCTTATGTTGTCTAATTGCTCTAGCTAGAACTTCATGTACTACATTGAAAAGATATATATAGAGAGGAAAGCCTTGTCTAGTCCCTGATTTTAGTGGGATTGCTTCAAGTTTCTCTCCATTTAGTTTGATGTTGGCTACCGGTTTGCTGTATATTGCTTTAACGATGTTTAGGTATGGGCCTTGAATTCCTGTTCTTTCCAAGACTTTTAGCATGAAAGGATGCTGGATTTTGTCAAATGCTTTTTCTGCATCTAATGAGATGATCATATGGTTTTTTCCTTTGAGGTTGTTATGTAGTGGATAGCATTGATGGATTTCCTTATATTGAACCATCCCTGCATCCCTGGGATGAAGCCTACTTGATCATGGTGGATGATCGTTTTGATGTGTTCTTGGATTCAGTTGGCAAGAATTTTATTAAGTATTTTTGCATCAATATTCATAAGAGAAATTGACCTGAAGTTCTCTTTCTTTGTTGGATCATTGTGTGGTTTTTGCATCAGCGTAATTGTGGCTTCATAGAACGAGTTGGGTAGAGTTCCTTCTGTTTCTATTTTGTGGAATAGTTTGAAGAGTATTGGTGTTAGGTCTTCTATGAAGGTCTGATAGAACTCTGCACTGAAGCCATCTGGTCCCGTGCTTTTTTTGGTTGGGAGACTTTCTATGACCCTTTTTCTTTCTTCAGGTGTTATGGGACTGTTCAGTTGATCTATTTGATCCTGATTTAGTTTTGGTGTCGGATATCCATCTAGGAAACTGTCCATTTCCTCCAGATTCTCCAGTTGTGTTGAGTATAGGCTTTTGTAGTAGGATCTAATGATTTGAATTTCCTCAGTTTTTGTTGTTATATCTCCCTTTTCATTTCTAAGTTTGTTAATCTGGATACTGTCTCTGTGTCCTTTGGTTAGTCTGGCTAAGGGTTTATCTATCTTGTTGATTTTCTCAAAGAACCAGCCCCTGGTTTTGTTGATTCTTTGTATGGTTCTTTTTGTTTCTACTTGATTCATTTCGGCCCTGAGTTTGATGATTTCCTGCCTTCTATTCCTCCTGGGTGAAATAGCTTCTTTTTGTTCCAGGGCTTTTAGGTGTGTCATTAAGCTGTTAGTGCATGCTCTCTCCATTTTCTTTTTGGAGGCACTCAGGGCTATGAGTTTTCCTCTTAGCACTGCTTTCATTGTGTCCCATAGATTTGGGTATGTTGTGTCTTCATTTTCATCATGTTCTAAAAAGTCTTTAATTTCTTTCTTTATTTCCTCCTTGACCAAGGTATCATTGAGTAGAATATTGTTCAGTTTCCCCGTGTATGTGGGTTTTCTGTTGTTTTTGTTGCCATTGAAGACCACTTTTACTCCATGGTGATGAGATAGGAGGCATGGGATTAGTTTGATCTTCTTATATTTGTTGAGGTCTGTCTTGTGACCAATTATATGGTCGATTTTGGAGAAGGTACCATGAGGTGCTGAGAAAAAGGTATATTCTTGTGCTTTAGGATAGAATGTTCTATATATATCTGATAAATCTAATTGGTCCAAAGCTTCAATTAGTTTCATTGTGTCCCTGTTTAGTTTCTGTTTTCCTGATCGGTCCATTGAGGAAAGTGCAATGTTGAAGTCACCCACAATTATTGTGTTAGGTGCAATGTGTGCTTTGAGCTTTAATAAAGTTTCTTTTATGAATGAGGGTGCCCTTGCATTTGGAGCATAGATGTTCAGGATTGAGAGTTCTTCTTGTTGTATTTTTCCTTTGACCAGCACGAAGTGTCCCTCAGAGTCTCTTTTGATGACTTTGGGTTGAAAGTCAATTTTATCTGATATTAAAATGGCTACTCCAGCTTGTTTCCTGAGACCTTTTGCTTGTAAAATTGTCTTCCAGCCTTTTACTCTAAGGTAGTGTTTGTCTTTGACCCTGAGGTGTGTTTCCTGTATGCAGCAAAATATGTAGGGTCCTGTTTACGTATCCAGTCGGTTAGTCTATGTCTTTTTATTGGGACATTGAGTCCATTGATGTTAAGAGATATTAAGGAATAGTGATTGTTACTTCCTGTCATTTTTGACGTTATTTTTTAAATTTGATTGGTTAACTTCTTTTGGGTTTAATGAAAGGTTACTATCTTGCTTTTTCCAGGGTGAAGTTTCCCTCCTTGTATTGGTGTTTTCCTCCTATTATCCTTTGTAGGGCTGGGTTTGTGGATAGATATTGGGTAAACTTGGTTTTGTCATGCAATATCTTAGTTTCTCCATTGACGGTGATTGAGAGTTTTGCTGGATATAGTAGTTTTGGCTGGCAATTGTGTTCTCTTAGAGTCTGCATAAGATTTGCCCAGGACCTTCTAGCCTTCATAGTCTCAGGTGAAAAGTCTGCTGTGATTCTGATAGGTCTTCCTTTATATGTTACTTGGCCTTTTTCTCTTACTGCCTTTAATATTCTTTCTTTGTTTAGTACATTTGGTGTTTTGATTATTATGTGACAGGAAGTATTTCTGTTCTGGTCCAGTCTGTTTGGAGTTCTGTAGGCTTCTTGTATATTCATGGGCATCTCTCTCTTTAGGTTAGGGAAGTTTTCTTCCATAATTTTATTGAAGATATTTGCTGGCTCTTTAAGTTGTAGATCTTCACTCTCATCTGTGCCTATAATCCTTAGGTTTGGTCTTCTCATTGTGTCCTGGATTTCCTGGATATTTTGGGTTACAAGCTTTTTGCATTTTGCACTTTCTTTAACTGTTGAGTCCATGGTTTCTATGGTATCTTCAGCATCTGTGTGGGTACACACCAGGTCTCCTGCACTTCCTGGAGACCGAGTGCTGTGGCCCAGGCTGTTCAGATCCCAATGCAGACACCTGAAAGCTCCTGCTGGGGCCCTCTGGGTTCACCAGAGCACACTGACTTCTCCCAGCCAGCCTCCCGGAAGCCCCTGTTGCCTCTCTATTACTAAGTTTGTTAATCTGGATACTGTCTCTGTGCCCTTTGGTTAGTCTGGCTAAGGGTTTATCTATCTTGTTGATTTATTCAGAGAACCAGCTCCTTGTTTTGTTGATTCTTTGTATGGTTCCCTTTGTTTCTGGTTGATTGATTTCAGCCCTGAGTTTGATGATTTCCTGTCTTCTACTCCTCCTGGGTGAATTAGCTTCTTTTTGTTCCAGGGCTTTCAGGTGTGTCATTAAGCTACTAGTGTATGCGCTCTCCAGAGGTGGAGACCAGAAGGCTTCCACCAGAGGCCTCCAGACTGGATCCTCAGCTCTGCTGGGCCGGACAGTTCCACCAGTGCAAGCTGCCTCCTTGCAACTTGCCTCCGGGTGCACAACTGGTCTTCTGCACTGCCTGGAGATGGGACACAGTAGCCCGGGCTGTCCTAAATGAACTTTTAAACAACATATTTTTTATCATGCAAATATTTTTATATGATATTTTCCCAAGAAATATAGTTAAGAACACATTTTAAGATGTTTTAAACTTATGGTTGTTTCAATGTCCTTGATGCTTATTGAATGTATAAAGACTTTATAAACTTCATATAATTGAATAAGTTTAATTTATTATTAAGTTAGGAAGAGTTAACTTTAGGAACAAATGGTAAAAAGAAAAAAACTGAAGGAAGAAGAGGAAAAAAGCAGAGATATAGTGAATCCATCCAGAACTTAGAGATGCAATAACAGCATGTGTAGTGGATTGAATAAAAATGGCCCCATAGGCTCATATATTTGAATGCTTGGTCATTTGTGAGTGGCACTACTTAAGAAGGATTAGGAGGTGTGGCTTGTTGGAATAGGTGCAGTCTCTCAGAGGAAGATTGTCACTAGGGATGGGCTTTGGGGCTTCAGAAGCCCAAGCAAAGCCTAGCGGCTTGTTCTCTTCCTGCTCCTTAGGTGTCTGCACTGCATGGACACTGCCATCCATCCTGCCATGATGATAATGGACTAAAGCTCAGAAGTGTAAGCAAGCCCCAATGTAATAATTATTTATAACATTTGCAGTTCATGGTGTCCCTCTATAGTCTGACTAAGACAGGATGTACTGAATATCTGCAGTGAATATCTACTGTGACACAATGTGAATGTCAATGTGGTTTCTGAATCTAATGAATGATAACCACAGTTTAATAATAAAATAATAAATCCTCTCATTTCTATTACCATGGTCCAAGTGACAGTCATGGAGGAAAGTTCCAGGAAGCACACATGCAGAAGGGTTTATTTCTGGCTTAATACATGACCCATGAAGGAAAGTCTGTGGTTCTTAGTCACATTCCACCAGTTAGTAACAAATAACAGAAGCCAAACTATATATGCCTTCCTTGATTTCCTGCAACAACATAGCCATGCACAATGACTGTAATGATGGAATGCTGAGAATAAATGTCAATCAAATGCCTGGGTCCACAGTGCATCTTTACTGTAGCTCATCTAGTGTGGGTCCTTACTGGAAGTCTCCAGGAAATGGTCTTTATTTTTTTAACCCTGGCTAACAACAGGCTTCTTGCAATTCTATTACTCTTCATGCCCTCACATAGGCAAAGACAACTTAAATGTGTGTGACCTGATCACCTAAGGAACAAGACAAAGTATAGAGAGCAGCCTCCTTTTTGGAAAAACTGGCCCAGAACCATGGCTCTTCCCCATGCCCGTTCTTTCACTCCTGGTTTGTGTTGTGGAGAAGGTAATGAAGGACCAAGTCGCCTCTCAGTACTGTTGTAAGGCAAACACTTATTTATCGGTGACATTTAGGAATAACACAGACCTGAAAACAATTACTGAAATAATTTGTGGATAGCTCTTTGTTCCTAAATGTTCTTTTCATTGTGTACTTTGCTAAGAAGAAAGGGAAGGGAAGGAAATCCCTCATTCCAAAGTCTCCCAGAAGGGAGATGCTCTTCTGCCTGGTGCAGAAAATTGTAGACACTATCTGACTAAGGAGACAGGAGCAAAATCATGGCAGCTGCTCATCCCTGTGCTAAATTTCCACTCCTTCATTTTATTTTTCAAATCAGTATACAAACTATTAGTTATCATAATATAATAATTTAATATCTGGAAATATTTTATTTCATTATCTTATCATATGTGTGAGGAAGGTTGCTTTGTCTGCATGTTTGTCTGTGCACCACATGTTTACCTAGTGTTGCTGGAGCTCAGAAGATGTCAGATCTCTTGTAATTGAAGGCTGTGAACTATGTTGTGGATGCTGGAAACAAAACCCAGGGTTCTCTGCAAGAGTTACAAGTGATCTTGTCTACTGGACCATTTCTTCAACTCCACATTATGCCACTTAAAATAAGTTTTATAGTATATCTTCTTTCCTCTCAATTCCCCACTGAGCCATCTTTTCCCTGACATTGTAACTCCCATCTTCACATCACATGTGTCCTATTGCACCACCAGTACTTCCTCAGCACCATTTTACTCCTTCTTGTTTCTCTTTTTGCAGTTATTTAGACTGCCCACTTTTACACAATTTTTATATACAGTTGTATGCATTTCAAGTTATGGATATGCATGAGAGATAATGCATGCATTTTTATCTTTCTGAGACAACCATTTTACTGCAAATCTTACAATTTTGTTTTCCTTTACAATTAAGTAAATTTCCACATATATAATATATATGTTTATGTGTATCTATATATGTGTGTGTGTGTATGTATGTGCATATGTATCATACACACATACACATCACACACACACACACACACACACACCACTTTTATTTTCCATTCATCTGGTGATGGATATCTAAGTCCACTGACATATAATTTCATAGACACATGTACAAACCAACAGGTATACCCTAATAAACAAACATGATGCTTAACTTACTAATATCTCCATAGATTCAATGACATGAACAGAATAGTTAAACATGTGAGTGGCTTGGTAAGCAATCAGGAGAGAAGAGAGGCAAGGAAATCAAGAGAGATACTATGCAAAGGAATCATGAGAGGTCCCATAATGACCCAATTACACTATAATGCACTAGTGGTTCTTGAATTGGATTAGAACATGAACAACTAGTTTTACAAGCCAAAGAGATTATCCTCAATTTGGCAAGTGGAGATTCTAAATTTATCTATGCTATTTAGAGCCAACATGTGCAATGATGTTTGGCCTTCCCCAGGTGCTGGCTGTCTGATACCAACTGAGATATTTAAACTGAAAAGATTACATCTGCTGATTATTTATTTTCTCAAGAAAATGAAGAAATCCTTAGTTCCCACAAAAAATATTTCTCCTGTATCCAACAGTGAAAGTTTCAAGTCTTCAAATGACAATATCTTGAAAGCAATAACCACATTCATCAACTACCTCTCACCACTGGTTACTTGAAGTGCCACCTGATATCCTACTTTAATGTCCTGTGGATATCAGGTCACTGGGATGTGAGCAACACTGGTGAAATAGATCATGAGCTACATTCTGCCAATTAAAGTTTATTGAATTCTAAATATGATGATTCAAACCACTGCATAGCATTTCCATTCTGCAAATAATTATAATTTATAAAATTAAATGATTTAACTGATTAGAGCATGAATGTTTACAATACTGCTATATGAAGGCAGATTTTTGTATGCATCAAGATTGGATAGAAGTTCATTTATGGTAAAAAGAAAAGACTACAAATAAGGTGATGAAGACATTGCCATCGTAAACAGACATACACACACACACCCCAAACTGTCCACTCTTTGATACAGATCTCCCAGCATTTAGGGCTATACTCTACAAAAATCTTTCTGACAACTGACATGTTGCTGGGCTCCATCCAACCAAACCAGCACACTTTCAGGGATTTTCTTAAGATAAATGCACTGATCTAATATTTCAAGAGCTCTGCCAAGTGAACCAACTTCATGAGAGCTACCTCTGCCTCTATGAAGAGTTTTCAAACAGCTTGTGCTTTTGGTCAGAAGCAAAAGAGCTGGTGTTGCATGATGGACTGTCCTCATGGCCATGGTTGGCCTTATGTGTCCCTACAGCACTGTCAAAATCACTGCCATGACTGTGCAGAGAGGTGAACAGGGAAGATCATATTTTCCAGCTGCTTCCTCTACTACTAGGCTATAGATGATTTTAATGGTGGCACTCCCCAGCATCAGCAGCAACAAAATGCCTGGAAGAGAACAACATTTAACAAGTGCCAAGTTAGTAAGGTGTTGGGCATGTCCTCTGCAGCAGAGCATTGAACCCAAGTACAAATCAGTGTTCTGAAATTCATTTTAAAGAGGGTCCCACTGAGGCCCTGTAAGGCTAGTAATACAGTCAGTCTATCTTGATAAGAAATGCAGAAGCAGGACAGACATCCAGAGTTGAATCCTGTTTACTTTTATGTCAGTGACATAAATCGTGAGCCTACAGGATCTCACTGCCTTGCATTGCAGACTGGGAACCATCTCACCATAAGTCTGACAAGAGCTAGTTTTAGGGTAAACACAGGCCATCCATTTCCCTGACAGATGGCTGCCTCCATGAATCTTTCTTCCAAGGCTGCCATTGGTGACAAGGAAGTAGATTTCCACCAGGCAGGAAAAGTCAGTGCTATCTGAGGAGGTGTCTAGGTTTTGGCAAATCTCCTTTCTCTCCAGCAGAATCCCAGAGGCTGGAGATGAAGGTGAGAATGTTGTCTCATGTGGGCTCTCAGGAAACGTGGTGGCCAACTTCCTAACTTGGAAGGAAGGAAGCTTTTCTCTACTACCCTGTTCCTGCCTCCACAAATGCCAGTGTGTCTCTTAGCACAGATTTTCTTCTTGTAAGTTGTATAATTTAAGAGAGCAAAGAGACAATTTCTGAAAGTCATAGCTGCAGTTTTGGAATTAACACTACTTTAGAGATCCAGTATTTTTAAAATAGGGTGTCAGGAAGTAACTGAGAACTATACAAGGAGGGGGCAGGAGATGCTACTTTTAACTGTTCAACAGAGAGGAGATGGAAAACCATCATTTCTGTCAGTTTATTCTTTGGCATGCAGAATGACATTTCATTGAATCCCTGTCCCTCAAAACCAGATGTAAATCACAGCCTAGGTTCCACCTATCTTAGGCAAAATCAAGGGCCCAAGAAATATGTGTCTCTAGAAATATCACATTAGTGACAAAGGGGAGGCACTTTTCTCTGGTGGGGATGGGTGGAGATAGTCTTGGGAAAGGACCTACATTTATTCACATGAGGTCTTTATGTAGCCAGTAGCAGTATCAATGGCTGAAGTAGGTTTAGGGAGGCTGTCAGAGCTAGGCTGCTCTATGAAGTTAACCAACATTAATGAAAACTGTGACTTCTCTAGCAATGCAGTCGCAAAACACACAAGCAAAGTCACCAGCAAAACATAAATTGAAGAAAAGGCAGTGGCTTAAAAAATATGCAGGCAAACCTGGTCCTTAACCCACAGAAAAATGAAACTGGAACTTTATCTCTTACTCTGCATAAAATGGAACTCCAAATGTGCCCGGAACTTCCCATGTAGAGGCCAATTCTCTGAAATCATACTGCAGGATAAAGAAGAGAGTAAACTTCAAACATTAAGCCTAAGCAAGGACTTTCTGAACAGGACTCCTGCAGCACAGGAAGCAAGGCCAGCAATTGAAATATGCTGGCAGCAAGTTACAAAGCTTCTCTTACAGCAGGTGAACCTGCCAGTTGGCTGAAGAGGGGGCCTGCACAATGGGAGGAAATGGCAGCTTTTAATCCAACACCATATCTACAATATACTAAGAATGCAAAGGCTAAACACAAAAACAAGAAATCATTTCAAAATGGGCAGTGGAACCCAACAGAAAATTCTGAGAAAAAGAAATATAAATGACTAGCCAGCATTTTTAAGAAGTACTCGACATGTTTGTCATTTAGAGAAATGCACATTTAAACTGCTTTAAGAGGCCAAATCACCCCAGTGAGAATAGCCATAATCAGGAATACAAATGACAATAAAACTGCTATTACTGGAAAGAGGGGCCCTTAACTACTGTTAGTGTGAGTGTAAACCAGTGAAGTCAATTTAGAAATCAGCCTTGAGGGAACTCAAAAACTAAAAAGAGAAGTATTGCATGACCCAGCTCCTAGGAATATACAGAAACAACATTATAGACAGATATTTAGAAATTCATGTTTTTGCTGCTCTATTTACAATAACTAGGAGATGGATTCAATCAAAATGTCTGCCAACTGATAAATTAATAGCAAAGATGTGGGGATACACACATGGAATATTACTCAGCTATAAAAAATGAAATTTGAAGGTAAACGTATAAAACTACAAAAATGATATGAGTGGAGTCATCCAGATTCAGAAAAACACCTAATTCTTGTTTCATATATGGGTCCAAGCACTGAATGTTTTGTTTTGCATATTTAATCAGGAGTCTATATGTAGGTCTTGTAATTAGAAATGGGCTATTGGGAGCAGACACAGTAATGAAGATAGAGATAGTAAAATATAGGTAAAATGAACATAGAGAGGAAGATTATATGAGGCCAAATATAGAAGAAATGGGGAATGAGGAGTGGGTAACTGAGAGGGTAGGAGAAGGCTTAACCAGAAAATCAAAATTCACATTATTAACACATAATGTATTAAAAGAATAAATAAAACATTATTTTTAAATGAAGGAATGCCATACAAAATATATTAAAAAGCTGTTCTTCCCCCTACTAAGAGTGAAGTACATATTATAGATATTAAAAAGATTCGAGGTAACTCATTTCAATCATGACAAGAACCAGACTGCCTTACTGTCCTTCCCTCCCTCTTTCCTCCCTCCCTTCTTCCTTCCTTCCTTCCTTCCTTCCTTCCTTCTTCCTTCCATTTCATGTTAAAGCTCTGTCAAGGGTCCACTAGCACTATCTGGCACAGACCTTGCATATCACATGCATTGACACACAGCTTTATTAACTTAACTGGAAGTAACATGACTGGAATAAAGGCAAATGAGACAGGAGCTCATACTTTGAAAAAACACTTCAGAATTGAGCTGAAAAATTGTAAATGGATCTGTGTCTTGAATATGTTTTGCTGACTACAAAGTCTCAACACTTGACTTACGGTGGTGCTTGTCTTCTGCCTCCTGAACAAATGTGAAGAGACCTTTAGTGGTCTTAACCATTAACTAATCCTCTCTTCCCTTCTAATTTGAATTTTTGAGGAGCTTCCATGTTGTTTGCTGTAGTAGATATATCAATTTACATCCCTACTAAAAGCTTCTCCATATTGTTATCACTTAGCTGCCAGTCCCAATGGTTTATCATCTTGATATCAGTCTTCGTAACTGGTCTGAGATGATAGCTAATCATGTGTTTCATTTGCAAGTATCTGAAAGCTAATGATGTTCAACACTTTCTTGTATCTATTGACTAATGGTCTGCCTTCTTTGGGGCAATGTCTGCTCAGTTTTCTTCTCTTATTTTTTGAAGCAAAGTTGGTTTGTTACAAGATTTCAATAAAGATTTGAGACACAGGAACAGAAAGAACACCCTGGGTAAGAAAGACATACCCCAGAATGTGGAAATAGACTACTCACAGGGGAGTCTCTGCCCAGATTAAAGTCCTGCTGGCATTGACTTGCTTGTGTTTCCTACATGTTTGGATAGTAACCACTTATAAGATATATAGTTTCCAAGTATTCAAGTATTTTCTCCAATTCTGTTCATGGTCACTTGGGATTGTAATTGTTTCTCTTGCTATGTAGATATTTTAACTTATTGATAATTGATAACATTTTATTTACTGAAAGCTTCTATACACATGTGGTGGACACCTTACAAATGGAGTCATTTAATTATAAAAAATAGTCACTTGAGACAGGTAATTGATTGACAAGTGTAATGCAACACCCAGGAATTATGGCAGGAAGAAGTGTGGACTTGAGGACAAACAGCCTAGGCTACATAAATTCCAGGTCATCTCTAAGCTGCAGAATGAACACCTGTCTTAAAAAAATAAAACAGGGTCCATAGCTGCCACTGTGCCAACGCTGTCATCTACGACCTGCACCATCTCTCACCATGCCCACACCATGGCTTCTATAAGAAGCCTGCCTACAAATCCACTGGTGGTAAAGCACCCAGGAAACAACTGGCTATAAAAGCTTTTGGCTAGAGTGCATGCTCTACTGGGTTAGGAAACCTCATCATTAAATGCCTGCTGCTGTAGCACTCTGGGAAAGCTGATGCGATCAGAAGTCCACTGACATGATTTGCAAGCTCTCCTTCCAGCGTCTGGTATAAGAAATTGTTCTGGACTTCAAAACAGATCTGTGCTTCCAGAATGCAGCTATTGGTGTTTCGTAATAGGCACGTAAGGGCCATTTTGTTAGCCCGTTTGAAGATACCAGACTGTATGGTTGGTGTCCATGTCAAATGTGTAACAATTATGCCAAAAGATATTCAACCAGCATGCCACATATGAGGAGAACGTGCTTAAGAATTCATTATGAGGAGAAATATTTCATTCTCAAAATATTTTTTCTTCTTCCTGTTATCAGTAGTTATTTTTTTAAATATTTTTTTCTATATTCTTTGTTTACATTCAAAATGATGTCCCCTTTCCCGGATCCCCCCTCCCCATATGTCCCATAAACCTTCTTCTCTCCATCCCTTCTCTAATCACCTCCCTCCTTTTTCTCTGTCCTTATATTCCCCTCCAATGCTAGATCAATCCTTTAGAGGATCAGGACCCTCTCCATACTTCTTCATGGGAGTCATTTGTTATGCAATTTGTGCCTTGGGTATTCAGGGCTTCTGGGCTAATTAATATCCACTTATCAGAGATTGCATTCCATGTGTATTCTTTTGTGATTGGGTTACCTCACTTAGGATGATATTTTCCAGATCAAAAGATTTGCCTAAAAATTTTGTGAATTCATTGTTTCTAATTGCTGAGTAGTATTCCATTGTGTAAATATACCACATTTTCTGTATCCATTCCTCCTTTGAGGGGCATCTGAGTTCTTTCCAGCTTCTGGCTATTATAAATAAGGCTGCTATGAACATAATGGAGCATGTGTCTTTATTGCATGCCGGGGAATCCTTTGGGTATATGCCCAGGAGAGGTATAGCAGGGTCCTCTGGAAGTCTCATGTCCAGTTTTCTGAGGAACCTCCAGACTGATTTCCACAGTGGTTGTACCATCTTACAGCCCCACCAGCAGTGGAGGAGTGTTCCTCTTTCTCCACATCCTCACCAACACCTGCTGTCTCCTGAGTTTTTGACCTTAACCATTCTGACTGGTGTAAGGTGAAATCTCAGGGTTGTTTTGATCTGCATTTCCCTAATGACTAATGATGTTGAGCACTTCTTAAGGTGCTTCTCAGCCATCCGAATTTCTTCAGGTGAAAATTCTTTGTTTAGATCTGTACCCCATTTTTAATAGGGTTATTTGGTTCCCTGGGGTCTAACTTCTTGAGTTCTTTGTATATATTGGATATTAGCCCTCTATCAGTTGTAGGGTTGGTGAATATCCTTTCCCAATTTGATGGTTGCTGTTTTGTCCTTTTAACAGTGTCCTTTGCCTTACAGAAACTTTGTAATTTTATGAGGTCCCATTTGTCAATTCTTGATCTTAGAACATAAGCTATTGGTGATCTGTTCAGGAACTTTCCCCTGTGCCCATGTCCTCAAGGGTCTTCCCCAGTTTCTTTTCTGTTAGTTTCAGTGTGTCTGGTTTTACATGGAGGTCCTTGATCCACTTGGAGTGAAGTTTAGTACATGGAGCTAAGAATGGATCAATTCACATTCTTCTGCATGCTGACCTCCAATTGATCCAGCACCATTTGTTGAAAAGGCTATCTTTTTTTCCACTGGATGTTTTTGGCTCCTTTGTCAAAGATCAAGTGACCATAGGTGTGTGGATTCATTTCTGGATCTTCAATTCTATTCCATTGGTCCACTTATCAGTAGTTCTGAATGTTAGAATTTTCCCCCCTTGGTATCAAAAGTACCTAAGCATATGATTGTGAGTGGGAAAATAGGGGACCTAACCAGGTATTTTCAGTTTTTCTATTTTCATCTGATTATGAATTTTTAATATAAGTGCAAGATGTAAAGCATTAATGAAAGCAGATTGTTTCAGTTAACATGTTTCAACAATTCAACCTTATAACAATTACTTTTTAAAAAAGTATTACAATTTTCTGGAAATTGACTTCATTTAGATATTTTAAAAGTAAGTAATTTCTTATTGGTGGCAATGAAATAGTGTTTGTAACGTCTGTGTCATACGGTAGACTTCAACCCTCCACTATGGTTCTGTATCTAGTTGTCCTCCATGGAGAACGTACTTTTAGTGTCTGCTGTGCTGGTCCTCTTATGTTTGCTATTCAAATACATTTATACTATAAGAAAAAGGAAAAAACCCAAAACAAAATAAAAACTGTGTTCTGTAGGTTGAGTTCTAAACTGCTTTATGTGTATTCTGATATTACTTTAGGAGTTAAATATGTTACACATTTTTTTATTCCAGTTTTATACCTCTGTTGACTTTTGCTTTTGGCATTAGTGTTTGGAACATATCTATATAATAATCACTCAGAATAATGTCATGGAACTTTCTTTCCCTCATTTCTTCCAAATATTTTACAGTTTTGGTCCTTAAGGTTAAGCTTTTAATCAGTTTTGAATTTATTCACTGTGACAGAATATAAGGATACACTTTCTTTGCATATGGACATCAGGTTTTCTCACACAATTTATAATAGGACTATTCTTTCTTCCAGGGTATGTTCTAGGCATCTTTACTGGAAATCTGTGGATCTGAATGATTTCAGATATTTCCAAGCTCATAAAAAATAGACACATAACCCATTGATATATGTCTATGACAGTACTTGACCATTTTAATTGCTAAAGGTTTTAGTTAAACTTTGACCAGGTAATATGATGAGTCTAGATTTGTTTTGCCCAAGATGACTTTAGCTGTTCTGTATCCCACCTGGCTCCACCAAATGAAAGCGTTGTATTGTCTACTTCTACAAACGAGAGTCATTGAAAGTTTAACCTGTCTATATCTGTATATTGTTTGGTGTAGTCTGGGCATTTCGACCACATTTGTTCTTCCAATTTATTACTATTGAATTTCTTTATTTTTATGTCTTTGCTTTCTTTTATGAGAGTTTTATAGTTCAAGGCACAAAAATCCTTTACTCCTTAAGTTGAATCTCTTTCCAAATATTTTATTTATATCTATTAAAGTGGGACAGCTTTTATGATTGTTTTTAATCAGATGGGTTTTTATTCACTTATAAAAAGGCAATTGATTTTTGTATGTTGGTTCTGTAGCTGCAACATTATTGATTTCTCATCCTGTTGCTTTCAGTAGTGTCTCTTGGCATTTTAATGCATAAAATATGTCAACTTCAAGCAAAGACAATTTTGCTTCTTCCTCCTAATTAGGAGCTCTATTATTGATTGTTTTGCTACCTTACCTATCTGTTCTACCTAGAGCTTAAAGTCACAGGTGGCAAACAATGCTGAGATTTGTCTTCTTTTGTCTTACAGGATCTTGGAGGTAAAGCCTCCCATTCTCCTTGTGTAGTCTAGACGTCTCATATGTGGCCTTTAGCATGTAATCGCACCTAATTTGTTGAAGGCTACTTACTTACAAGGATGCTGAATTAAAAACATACTAGATCTGTATCTATTGATATGGACATACACTCTCTAGCTGTCATTTTGTTAAGATCTGAGTCTCATAGGCCACTTACAATGCATTTTAGGGGTAAATCCCGGTTGATTATTTTTTTAATATTTTTATTTTCTATATTCTTTGTTTACATTCCAAATGATTTCCCCTTTCCTGGATCCCCCCTCCCCATATGTCCCATAAACCTTCTCTCCATCCCTTCTCCAATTACCTCCCTCCTTTTTCTCTGTCCTTATATTCCCTTCCCATGCTAGATCAACCCTTTCCAGGATCAGGACCCTCTCCATACTTCTTCATGGGAGTCATTTGTTATGCAATTTGTGCCTTGGGTATTTAGGGTTTCTGGGCTAATTAATATCCACTTATCAGAGATTGCATTCCATGTGTATTCTTTTGTGATTGGGTTACCTCACTTAGGATGATATTTCCCAGATCAAACCATTTGCCTAAAAATTTTGTGAATTCATTGTTTCCAATTGCTGAGTAGTATTCCATTGTGTAAATATACCACATTTTCTGTATCCATTCCTCCTTTGAGGGGAATTTGGATTCTCTGGGCATATACCCAAAGGATTCCCCAGCATGCAATAAAGACACATGCTCCATTATGTTCATAGCAGCCTTATTTATAATAGCCAGAAGCTGGAAAGAACCGGTTGATTATTTTTGATGTTTAATTCTATGAAATTTTCTTGAGGAGACAAGCATTTATTCTTAGCAGGTTTTAACTCATGCTTTTCTTTTCTCTTAGTGGCCTTATCTGCGTCTGATATCAGAGCAATGCCAGCCTCATTCAATAAGTTTGGAAACGTTTCTCATATTTGCATGGAGCAAGAAAGATTTACACTGATCCTGTGAGTGTTTGGGTAGGAGCTCCCTGTGAGCATCAGGCCCTGCTGTTTCCTCGGCTGAAGTGTGCTTTGACACCAGCTGACAGTCCTCATAGGCTGCCACTCTCAACCCTTTCTTTCTGTCCCAATAGGTCTTCCTCCTAAGAATCTATCCACAAATATCTTCCTTTTGTGTATGCCATATGAGAGAAAGTATGATATTTGACCGTCTTAATCCTGCTTCTATCATATAGCATTATAACCTCCACCTATTTCTGCCTATTTTCCTAAAATTTATACATTTTTTTGTTGTTGCATTAGACTCTACTGCACTTGGCTGTAAAATTTCTTTACTGATTAGTTCTTGCTACTTCCCATACATTTCATGACTTCTATTTCTACTTTAGTTTTCTCAAGATACTTGATATCTTCCTTTGGAATTTCTTTGATTCATTCATTGATCTTTTTTCTGTGTGTCTATGAGTTTATGAATTTTTGTCTGCTGTGTTCTTGAATTCATATGATTGTGTTTGAAAGAGATATTTTGTATGATTTCAGTCTCCTTAAATTAAGGTCATTCTTGTGACTTAATAGATGGTTTATCATGGAGAATTTTATGTATGCTTGAAATAATAAAAGTGTATAATTGTCATGTAACCTTTCTTCATACTTGTCTACTTGGTCCATATTGTTTTTCAAGTCTGATTTTTTTAATGATGTGTTGGTTTCAACATCATGGAAAGTGAGATTCTAAATATTTTATAATCATTGAATCACTATCCTTTTCTCCTTTACTTTCAGCTAATATTAAAAATATACATATATGTATAATTATATATTCAGATGTTCTGCTATTATGTATAATGTTCTGTTCATGTATTATAATTATCAAGCCCTGTTAATGAAGAAGCCCAATTTTGGCTATATGATCAATATTTTTGTTTCTTTGGTTGTCTTTGAATAGCCTATTTCACTATGAGATAAATATAGTTACCCCTGCTCTCTTCTGGTTATCAATAACATATGATAGGCATTTTTATCACAATAATTTCAGTATGCATGTGATCTTGAAGTCCACACAGGTCTCCTGTGTGTAATATACAGATTGCTGTTCAGTAAAGATACTTCTATTTGAGAATTTAATCCCTGTATATATTTGTTTTGTGATCATATATGTTATTGATAAGCAGAAGAGAGCAGGGGTAACTATATTTTTCAAAACTTCAAATGGTCACTTTCTATTTTCTAATTTATGATTTTTCTGCTGTTTTCCCCTGTCTTTGTATTATAATGACCTGTTTCATAGTGTAATTTGATTCTTTCCTTCTTTTGTATATTGGATATAAGTTTTCTCTTTGTAGTAACTAAGTCTTACTTGTAATATCACTTAGGTAAAAACAATCTATTTGAAGCTGATAACTTAGCTTCCATAGCATATTAAAAACACTACACTCTGGCATCGTTCCTTATAGTTTATCTTCTGATACCCTAGTTTTCTTTTTCATCGTATTTGATTATCTGCTTATCATAGATAGTTATTTTTAATATTAAGCATTTTAAACTTCTCTATTGTAGCAAAGAATGATTGAACTACAGCCATTATGCATTGCATTAGAGTATTGTGACTCTGACAGCATTCTTACCTGTGCAGTGCAGGTTCTCTTTACTTTGCACTTTTCATAAGCATCATTTCATTGTAATCCAAGCCTCTCAGCATGTCCTGTGATGCATGTCCACGGGTGATGGACTTCTGACTGTGCTTTTAGGGTTCTGTGTGTGTGTGTGCTGACAGGTTGCCAGCAACGTGGACTGCAACCAATGCAAACTGGACTATGCATGTAAATCAGGTTCAGCATTTAGACATGTCCAGGCTCTACAGGCTATAAACAATGCTTCATTCCTGTAGTTTGGAATTGCAATCTTACTAAAACACATGCATATTTGTGTGTATTTGCATGAGTATACCTTCACTCTCGTATGCATCATGGGAATGATAATGTTGATGAGAATAATAAGCATGTTATAAACAGATTTTTCTTTAAATATCTTTTGATGTCAAGCATCATCATAAGGACAGTCTATAGGATGGCATGACAGACACCATATTTAGATATCCTCTGAGCAGATAACTGAAAATGTGTTTAAATAAAATTTATCCTGTGTTCTTATTACACTATGGGACCAATTATTATCATCATCTATACATAGTTAAAGGACTAATACATCATGAAATTGTAATAAGGAACCTGTTTTTTCATCATTCGAACATGTACATATTTTCAATTGAGTGTAAAAAAAGAATTCGTATGGAGATGAGCTTATCAACACTCCTTAGAACCCATTGTAGACCACATAGACTAGCTCAACAGCGCATCATACAAGTATTATCATACTTATAAAACAGACGCACACGTGGGATTCAGATAACCATTAACCTTTCATAAAGTTACAAAGCTTTTAAGTGTCAGACACAGTTTTGAAAACCAAGTATGCATTAACTGAATATCATGGATGAGTTATTTCTCTCACTTGGAAATCCATCTGTTGGAGTAGCTGTGAAAGAAGATCATTTGCATCTATGATCATTTGGCAAGTCCTCATTAAACAACTCTGCTTCTTAGAAACATTATAAGAAATCTCATAAGTTAGAGCTGGACTTTTGTTCTCCCAACCTCACAGTCTGGCAAATTAATATACTTGGGATGCCCCAGAGATACTTCTTCTCCTGGGGAGAAGCAGATACTTATACAAACCCGAGCAAATGGAGATTGTCACCTGCATAGACAAGTCATCCTGCCAGCCAGTGTCAAATGTTGATTGCACAGCTGACATCTGTATTGCACATTAATCAGTGCAACTTGGCCTGAGATGCAAAGACTGAGACAAGGAAGCATAAAATGAGCCCAGCTTCTCATCAGTGCTTCCATCTGTCTATCAGAAATCCATGTACAGGGGCCCAGATAAACATACATTTGTAAGAAGAAATGGTCAACAGCAGCAAAGACAAGAAGAACGTTCTAAGAAATGTTAGATTAGTCATGCCTGCACCGAATTTGTGACTGTGGTCTATTTTTTCCACCTGTGTAAGTAATTCTATGACATCTCCCTAAAAGATCTAAAATGTGTAGACTGAATAGTTTTGAATATATTCATGATGAAAGGTACCCAAGCTGTTAAGAGCCTTTGCTTTGGAAAAAAACTAATCCATTTTGTGGAGTTCTCATTCCATTTTTCATTATGCTCTTGCTTCTTAGTTGATCCTCCACACTGAGACAGTCCTTGTCCCTTACTCCTTAATTTCAGTCCTTCAGCCTAGAGGCTGTTTTCAGCTCTAGGCATCCTCATGATGCCTTCCTTCCCCCTGGGTGCCACGTTTTCTGCTTAGATTGGTGGTTCCTAATTATACATGAAAGCATATAGTGGATTGCCAATGAGGACATGATTTTTTTGTTTTTGTTTGTGCTTTTTTACAGAATCAGAAAGTAATGAAGAATCAAACATATTATATATCCTTATACATATGTGCTCATGTGTCTGTTTAGCTACAGAGGAAATAGATGGTGCTATTGGCATGTGTGTCAGACAATATTGTAGAGAAGATCAAGCATCTTCAGGGAATTTGTTGTGTGCCAGTTCACAGAGGTGGAAGCATCTCACTTACTTCCCCTCAGAGTATCATGACTCTGGGGTTTAGATCCATTTGCCTGAATGGATTTGTGCAACAAAAGCATTTCTTCACCTTAACTCACCCTGGTAAAATGAGAAGATCTCTCAAGCAGGTTCTGTAAGGATACTGTGGTTAGCTCATATTCTAATATTGCTGAAGCAGAGTTGGAAGCACATGGCTGAGAGGACATTTCCACTTCAGTACATCCCACAACATCTCTGTCAGCAGCTCTAGAGACAAAAATCACTATTTGCCAGTAGTGTGCCACTGGGCAGACACATTAGACAAATTAAACAGCCATTCTGTCCAGATTTTAATTGTAGCCCACAGAGTGACTGATTTTTAAAATACACTTCTATCACAGAGAGAGCATTTTTAAAATCAGGTTTTCCAAAATAGCACCATGGTTATATGCTGATGATGTTGGATTTACTCTAATTAAGCAAAAAAAAATGTTTGGATACTTTAATAATTTGAGAGCAAATATTGAAGAAACACAGACAGGATTTTCTATGCAATGTATATGTATTATAGATTAAATTAATGTCAAAGCTCAAGTTCTCTTTTTAATTAATTAATTAATTTAGTTATTTATTTAATTATTTTAGTTTGTTTGACATAGAGCCAAATGTAGCCAAGGTTAGCCTCATACTGCTATGCTGCAAGGATGACTTTGAACACCTGACCTTATTTTTTCTACAGTTCAAATACTAAGATTGCACACCTGACTGAAAGATCTCTCTGTGTCTGTCTCTCTCTGTCTCTCTGTCTCTGTCTGTCTCTCTCTGCCCCTCTGTCTCTCTCTCTGTCTCTCTCTCTCTCTCTCTCTCTCTCTGTCTCTCTCTCTCTCTCTCTCTCTCTCTCTCTCTCTCTCTCTCTCTCAGGTAGGTTTTACTGATTACAAAATGGATATAGAAGAAAAAGTAAGTAGACATTCTTGTGTGAGAATGAATAGAGATGCCAAGCATAGTGGAAACAAATTCAAAAGAATTATGAGTTCCACAGCAGAAGCATACGGAGCTGAAGGGAAGTGCTATCTAATTACTTTTCTCTTAGTTTTTAAGATGAGTCAAAAAGATAGTCAGGAAATAATTTCATGGATGAAGTGATGGTGACTCTGTGAATGCCGTTGGCAGAGTTCTTCCTTAGTTCCTCTCTATTCAGGATCTCATGAATTTTTCAGATGGCTCTCATCTTTGGAACCTATAGAATTCTCCATTTCTGGCTCATCAATATCTAATCTTCCTCCTCTCCATAGTTCTTCATCTATAAATAGAGATACTAAACCATACCCTATATTAATTACTGATATCAGGATAGCCATAGAAACACTGGTACAGTGTCTTAGTCTGAGTTTTCCATTGCTGCGAAGAGACAACATAACCAAGGTAACTTTTATCAAAGCAAACATTTAGTCAAGGCTGGCTTACCGTTTTAGAGATTCAGTCTGTTATCATAATGGTGGGAAGCATGACCATTGCCAGGCAGGCATGGTGCTGGAAGTGCCTGAGATCTACATCCTGTTCCACTGCCAGCAGCAGGAAACTCACTTCTGAACTGGGTGGAGCCTCAGCATTGGAGTCCTCAAAATTACCTTTACAGTACACACTTTCTTCAACAAGCCACACTTATTCCAATGAGGCCACACCTCCTCATAGTGCTACTTTCCATAGCCCAAGCATATTCAAACACAAAATATAGCACAGTTTGTTTACATGGAAATCTAAGTGTATCTACACAGCTGAATTAGCCTAATTAAAAGAATAATGATGTAGAATAAAAACATTGAAGAGCAACATTTGATAATGTTTGACTCTTAGTTGTGGCATGTGCTGGGTCATCAAATAATGACTGCCCATGTGATAAAGATACAACATTGTCAACATGGGAAGGAAACAGGAAGGACAATTTTTCAATTAGAATTGAGATGGTGGTATAGGGAAAATATCACAACTGTAGAGTAGTGGTGATCATTTACTCTACTCCAGGAGATGCTATATACAGGTTGGTAACTGGCTTTAAACATATAAGATATAATAGAAGTGATACAACACCAAGGACCTCTTCAAAACTACTTAGGTGCCATTTTTACCTTTGACCTTTCTATTTGTGAAAATCTACACGGATGAAACTCCATTGGTGTTTCCTGATAAATACCTTTACATTAACTATAACACAATACACTTTGACATTTGTCTTTGACTGGTTAAAGTAATATACCCAAATGTAACTACTTTATACAGAAAAAATGTTTTATTTACCTCATGGTTTCAGAACTCCAAGGAGATGCCTCTGGTGTCTGCTTAATTCCACTGAGGGCCTCTGGCTTCATCACAACACACACAGTTTCATGGTTTCATAGGAGCTAGTATGATGGCAGGAACATATGCAATAGATCACACAGTAAGACAGGAAGCAAGAGGCCATGCAGGTTCCCCTATCACCTCTCATAACAACTGCCCTGGCAGACACTAACTCGTCTGTGACTGGCTCTCATGGAGGCATCAGATCTTCTGGAACTGGAGTTACAGATGAGGTAGCTTCATGCATATACTGAGGATTGAACTTGGGTCCTTTAGAAGAGTAGCAAGTAATCTTAACCATCCCACCATCTCTCTAGCCCCAGGTATATTATTTTAATGGACCATAAGCTTCAAGTTAATGTAAGATTTTTTATTTGCATGTGAATTAGGTTGCTTTGGCAAAATGAAGTCATGGCGGACAGCATTGTTTTTTGTTACTGTTTTTTGTTTGTTTGTTTGTTTTGTTTTGTGTTTGGATACCTGATAATAGTATGTAAAGAGCTTTACTAAAAAAAAATACTTAGAAATATCACCATTTTCCTGTTTCTATCATATCATCTTCATATATTATAAATGGAAGATAGCTGAAATTCTAAAAATATCTTTAACACAGCCTCTAGACTCTAGAATATAGAGAATTGGATAAAAACAAACATTTTGAGAGTGCTTTTTTTTTCTCGACAGAATGCTGCAACTTATCTCTTCTCCACTAGGGGGCAAAAGGTAATGGGAACTTGAAGATCGTTTTGGCCTTGCTCTTCAAGTCTAAGGGGGCACATAATGGCTGGGCTGCAGTGACCCCACATGAGTTTTAAGAACACAGAGTAAAAAAGAACTGCCTAGAGACAGGCATGTCTTCAAAGGCTCTTAACAGAGGTGACAGTAGTAGTGGCTTGAAAACAAAGAAAACTAGACCCTTGGCAGGAGAAATTTGGGCAGATAGAACACACCTTGTAAAGGCCCATAAAGATTCTAGTTTCTGAGCCACAAGAGACAGGAAAAAACAGATTATCCCATGAGGGTGTGAGACAGGAAGAAGAGTGATCTCTTAGCTGTGTTGTATTATAAGTTGTACACCAGGCTAAAACATTCAGGCCTTCTTTTTTTAGCTCAGAGTAATGATGACTATTTTATGCTTAGAAGTAATAATCACTTGAGTCAATGAGTGTGGAAGAAATATTCACAGCATATCTTATGAAAACCTATCAATATTGCAATGGGCACTACATGTCTAGACCAATATGTTCATAGTTTAAAAAAAATGGTGCTCTGAGTATTTTTTTTTTTTAATTTTCAATCTGGGAAACCATGAGTAGCAATAAATGAGTCTTTGAGAAAATGTGCATGGGGCATGGGTACATTACTTGTTCCGTAGGTATGAGGACCTGAGTTTGAATCCTTGGAACCACAAGTAAACTGTATTAGATGTTTGTACACTCCCAGCATTGGGGATCTGAGATAGAAAGCTCCCCGGAGTTTGCTAGACAGCCAGTCTAGCCAGATGGCGAGCTTCTGGTTCACTGAGAAACCCTGTCTCAAAAAATAAGACAGAGAAGGATAGAGAGAGACACCCAGTGCCCTAGGCTGGCTGTACACATCATGTGCATGCATGATATTCATGTATATACAATATACTCAGAGATATAAATAAATAAGATGAAAAGAATGAGGGCCACTGTGGGATTTACCAACTACATATGATCGTTTCATTTTTGAACACTCGGCCTCTTTTTGAAGAAAGTAAAAAGATGATGAATTGAAATTTCATTATCCAAACTTTCTTCAGTAAACACTGAAAATATTACAGCACTATCTTAAAATATTTATCCTAGTATCTCACTTTATGCTTCTAATAACTTTTAAATATACAAAATCATCCTTCCCTAGCATATTATAAATATGCACATATACCTAACAATGTGATTAATTTTAATTGCCACTTTCTCTGTCAGACAGAATTCTAAACTGAAACATTCTTATTGAGGGAGGGGAAGTATTTCTTTTTGCATAAAAATGTAAGGCAATTGTAAAAGCGTATCTGAAGTTCCAAGGGGAAAAGTGCTTAGGTCATCTTTCTTATGGGGAAGGGTTCCTATAGTAGTTATACAGCTAATAAAAACTGCAAATACTATGGAAAATTCTACCCTCCAAAATTCTCTAAAACCTGAGTCTTTTGGAAGACAGTCTTGTGCTGTGCCTGTCATACACGTGTGACAATGTCCTCACTGCCCTGTCAGGTTAAAGGGGCTTGGGTACCAGTGACACTCACAGGCACTGCTACCAGGAAGAGATGTATTTTCCCTCTTGTGAATCAATTCATGGCAGCTCTCTGATCATGAAGACCTGTTTTGTTGAATGAATTTTTATCCATGTAGAGTAGACAGCCTCAGTCTATTGTCTGATCCAAAGTGTATGTGTAATAGATTATAGCTATTATTATAATCACTTGTTTAGAAATCACAAAATCAGGGCTAAAGGGAACTTAAGTGCTTATCTGATTTGGGAATTAGAAAATAAACAAACCTAATGTCTAGACAGGAATCATTTACCCAAGGTCAGAGACATAATCCACTATAGGCCCAGGGCTATGACCACCATCATTTATATTCGGGTCTGGCATCCTTTCTGCTATTACACACCAGCGTCATTGCTGGAAGATATATTCTGAGTGCTTTTACAGCAGATGTGTGGCACTTCTGACTGGCATAGGAGTCTGTAGCTGAAACTCAAGCAGTTTGGATGCCCACAGGGGAATGGGCAAAATAAATCGCTTCAGGCTCAGGCCTAGATTGAAGAATCAAGCTCATTATCATGAGTACTCCTCCCCCTCACCTTTGTATTCCTTATAGAGGATTTAAACATCTCCCTTCCACACAAGGAACTGACTTCTTTGAAAGACAGGTAGTAGGAAATACAAGCTCTGGACTGCAGAGTGACAGCAGCTGCCAGAGCCCCAGCCCTGCTGTGGGCAGCCCTTCATCTCCACTCTGACAGGAAGCTGCTGGCATTGTCTCATCTGTCAGTGTCTTCACTCCTCAGGAATGAGCAAATAGTTTGAGTCCTGATCTAAGATGAGGGGAAGCCACTTACAGACAGTGAAAGCCCTGCATGGGCAGGAGCCGACCGTGACCAGGAAAAGGAGTTGCTAGCAGATTCATGTTTATTATATTCAATAGCTGTGAGTCTGTTGGGTCCCATTCTGGGGAGGAAGAACATTGCATCAGGAACTAGCTACAGCAGTAGCTCTTTCAACATAGAAACAATTATAATGACAATAATTTAAATACATGGTTATCTTCCCAGTGTGACTTTGTATTTTATGCTTTTGCTGAATTAGAATACTGAATTAGATAATTTCTAAAGTCTTTTCCATCCTGAACATTGTGACAATGATCTAAAAATTTTAATGTTAAACTGCACCTATATATCTATTTTATTTTCCTGTGATTCTTTGCTAGTGCATAATAGCTAGTGTTCCCATTAATACAGGCAACACAATTAAGAAAACACCTTAAGAAAATACTTTATACCCTCAGGTCAAATATTAAACTGTTTAAAAATTCTATTTAGGCTCCTGGTACACTGACAAAATATAGCCATATTCTAAGGATCAAGAAATAAGAAATAAAAATAAAAAGAATAATATATAGGTAAGCACACACATGAACATTTGTTATGCTGTTTGAATTTGTTATGATGTTATGCTGTATGAATATTTATTATCCCAAATTTGCTTGATTTTAATGAACTATTTTTATACCCATGTCTATCATAATGTCAGGGAACTATAGAATTTTTCCTTCTACCTACTAGTAGTTTGAGTTGAAAGAAATATTGGTTTGTGAATGAAAAGCACTGGAAAACTTCCCCTAAGATATTACCCTTAGGAAAATAAATCTTTCTGGAAATAGATGAGATATTCATGATGTAACTAAGACAGTTTTAAATGTTGGCAAGTAGATCTACTGTGAGTGTAAAGCAATGTGATATGATGCTTAAGGCTGTAGATACCCACAGTGTTGGGATAGAAAAACATTAGGCATATTCTAATGTTTTTCCTTCCTGCAGTTGTTGCTGGCACTCTAGTGTACTATAGTGAAGATTCAGTTTGCTAGCATTTCTACAATACATATAATACATACACATATACACACAATGTAAATGTAGTCACACTACTTAGGATGATATTTCCCACAAGAGCTCAAGATGTACCTAAACTAAATGCTGTTGTCAAGCATGGAAATCTTTCTTTTGAGTTGTTAGATGGGTATAAGAAACTCCCCCAAACAATAAACACTATTGATGGAGATTTTTGTTGCTTTCCAGACCTTGAAGGTTAGACCCTATTGCTGAAGAAACCGCAAAATTCAGGCACAGTTCTTGGAGGAATCAAGGTAGAGCTGACCTGAATCTCACAGAAACAATGTAGCTGAAGCTCACACTGAAAACTGACCAATGGTGAGGCAAATATTGAGTGAAAAAGTATTTGCACACTGCTATATATTTATAAAACAACACATACTTGTAGACACTGTAAAGATAAGAACTAAATCTGAACCTAGACTCTCCAATCCCCAGAGTCCATTAAATACAAAATATTATGAGAAATTGAAGACTATTTCAAATCCAAGGTAACCATGGTAACATGAAACCTCAATCCCAGAGCAAATCCTAGTATACGACTATACAACTCTACGGAAAGTCCTTGCAAAAGAAAGAAATGGATAACAATGGGAAGAATAAAGCAATTTATGTCATTCCATACTACCTTATGTAAAATGGATATTTTAACAAAAATGATAAGTAATACAAAAAGAAAAAATCATACGCTGGATAGATTTTTCTTTTACAAAGTCAACATTACTAACTTTAGATATGATGGTGCTCATTGGAATGTTGTCACAAGAACTTTTCAATAGCGGTAATATTGTCCTGATATGAGTGGACATGAGAATTGTTCAGAAGACCAAGCTGAGAGGCCTTGAAAGAGGAACAAGAGCAAATAAAATGGATGAATGGTGAGGGTAAGAGTCCCCCAGCATACCTGGTATACAGCATGGAGAGCTCCATTGAGGAGTTCCCACCATCCCCGAGAAGAGCCACTCTCTCAAGAGAATGAACGAACACACTTGGGAATGAGTGTATTAAGCCTGAACCCAACAATGAAGTGGTCACTTTAGCATGTCTAATTGATCTTTGCAGAATCATGCAGGCAGAAAATTTAAAGATTTCATTTAGTTAAGATTCAAAACATGCCAAGTCTTATAAGGAAATAGGCAGGGGTCATGAGAGTATAAGAAAGCAAATGGCCATTCCTTTCTACAGAAGTTATCAAAGAGAACACAATGTTGGAAATGGAGGTCATCAAAGGGCATTGCATGAAAACATCGGAGTTAATAAGCATTAATATACTGACAGCTTCACATTGTGAGTAGATTATTGGGAAGTGTTTGAAATACAGAAAGTGGGGCCCAGTGAGAACAAGAGAGCTTCTGTACTTTGCTTTGAAGGGTACAACTTGTCTCAGCTCCTTCAAAATTTTCTCCTTGCTTCTTGGCTTCCAGAACTTGAGCATCTGCCTTCTCCATGTGCTCCTGCCACAATGAAGGCCTGCTTTACCCAAAGCTCACTATAGAGGAGCCAGCTAACCACAATCTGAAAGTTTAGAAGCCATGAGACAAAATGAAACCCATCTGCCCTTTAAGTTGCTCTCTGAATTTCCCATCACATTGACAAAATTCTGTCTAGTATACTACATAAAGCAATACTGGCAGTAAGGCACTACTTATTCATTGTGTGTGTAAAACTTAAGTATATAGAGAATAAAAGCACAAAGGATGAATAAATTAAGGATATCTTACCAGGGTCTTCATCCTACCTATGTGATATGAAGTATTTTTTTCAAACAGTCATATAAGCACACACGAGATCATGAAAATATAAATAAGAATGAGCAAATAATTTATTAAATATAAAGCTCTATGTTACAGAACACTATACCTGAGATGTAGAAGAAATTAAGAAACCATAAAATCACTATTAGACCACAATAATATTAATTATTTGCTGAGTTCATATACTCATAGATTTTCAAATTAGCAGGCAATAGTTTGAGAAGAGGTAGAATATCTGGATACCCTCCAAATGTAGCTCCTCCAAAACTATCATTTGGAAGCTAAATTGCAAAATCATTCATATCAAAGGAAGAAAGACTAATTTTCAAAGTAAAATTAAGAATTGGTAATTAAACCAAGATATGAAAAGCAAAATACACTAAAATAAGATACAATGGTGTTCTCTATCAGTACAAATCACTACCGAAGGCTCAAGACTTCTAACCACAATAGCAAAAATGCATGATTAAAAACTACATTGTCCAGAGAGAAGGTGCAACAAAATAATTGCCTCTTACTTTCTAAGAGCCATGTTGATGAGAAACTGAGGATTGTAATGTTAGAGGATGGCGAAGACACTTGATATAAATAGAGCATTGAATACTGTGTTAGACCCTGAACAGGAGAAGGAGCTACTGAAAAACTGATGTACAAATGACAGTGTTCATTGCTCAGTTCAGAGTAACGTGTTGACTTTAGATTCTTCATTTTAGTTATTTTAGTATGCTAATCAAGATACAGATATTAGAGGAAGGAAAGGAAAAGATTTATGAAATATTTTTACTATTAGACTGATTTTCCTTAAGTCTAAAACTATTTCAAAGTGAATGTAAACATTTCAACCAAGCAAACATGTATCTATGAGGACTTTTAAAAAGGTTTTATACATGACAATACAGTGAAAACTGTAAAGCATGATAAAGAGAAATTAAAACATTGCTAATAAATGAAAATATATGGCATATGTATGGATGTGGATGTGAAGACTCCATTTTGAAAATGACGAGCATCTCTGAATTGATAAAAAACATCAGTGGGCTAGACATTAAACAACACTCTTTTAGAAATTAACAATTTCACTTTTTCCAAGAAGGACTCCACTTGATCAAGTTTAAGTTGGTGATCTACTTATAGTTAAAAATATGTCATTACATATGTTTTTTTTTACTTCATAGGAGCTGATTTTTAATACTAATAACCACCTTAATAGCAAATTTTAGCATAATGGTTACAGAACTCTAATTACAAGCAAATTTAAATAAATATATTTTTATGAAAATTGAATAAATAGTAAATCCACTAATATCATCATACAGATATTATTATTTACTTCTCTCCACCTATATTGAAATGCCTTATGTATGGATGTGGATGTGACACGTGGCAAACATTTATTTAAGTTAAGCAGAAGAAATTAACTAAAACCAATTGTATTTGGGTAGAAACTTTGAAACCCATAATGGAACTTTTATAGTCTAAGAAGACATATGGCTGAATTTTGCTCACTAATGCCTAGTACAGTACGTCATAACTTTGGGGAATTGAGCTATCATTTAACTTCTCACTGACACTAAAACTTTGTTATATTTGAAAGGTTAACATATGCAGCCTTTCCAATAAAATTATGAGTCCATTATTCTATAGTCCTATAAATTGTCTAATCCTTCAAGAAAATTGTCTAGTTTTATATTTGGCCATGTCTAATGCATTTTAGTTAAAGTATCCTCATAAAATGTGTGACAATCAATGTTGCCAATATTGTTATTCTGCTATGAGAAATTTCCATGGAGAACTCAGTTTGGTTTTGCTTGGTACTGCAGAATAGATCAAAAATGCACTATATGCCTTGAGTTCCAAATGTCAATAGTAGTTACTTAGTGCACTGTTCACAATGGCCATTTTGAACCACAGAGAAGCCTATAAAAATCTGAAATTTCATAGCTTTTTGTGTTCCAGAAAAGCATTATCCGATCCAGGCTCATGTTTTGGGGATAACATAGGAATGACTGTAAGGTTGTGAAATGGATTGTGAAGAAGATGCCCAGCCTATAAAAATTCTTACAAGTCTAATAAGTGGGTGGATATGGAAAAATTTGGCTACCATTCAGAAGTTGGATAACATCACCACAGCATTTTAAGTAGCAGAGTCCTTAGTTACTGAACACTGGGAGAAAACTTTTGAGAGGTATCATGCAACCTTGAACTTTATGTCTTTGTTTTAAGCACCCTGACTCCTCTAAACATCCTTTCAACTCTGTATATCAATTGGAATCATTGAAAGCTTTAAAAGTTGTATTCAAGGAATTTGCATATATGATGACATAATAGGTTGTGAGCTATGTATTCTATATCAACCAATAAAACTGAAGTTACTGTCTTGTGAATATTTTTAGCCAGTTACCACACAATCTAGTGATATCTCACCACTGCTGACTGCTATCTGAACTGTTCCAAAAATTTGATAATGGAAAGAAAAAGATTTTGATCTATTAAAGTAGGAGATGTCCAAGGTGAGTAAACCAAACAATTTCTCTCCATTTCTGCCTTAGATGAAACTCCCTAAGAAAGGAAAAAGTACCATAAGGAGGCAGCAGGTCTACCATCAGGCAGCTCAGAGTGGTTGCTACAGAAAGGGTGTAGAAATAAATGTAGCACTCCAAATCTCCACAAGAGTATTCATTATTCAAACCGAGCTCACAAGACTAAGCAAAAATTGCCAAACATGAAGAAAATAAAAATGCTCTCTGTGGAGAGAGATCAATGTTGGAAAAGTGAATTAACGCTCAAAGAAATGAAGAATGTGAAGAATTTATCAAAGGATAAGCTAGAAATATTTCAAAGGTTATGAAGCAAATCTTGTTTAAATTGAGGGGTTTAGCTGGTCTTTTCTGCTTTCTGGGTCCTTTTCCCTACCCTTTATCCTCCCAGTTTCACCCCCTATTAGTAGTAGGAGAGAAAGGAGAGAGGGAAGGAGAAAAAAGAGAGCTAATATCTTCCCTTCTTATTTCTTTATGAGCAGGCCTCACCCACATTCCCAGAATAACCACCAACCACCAACCCCATCTCTCACAAACCTAGCATTTATATGCCCTCTGAAAAGTCTCAGAATTCCAAATTTCACACAATTGCAGAAACTATCTGAGCTTGACAAAACCATGTCCCTGCTAGAGGAGCCCCAAATCCCTACACCTGGAATTAAATTAAAAACCCATTCTCATATTTCTGTTTTTAAGAAAGCAAAATTGTGACTACAAGAAGATAATCAGGAGAAATCTCTTCAAAAGTACCATAAATTGAAGACATAAAAGTGGAAAAATACAATATTTAAAGTGAAAAATGCTTTAAATTAACAGGAAATTATATATATATATATATATATATATATATATAAAGTATACATTAGAAATATCCCAGATAAGTTACGTAACAAGTAGAAAAAAGAAGTCACATCCCCAGATGACCTTTGTAATAGTAACTAGCAAATGAACATGTTTATAATTGGAGGACCAAGATAAACAATGACAAAATATTTGTAAAAGTAAATACCTACAGTGTCCAGATTAGGCAAACATGATGAACCCAGGGCTTTAAACAAGTCAGAAGACTTGCTGTGTCCTTGGGACTGGGACATTCCTTGTGGAGGAAGAATGGAGGCTCATGCCCCATAAACGTTACACTTATCACTGGGATACTGAAGCCTTCCAGACTCTCCAGGCTCCTCTTCAAAGTTAGGTAAATCATAAGCAATGGCCAAGGACTGCTCTCACTGCCAGTTGCATAGGGACACCTGTGATGAGATTGCACGAGTCTTCACTTTACTGACATGGACTCATTGCTGATGGGGTTGCCTGAATTACCCACAGTGCCTGTAAGTAACCAGAATAAACTTATGGCTCGCCCCCCACTCTGCTTACATCAAATTGTTTCCTTTACCTGTGATTGCCCAGTTCATATGGAAGAAATAGAAATAGTCTTCCTAGGAAAAATAATGATATAACTCCAAAACAATGAACATTTTTAAGTCAAGATAAATCATAAGCAAATTCCTATAAGGGAAGAATGCTTTGCTTTTGTTTTTAATTTTTATTGATTCTTTGTGAGATTCTCACCATGCACATCAGTCCCACTTGTCATCCCACCTCCTCATGTCCATCATTCACCCTTGCAGAATAACACACACACACAAACACACACACACACACACATAAACACACACACACACACACACACACACACACAGAGAGAGAGAGAGAGAGAGAGAGAGAGAGAGAGAGAGAGAGAGAGAGAGAGATTTGATTTGATTTTTTATGAGTCCTAGACATAAGACAGCTTTGGCCACCAAAGCCAGTCATCAAGCTAGGATGAACAAAACCTGCCATCTGCTCTGTCTCTGACTGACATAAGAACACCACCACCAACACTGTGTCTCTTTGCTCATTGCTGGAGATGGGGGTTGGGGATTTTTTTTTTAAGGACACAGAAAAGACACACAGTACAAGATGCAGAAGTAATGAATGCATAGGGCAGCAGAAAGGAAGAAATATTAGCCTAGATTGTTCTGCTCACTGAAAATATCCTCTTAAAACTTATAGAAAGACAGATACAGGATCAACACAATCCACGGAAAATTAAAGCAAGCAGGCTAGTACTAAAGGAAATGCTACAGGAAATCTTTTAGGCAAAAAGAAAATAGCACAAGAAACAAATTTCACTCTTCAATGAATCAAAAGCAAGCAAACCAAATGAAAAATACATGGATTGATGATTTTAAATTGTCTCACCATACAAGTGATCACTGAGTGTTGGAAATGCAGATCAAGGCATGTGAATTTCATAACACAGGTAATAACAACATTAGAATAATCATAATATGATGGATGGAAGGTGTAAATTTCACTACTGTGTGATCTTGATGAGAAATGGTATATTGTGTGTAAATCACTGAATGTAAAGAAATTCAATTTACCCTATAGAGAAGGTTTTGGCAAACTACAACCCTCATTAAAATCTGACTTTCTGCCCAGATTTGATAAAACCTATTAGTTTACACAATGTCTGGATTTGTGCTTGTTCCCCAAAAGGCAATCCTGAGTAGAAGGAAGAGAAAAAAGGGGATCCACAGAGATGAAATCCACTGTCTTTGTTACAGAAAATATTTTCCACATGTTAGACCCGAAGCAACTAGTCAATGCAATGAAACAAAGATGTTTATATAATAAATAGTGAAGCAAAGCAGAGTCATAAAATTCTCAATACAAAAGAAATCCCCAAATGGATAAGACAGGGGAGCAAAAGACAGATTGACTGATGGACTGAATAGAAAACCAAAGAAGATATTGCTTTAAAATATCACCATATCAATTATTATATGTAATATAGCTCTTATTATATTAAAATTATGTTATTTAAGTTATATGAAAATTCAGAAACAGTCAAGTATGCAAGAGTAAAAGTAATAAAGAGAAACAATTAACACTTATTTTTAAAATTTTATTCCCAAGTCCATACCCAAGCACTTGAGAAATTATGGCCAAAAATGTGAATGTGCTTCAGGTCCATTAAATACTGACTGTTTAAAGAGACTGTAGCAATACTATACAGTAGAAAGCTCAGCAATAATAAAGGAATAAAAAAAGCTAGCGTATGCGATGATGTGTATCATCGCACACGCACTGCACTAAATAAAAGATGGGCACAGAAGATGGCATTATCTGATGCAGCACTATCAAATGCTAAAGTAGACAAAATGACAGTAATAAAAAGAGAATATTGGTGCTCCATGTCTTTGTGTCTGTGAGGGCTGGTTGATGACAAACGGCAACATGGTGATACTGCTGTGGAAGAAAGTCTACACATGTTGACTGTGCTGACCATTGTCTTAGTGTACTTTCCAGTGTTGCAGTAAAGGCAGAGTAAAACCAACTTCTCGGGGAGAGGATTTTACTTGCCTTGCACATTCCTTTTAAAGTCAGTCATTGAGAGAAGCCAGGATAGGAATTTAGAGCAGAAACCCAGAGGCAGGGACTGAAGCAGAGACCATGGAGACCACTACCTAGTGGCTTGCTCACTGGCTTTCTTATATTAACATGAGATCATCTGTCCAGACACCACCTAAAATGGGCCAGATCTTCCACATCCTTAATCAAGAAAGAGCCCTGAAGATTTTTCTACAGTCCAAGTTGATGAACATACTTGTTCAACTGGTCTCTCCCTTTCCAGATTGCCTTTGAATGTGTCAAGTTCACAAAAACTAACCAGTGTACCACTACACAAATAGACATGAATATGAAAACTCCTAAGAATCTACTTTTTAAATTATTGAATTTTATTTGCTGTAAACCACATAACAATATTCTACTCCACAAAGATTATTATTAAAGAATATTATCACTAAGTAAATAGCAGTATGTATACTTAATAACAGTTGGTATTAGTACTCAATAAAAGTTATATCTTGACAGATTATGTCATTTTATTTTATTTTATGAAGACTACTTAAATGTATGTGTAATTTCAGTGGGCAAGTTGCTATTAGAGTTGATATTCCCATGTGGCTTGATATATCAGGGTGGTACCTAACATGATGTTAGACTAGGGATGGAGGAAATATACAAGACTCCTAAGATGTTCATAAAACTCCAGCTCTTGATCTGAGTATTAGCAGTTAAATGTTTAGTTTGTGAAAATGTATATGTATGACCCTCAAAGAACACATTATATATAAATAAAGTTTCAACTAGAATATATGAAGAGCACCATGAAAAAACAAAGTCCAGGGATTTCTTAATGATCACAAGACAAATGTCTGTATGTCTGCACCATCACAATCTTTAGTCTCTAGAAGACATTAGATGGAGCACATAAACAGCATGCACTGTGGGGTCTGTGCTGGTAGCAGTTCTGAAGTGTCTGGTGTGGTCTTATTAAAGAAGACTTGGACTAGACATAAAGTGTAAGGGCACATTCTCATCTTTAGTGACAGTAACAATGGCATGGTTTCCTGCTGGGGGCAGGTACAAAGCTCAGATAGACTCAATCCCTCTAAGAGCTAAATGGCCAGAGCACTGAGCAATAGTGCATCCAATGGAGGAAAAGATCTTTTCAAGATGTGATCTCAGGCTGTATGATTGAATCGGGAGAAACCTTTTGGATGATGGCATTAGAGGCTGTTTAATGCTGCATTTTCCGTGGAGGGGAGCAACGATCCAGTGTTGCTCCTGAATTAGAAATGTCTGTCAATTTCCTTTCATACTAGCCTCCTATTTGTGGCATATGATAAGGCTTTCCCACTGCAAATAGTGTCAAATATCTGTAGAAATACTAAAGGTGGTAAATTACTGTGATACCAGCATATAGGAGGCTGAGGACAACCCAGGGTTCAAGGACAGACTGGACTACTCACTGCTATCCTGTTTCCAAAGCAAAAGGTAAATATAAAGTAATGATCTTATGGAAGGATTGGCCATACAGTTATTTATAAGACGTCAACAAAGGAGGATTAGTGCAATCAGGTTTGATGGATACCCTTTCTAGCATACTGAACAAAGACTCCAATTTTCAAGGGTATTTATGAACACTGAGTCAGTCTACCCTCTGTAACTTGCCTGAGAACTCAAAGACATGGCTCTACAATACCTCTGTCTGCCCTTTAAATATTTTATGCTTGTTTTAAATTACATATGTATTATATATAGTAGCACATGTTTTTAAAGGTTTCCCAGGAAAAGCACCTGAAGTACCCTTTATTATACACCAATTTTGAATCAGCATTTTTAAAATATGAATATCCATGTTCCCCATTTACCTCTTTTATTGAATGCTTTCTCTTTTCTCATCTTTCTAGAAAAAGAATAAAGTTAGTAAAAGTTGATGCCATTTTCTTTCTAATTACTCCAGAGATCCCACCTGATTGGCTCTTAAAAATAAGACTCCGAAGCTGCTACTTTCAGATGGGCTGGGGCAAATCCCATGTGACTGAAGAGGTTACAAAAGAATCTGATGTTCCCAGCTACAAGCCTCTGCCTCCAACAATAAGAAACCTGTTTCAATCAATAAGGAGAAGAGATTTTTTTACCTCGACAATAGCAGCCCCACAAAGATGCAGGGCTAGAAATGACATCTAGTGTTCTGTGCTTACTCGTTTTCTGAACATAACAGCAGTTGGAGGATGAGCATTTAACACCTCTGTTATTTATTTAAGCAATAATTCAGAAGTGAGGACACCGGCTTCCTGGAACTTTATATTGACCTCCTACTGGCTCCATGAGTTAAAGAAACTGAGTGAGCAGTAGCCAAGGACTGAGTCATACTGCAGAGAATGCTCTCAAATGCACAGCGTTTCCCACATTTTCTACTTTAAGAGCTATGTAGCCTGAAGAAAAAGAGATGAATGTACCAAAGGAAGCTGTAAAAAGCTGTTCTTTAGGGTTGAGATTCTAGTTATTTTTATGGATAAAGCAGCCAAATTGTGTGTGTGTGTGTGTGTGTGTGTGTGTGTGTGTGTGTGTGTGTGTGTTCATTACTTGGGCATTAATATCAGAAGATTAATGTATCATACTTTTGTTTGCATTTATCTTCTCAAACATAATGCCTCAGCTAAGTGCCTTCTGTCTTTATTAATGTTTCCAGAATGTGAAAGTGATGATGGCTGGGTCTGTCTTCGGGGTATGCAAATTGTATGAAATCCAAATATATTGGAGAAATGTAAACACACTTGTATTGACAAAGGACTCTGGCTAAGAATTCAGTTCTTAATTTGAAATTTTTCAGAAAGAAATGCATTATATAGTTTCAAAAATCTGTTCATGTGCAACGTTTTATGTAATAACGCTATAACTATGAGGGATCTATTGTGATAATTCTTATTTGGCAGTGAGAAACAGTATGAGATTTATTTTCTCAGTTTCAATAAAGGGCAGAGTTGCCTATGAGCCACAGACATCTTCACTCACAGACATATTAAGTGCCAGATTCAATCCTGAGTGTTGGAGGGGAGAGATAATCAAAGGAGAGGGCTAATACTAAAGAAATGTGGTATAAGGCACAACCATAAAATAATTTATCAATATCCTATTTTTAACAGCAAGTAAGCCTAGAATGTCCTAGGAAAACACAAAACTCAAAATTATAGATAATACAGTTAAGCCGTATATAGCAGGGGGGAGGGCAGGGGAGCTGTTAAGAGGCAGATAATTAAAACTTAAAGAACTGGTGAAGGCTAACATGATAAACAGCAGCATCAATATACATTATAGAACAGATTTTGACAAGGTCATGATGCCAGATAATCTATAAGTGGTACAGGGACCTATGACCCACTTGTGATGGTTAAATTAATATGTGAGGGTGAGCACATAAGAGATCTTTAAATGCTATTCAAGAAGTTTTGATATTGACCAGGAGACCATAGAAAATCATGAAAACATCATGGGAGGAACACACAACTATATCTGTTTTCACAGAAGAAAACAAAACCAGTCTATGTATATGTATGAGAATGGCTTAGAGAAAACATAGAGGTAAGACAGACATGCCCTGACCATTAAGCAGGATAAGCAATGTAAAGCCACGTTAAGGTCAGAAGGTACACTTAGAATTAAAGAAGATCAGAGGTATTTCATTATTTTGTTTGCAAAAAGCAACTGATGGAAGAAAATGTATGTTTTAACTTGTGCTTTGAGGGAAATACCAAGCATCATAGCTGGAACACATTTCATCTTGTGGCTGGTCATGCTGCTCTGTTGTATCTGGTGGCATTGAATCTAGTGCATGGTAACGTTGTATCCAGTAGCTGGTTGTATTGTATTTGGTGGCAGGTCACATTGCATCAAGTAGCTGATTACATTGCATTTGGTGGCTGGTTGCATTGTGTCTGGTGGCTGGTACATTGTCACATTGAATCTGGTGGCTGGTTAAATTGCATCTCCAATCAGGAAGCTGAGGATGCTGTTGTTCAGATGCCTGTTTCCTATCCCCCCCAACACACACACACACACACACACACACACACACACACACACACACACATTTTCTTTCTAGGACCATAACGCATGCTTTGTTAGTACCACTCTCAGGTTGGGATTTCTATCCTTAATTTAAACTTTCTGCAAATATTCTTCTATGTGGCTCCAAATTCAGTCAAGTTGAGACTGGAAATTAAGCCCCACAGATATTAAAGTCAGGCCAGATCATAGGAATGCTTCAAGCGTCACATCTGGCCAACTCAGTGAACAGAAATCACAAAACGCTGATTTGAGAAACATTAAATTTTTAAAGTATTTAAGCAGAGTTGTGCCTAAGCATTGAGAGGCAAAAGAAATTACACCTTATTGTGAAATTATAGTTTTGATTTATCTGTAGTTACCTAAGCAACAAGAGGGGTAAATTTTTCAGGCAATATATTAAAAGCTAAAAACTGGAGGAAAACCACAAGAGAAAACAACTATGTAAAACAATTGGAGGAGGCTTGTGGAAGATAGAAACAGTGAGCAGTTTTAGGAAGGGCAGCCATCACAGGGCAGCGCTGCAGGTAGGAGTCAGCTGACCCCAAATCACAGTCTTAGATTTGAACAGCCAGGAATGGGACATAGGGGGAAGGAGAGAGGGAGAGAGAGAGGAAGGGAGATAAGAAATCTCATCTATCCTGAACATTTACAAACCTTTCCCCCAATCAGTCTGGCAAATTCAACATAATAAGTAATCTAGAGATGAGTCAAAGTAAACTAGAGGATTTATGTTGGTTACATATACTTTATGCAAAGACATCAATCACCTGTGACTTTGGGTATCCATTTAACTTCCTCATGCTTAGTTAGAGTAATTTTTTAATTTATTGATATATTTATTTACATTTCAAATGATTTCCCCTTTTCTGAACCCCCACTCCCCGAAAGTCCCATCAGTCCCCTTCCCTCCCCCTGTTTTCCCACCCAACCCTTCCCACTTCCCTGTTCTGATTTTGCTCTATACTGCTTCACTGAGTCTTTTCAGAACAAGGGGCCACTCCTCCGTTCTTCTTGTACCTCATTTGATGTGTGGATTATGTTTTGGGTATTCCAGTTTTCTAGGTTAATATCCACTTATCAGTGAGTGCATACCATGATTCATCTTTTGAGTCTGGGTTACCTCACTTAGTATGATATTCTCCAGCTCCATCCATTTGCCTAAGAATTTCATGAATTCATTGTTTCTAATGGCTGAATAGTACTCCATTGTGTAGATATACCACATTTTTTGCATCCACTCTTCTGTTGAAGGATACCTGGGTTCTTTCCAACTTCTGGCAATTATAAATAGGGCTGCTATGAACATAGTGGAACATGTATCCTTATTACATGCTGGGGAATATTTTCGGTATATGCCCAGGAGTGGTATAGCAGGATCTTCTGGAAGTGAGGTGCCCAATTTTCGGAGGAACCACCGGACTGATTTCCAGAGTGGTTGTACCAATTTGCAACCCCACCAGCAATGGAGGAGTGTTCCTCTTTCTCCACATCCTCACCAACACCTGCTGTCTCCTGAGTTTTTAATCTTAGCCATTCTGACTGGTGTAAGGTGAAATCTCAGGGTTGTTTTGATTTGCATTTCCCTAATGACTAATGAAGTTGAGCATTTTTTAAGGTGTTTCTCTGCCATCTGAAGTTCTTCAGGTGAGAATTCTTTGTTTAACTCTGTACCCCATTTTTTAATAGGCTTGTTTGGTTTTCTGGAGTCTAACTTCTTGAGTTCTTTATATATATTGGATATTAGCCCTCTATCTGATGTAGGATTGGTGAAGATCTTTTCCCAATTTCTTGGTTGCCGATTTGTCCTCTTGATGGTGTCCTTTGCTTTACAGAAACTTTGTAATTTTATGAGGTCCCATTTGTCAACTCTTGATCTTAGAGCATAGCAATAGTGTTAAAAACTGCATGGTATTGGTACAGTGACTGGCAGGCAGATCACTGGAACAGGATTGAAGATCCAGAAATGAACCCACATACCTATGGCCACTTGATCCTCGACAAAGGGGTTGAAAACATCCAATGAAAAAAAGATAGCCTTTTCAACAAATGGTGCTGGTTCAACTGGAGGTCAGCATGCAGAAGAATACGAATTGATCCATCCTTGTCTCCTTGTACTAAGCTCAAATCCAAATGGATCAAGGACCTCCACATAAAGCCAGACACTCTGAAGCTAATAGAAAAGAAACTGGGGAAGACCCTTGAGGACATCTGTATAGGGAGAAAGTTTCTGAACAGAACACCAATAGTTAGAGTAATTTTAAAAAGTCGTTTATATTGAATTACACAATGGGAATCCGAATAAGAGTCCTTCAGTGAAGGGCCTTGAACAGAAGTGGGATTATCATAGTTGGGCAATAGATGAAGACATGAAAATTACAGGGATAATGGCTTGTTTAGTAATATGAGTTTTATGAAAGAATGCATTAATTTCTCCATTATATATATGAAAAAAATCAAAAGACTAAATTTTGGGCCAGTAACTCTAAGGACAAGCTTTTATGATGTGTTTTGCAATTCTGTTGGGTTTTGTTTCTGTTGCTGTTGTTGTTGGCTTGGTTGGGTTTCTTTGTTTGTTTGCTTGCTTGCTTTTTTTGTTTGTTTTAATGATCTTGGTAAGCTACTAAACTCATTCAATCCTGAGCAGATATACCAGTTCAAATGTGTGGCTAATGAGGTAAAAGCTTGCACACTCGACCTTCAGTGTCAGCCCTGTAAATGGGAACCTCTGCACTGACTCGAAGGAAGAGTTGTGAATGGTCCAGAAACCTCATTATCACTCTTTGCCAAGGAAAAGCCACAGATTAGGCTACCCCACTTAGACTCTAGAACTCTTGACAAGTGTTCAGCGATACTATATACAGAAATAAGAAGTGCAGTAAATCCCTGGGCTGTATGCCCAAATTTTTAACAAAAGTGGCCTCCTGGAAGTCGTGATTTTCACAGTGGTAAGTGTCCTAAGTGACAGATAAAGTAGATATTGCCTCCTTTTCATATGTTTTTTTTTTCAGTTACCTAAATTTCAAATACATTTATTCTATCCTTAAACATCCTTTCAACAACAAATATTTATTTGAACATTTCCTGTATGTCAGACTCAGAAAGACTTTGAGGCCTCTAGTGATTGCAACAAGACCATGTCTAGGACTTTTGAAACAAATAGAAGTGTGGTACTTTGCATATCTTCCCTCTTTCTTAGCTCTTTGGAATATACTCTATGGCCCACCCTATTTCCCACCTCTTCCTAAGACCTTTAATAGCAAGGCCAGTGGTGAGGAACACCACTCTTGTCTTCTTTCCCACCGTATCCTTGTTCTATCACTATTTGAGCAGCAACTATTACTTAGGGAAAAATCTGGTCTATGAACAAGCTGCTCACCTAATCCATGTTTTCCCTAGTTGTAGGTAATTTTCTGTTTTTGCTTTAAAATTTTCTTTGGGGGAGAAGAAATGTAAGAAAAGAGGCCTCAAGAATCTTCACCAGTTCCTGTGTGTGCCACAGGTGTTGGCTCAGTGGATCTGTGGGAGTACTCCTAACAGTGGGAGTGGAAAGTGTCTCTGACTCTTACCTGCTTGCCAGACTCATTTCCTCCTATTAGGCTGCCTTTTCTAGCCTCTAGATCAGAGTGCTTACCTTTTATTGTTGTATTTTGTTTTGTCCTGTTTGTGGTCTCTTAGAGGCTGACTCTTTTCTGAAAGAAAATGGAGGAGGAATGGATTTGGGGGAAAGGGAATGTAAAAAGTGGTAGGATGAGTGGCAGGAGGGGGAAACAGTGTCCCGAGTGACTTATATAAAAGAATCTATTTTCAATACAAGAAGTTTAAAATAAAGACTAAGTCTTTTATATCTTTTAGTACAACCACCAAGCAGTGGATCCCAATGGGTAAGTTTCAGCAGCCCAGGCTCCTTCCCATTAGCTTAGACTCAGAAAGTGTGTTTCTCTGGGTAAAGCAGCTAAACCTATGTATCTGTCCCCTTGACTTCCTCTATTTTCTTGTCATTTTTCGTCACTTGTTCAGATCTTGAGTGTGCTCACTGTGCTCAAAATGCATTTCACTTCAGTTGGCAACAACCCTTCCTCTAAATCGCTTACAACAATGCTAGCCGCATACTGGATGGCATTGGAGACTGCGAGTTTTGCCTTGGCAATGCTCATGGGCGTTCTAGTCTGAGAAGTACTCATTCCCTCTCTACCTGAAGCATTGCCATACTCATAAAGTCCACATATAAATCAACAAAAGAACATTACCATGTTTTCCAAGTGGCCTAGGTAACAAGTAATGGGTGTCCCTCCCCTTATTTTCTGTGATTGTGATTTTTGGTAGCTAATAGGAAATAATAGTTCTGGGTGAAAAGAAGCAGAGTCCTTTAACTTGCTGATTCTTCTTTTCCAGAACTCAGCCTCACACAGTTCAGTTCTTGACACATGATTGTTGAAATCTGTCATGACGGTGACTATAATACAGTGAGAAATGTGTGAAAAGATGAATGTAAACTTACATAAGAACACAGATGGGATAACATTTGAATCAGGCTCAGAAAAAAATAGTAGATGTGTAGAAATAAACTAAAGTTGATATTAATTCACTAAAGAGGGAGTAATTTGACCAAAAGCAAATATTGTCTATCTCATTTGGCAGTCTCCATCTCATTGAGCAAAAAAACATCAAGTTAGTGAGTTCAGACTAACAACAAAATACCAGAATCCAGGTGTCTAAGCCATTAAAAGGATAACTTCATAGTATGTTTCCTACGCACATATCCTTATTTTAACCCAATTATCTCAAAAATTCCCAATTCTATTATACTTTTCTCAGAATATTGCTAGTCATGTTTTAAAGAGATAAAATTCAGTCTAGGAATGAGGCTAGGCAATGACATTAGAATCCAACTCTATAGAATTTTGTATATGAAGTCAAGCATTTGCCTAACCATGATTATTGTGAAATTCAGGAGTAACTTGTTCATTCCTTTATGACTTTCCAATGGAACTCTTTTAGTAGACACATGCAAAGATGGCTAGAAAATCTTGCCATTTTCATTGAAATAATATGACACAAGGATAGACTTGCTTTGAATGAGAAACAATTTCTATAGGCTCACCTATTTGAATATATGATCCCTAGATTGTGGTACTATTCCTGGAACCCTTAGAAGGTGACTGATACCTTGTGAAGGAAAAGTCTATCACTGGGCATGGGATGGAATTTGAGGATAGCTACATAACTTGGTCCCAATTCCTCTTCTGTCTCTCCCCTTCTCATGTGCTGTTGACATGTTTTATCTGAGTGAGTGACAAGCTGGTCTCCCACTCCTGCTACCCTGTTTTCTTCATCCTGGTGGACTATAGTCCTCTGGAATTTCAAGCAAAAATAAACCCTTTCTTTACTAACTTTCTTTGGTCAGTGTATTTCATCACAATAATAGAAAGTTATCGATTACAATTACAATTACAAAAACAATTACAGATATATTAGCATCTAGACTGTGATTATGCTGTATTGCTGATAGTTTGTGTAAAATACCTCCAATGTTAAATTTCAGGGGACAGTACATATTCAAACATTCAAGGATCAATCAGCATTAGGTTTCTTCACAGACAACAGTTATGGCACTGATTCTAATAGTGCAGAGAATGGTTATTTGGCTTTGTGTCTTGGGCCTTGTGGTGTTCTTAAAGTCTTGTCTCAGGGGCTCTATTTTAACTTTGCCACTTCTCTTGTACCTTGGCTACAGTAGAACCAATCCAGGAATATGCTTCCTTTAATGTCCAAGGAATAGAAGCAGGAATTGAACAACGTGTCTTTGAGGTGGAGCCTCTGAGACCAATACTTTGCCATAATAGGCTGGGGACAGCACTCTGAGCTAATGCCCATGTAGTCTGAAGATCTGAAGTTTTTTCTTGGTCTTTGAGCCCATCTATCTTTGGTTGACTGTGTTTAGATGGCATGCAAAACAATGTAACTCTGTCTTCGGTGGAGTCTCTTTAAAAATCATAAATATTCATCTGGAATTTTTTAAGATAACTGTCAGGAGAAAGTGTGGGCAGTGTACAAGAAACAAGAATGTCAGATTGTTGACAAATGTTGATATTAAAAATGTATATGTGTGTAAACACAGTAGTTTAATATATGATGTTCCCAATTGTGTATAAAGATTTCAAACTGAGAATATTTAACGCAAGGTTTAGACTCCAGCAAGTATTTCATACAGTGAAAGAGATGATGGTAAATCAGCACCTGAGATGGAAAACAGTCTCTACAGCCTGGATGGCTTGCCGAGGGAAGGCAAACCTTATCTGAATGCTCTTGTGGAGGATTATGGGTGAAAATCTGTTGCAAGACTGCATACCAAGTGCAAGGTTGTTAGGTGACCTTTATGGATATTTGCTATCTTATAACAACAGCCAACACTTCTCTGAATACCTTTGATGGTCCATAGAAAAGTCCTAAGTGCCTATGACTTTGATTTTAATTTCTTAACTCAGGTAAGATTGTAAAACCAAGAAATCAGGTTGCATAAGATCTCTGCAGCGTTAATTCATTCCTATGAAAACAAGCACATTTTTCTACTCCTGGAAAGCATTGTTGTTTCCATTGCATGACAAGGCTGAGGATCATAGTCATTTCTCAGTAATGCCCTGGTCAGATGTAATAGAAGCCAGCAGCAGGGGTCATAATGACTTCATCCAACCACCTTGTCTTCTCACCAGCGCTGGATTTAAGAAACTCGGGAAAGTCCAAATCAATTATACAGTCTAACAAAAGAACAGCAAGGCAGTCCAGATAAAAGAGCCAGAAACAGCTTCAAAAGCATAAAAATATAATAAGGTTTTATATAAGCCTCCAACACCCCTGGGGTGGAGCTGAGGAGGTAGATCTTGGAAGAAGGACCAGGACCCGCTCTACTTACATTTCTTGTTAGGCTTAGTCCTCTATCTCTCTTAAGTCTGTACTGTGTCAGCAGAGGTGACGCCTCTGTGTTTTCCTACAGATCTGTAATCTAGAAGAGCAGATGCCATAAAATAACCATCCTTGGCTGTGGGGCTTGTCCTTGCCTGCAAGTGTGGCTGCTGCATTTGAAACCTCAGCTAAGACAATCTTTATCCCATGGCTGCTCAAGGCCTTACCTTTGCTTGTTTTTAGCCTGGTGATAAGCCACTATTCTTGGATTTTCAGATGGCTCTTCCCTTTATGATCTGTAGCAGAGTGGAAAGTTCATGAATAAGACAGCATGTAGATGCAACTACCCAGATATGCCCAATATGAGACATATTAATAATATCAATGACCTTGTCACTCCAAAGTTGATGGAGATCATCGCGAAGGTTTCCCTAGTCACCCGTGGCTCAGGTAATACACAATCTCACATCCTGTCAGGATGTGTCATCACCAAGACAGATCATAACAGTTACTGAATCTGATTCTTAATCACTAGGTGATGTAGTGCATAAGTACCATAGGCACCACCAACACATCTTAGTACTCATAGGCAGATAAGCACTGAATGCATGTAATCTTGGAAGTCAGTTTTGCTATCCCACAGGGAAGAGAGCTTGTTCCAGGCACAGCTGGCTTTAGAGGTCAAGTATTCCAGAATAGATACTTCCCTGTTTTACCCTACACACCCCTAAAGTAGTTGGGAGGCAAATGACCACCATATTCCCTATTTTGGAATGAGGCCTCTTTTTTTTGCTATGTTTAGTCAGGTGAGTTCACATTTGAATGTTCTTGGTAACAGTAAAGGCTCTCAGGTTCCCTTCAGCTCAGGCCTGTTGTGAGACATCGTTGAGATAATTTGGGAGGTGAAAAGCAGAGTCCCAAGTGAGAACATGGGAAACAAAGTCATCTGCATTTGCTTGCTTTACTTGATGCTCTGTTTCTCTGCTTGCTGTCTCATTGGACCAGTGTTTCTTATAGAATCATCCTTACACCCCTGGTAAAAGAACAACAGCTGGGTTGAAATTCCCTCTCATTATTCTGAGCTGCATGTTCCCTTTTGCCTCTCTCTGGCTTCAGGGCATTTACTGATGACCACTGAGTCAGTTGGAATAACAAGCTAACTATGGGGTCACATTGTTCTTGGCTGAGAATTGAATGAATTCTAAATGTAGGAAGGAAATTGGTGTCCTTTTTACTATCAATGGACACACACACACGGGGTAAAGAAATGTCAGAGAGTAACTTCAAGAGTAACAAACTGAAGGAAAGGATTTGTGGTTGGTGACACAAATATATTTATAGGCCAAAGAGAAAAAGTCAGCGAGAAATGAAAAAAATGCAGCTATAAGCTAAGTGTAGCTAGGCAAAGGGAAATAGGTTGGGGGAAATCAACAACATTTAAGGATAAGAATATTATTCATTACTCCTCATTACATGATTTGTATCCACTGTGTAGAAGCCTGGAAATGGTCCTCTATTATTTCACATGTGTATGCTCATGATTTGCATCCAAGTGTGTATGTATAGTCACCTATGTGGGTAAACGTGTGTAAATCTGTGTGCATGTGAATGTGGAGGCCTGAAGCTGATGTAGAGTGTCTTCCTCTATTGCCTGACACCTCACCTTATTGATTGGAGCAGAGTTTCTTGGTTTACCCCATACATCACACATTCAGTTATTCTAGCTAGCCTGCTTATTTCAGGGAGAGCCTGGCTCTGGCTTCTGAGTTCTCAGACACAGGGGGACTACCAAATGCACCCAGGATCTGAATTCCAGACATCTGAATTCTGACCTTTTACTTGTATGTGCCAGGCACTTTCTCCTCTGACCCATCTGATCAGTCCCCAGATTCTGACCTCTGTGAAAATCATTAGTCCAAAGGGTAGTCTTACTAAGACAAAGACCTTCAACTATTGTATTTTGTTCCCAAAGGACTGTACACTCAAGTAAAAATCCTACCACTTTACCATCCATTCACAGTATACTATTAGCAACAATAAATCTGAGATTTGCCTTGAAAGACTTTCTTTGACTATATTATTTGCTCTTGATTATTGTAGGACAGCAATCAGACTGGGAGAAATAAAATGTTCCAAGAACAAGCTAATCTGAGCACCACTTTAATGACCCCCACATTAACTCTACAGAAAAATTTGGTGAGTATTTCCAAGAAAGGAGGCACATACACTTGAAATCTGAAGAATTAGGGAGAACAGTTGTCAGTGGAGAAATGAATTAACCCCAACTCTCAGGCGATATGATTTCCCAAAGGCAAGGATAAATTCAGTTCTTCTGAATAACTGGGAGGAGCTCAGTGTGGCTAAAGCAATATATTAATTATATTATATTATATTATATTATATTATATTATATTATATTATTATATTATATTATATTATTATATTATATTATATTATATTATATTATATTATATTATATTAATGTTTGTGTATATAGACACACACACAGATATATATATATATGTAATATGTATATATAATTTATATGTGTGTATGTGTGTGGAAGTATAAAGAGAAGTGGCACCAAATGAAGAAAAATTAAATGAAGCAGTAGAATACAGCATCCTGTGTGTCCTTAACAGGCCCTCTGGGCTTTTTCATAGACTAGTCAGAAAGAATCGAAGGATTTTACAAAAGACACAAAAAGCTTAGAACAGGGTTGCTGCATAACATTAAATATCTAAATGTAAAACTTTTCATATGAAAACAGACTGAAGAAGACTATTGCTAAACTGAGACAGCTAAAGACCTGCTAATCATGATGGCTTCAACATATCCCCAACCTCTTTTCTAGAACAAAGTCTTGCCAAGGCTCTTGCAGTAAAAACCAATGACCTGCCTGGAAGCCAGGGGAGATTTAAAAAGGTAATATAAAATAGGAGTGAAGCTGGAATCAGTGGGCTTCCTGTTTGGGCAGATTTGGGAAAGTCTCCTGAATGCTAAGTGCATTTATTATATTCTGGGAAAGCAAAGATTCAGTCAACTAATCTTTGCAGGAATCCCTGCAGAGGTGCATGTGGTCACGCACTCCTCTGGTGTGAGGAGACTGTGGTCAAAGAGTCTGCATCCACTGCTCCCAGCATGGATCTTGTTTTACAGTAGGCATCCTGATTCTCTGGCTCTTGTGAGAGTCTTGCATCTTCTTCTGTGATGTGTCCTGAACCTTGGGTTCAGTCGCATTTCATATATATTCACTGGGGTTGGGAATCCCACAGTCAGCTGTTCTCTACATTTTGACTATTTGTGGATTCCTGTCACAACATCCCAGACTCCAGCATGAATGAGGCCAAGCCATTTCTTTAGCCTTGAAGCCTCAAGAGGCTCAAGAGGCTTGATAAGGCTTTGCTCATATCAAGATTGCAGTCACCACAGAGTCCCACTGTGCATGCTAGGAGGATGTCAATTTGAGGCCCTTCTGTCACGGTGCTCTGATTGCTGGGCTTATCTGTTTGAAGTGCATGCCAAGGTTCCTCAGTTGGTTTAATAGGAGGGTTGTTTAGGCAATATCAGTCAATCAGAAGGTGTGAATGGTTCATAAGGAGGGACTATCCTCCTCCTTTATTATGTTATCTCCCTTACCTATGGGGAGGAAGAAACTATGACTTCTAAATTCACACTGTTTTTCTCTCTTCTTCCTACAGTAGAAATGTGTTTGGTTACCTGAAGCTAATGGCAATAAAGGAATCATTTACTACCATCTCAGAGTCCTGAGTACAACTGAGCATGGGAGGCACAAGAGGAGTAGAAAGCCAAAGAGAGGAGTGTTAATCATCAAATTTAATGCTTAGGCATTAAAATCTCAAAATTAAGCTGTTAATATTTTCCCTTTCCTCTTTCATAAGATAAGGAAGCAGAGCCCAGTTTCTAGGGGAAGACAGAAATTTGCTCAGTTAATAGTTGGGATTCATGGTTCCAGCCATTATTCCTCTTCATCACAGATATGTATATTCATCACAGATATGTATATGTATATGTATATTGTCTTCAATCCTGAGATACTGATGCTTAACATAAAATGGAGTGGGAGCCAATGGAAGAGGAGTAATCTAGGAAGATTCTGGGATTTGTAAGGATGGGACTGGGAAGAGAGGAGGGAGAGAGGCTGTGATCAGAATGTAAAGTGAATAGAAAACTATTCACAGGAGGAAAAGACTACACTGTTTTTCCTACCCTTGCCCAGTGACAGTCTGCCCATGCACTGTGTGTGTCTCCTTCTGAGTCTACATTGAGATTATAATATAGAGAGAAAGTGTAAACACAGTGATTGTTTTCTGAAGACATCTCAAGTGAGAATCCTAGAGGAGACCCTGCTACTGCTATACACTGCTATTGCTAACCTAGCATAACTCCTAACTGCATTCTAAATACTTATTCTTATTCCCACAAGTAAGGGTAGCACCCTCCCTTGATCAAAGAAACTTCTATTTGCAGCAGATGGAGACCATCACAGGAATCCACAAATAGTCAAAATGTAGAGAACAGCTGACTGTGGGATTCCCAACCCCAGTGGATATATATGAAATGCGACTGAACCCAAGGTTCAGGACACATCACAGAAGAAGATGCAAGACTCTCACAAGAGCCAGAGAATCAGGATTCCTACTGTAAAACAAGTGTTTTCTATACATAACAGCAAGCTGCCCTATGGAATCTTAGCAATACAGAAGTCTAAAAAAGACCTACATAGTGACAACATCACTGAGACGCTAAGGATAGGTGAAATCTCAAAAACTCCTCTCTTAGATGAAGTTACAGTCAGTCAATGGACTGAGAGAAGTCTCAGTTTTCTGGAGGGAACCGGCTCCCACCCCCAAAAGTTTACCCAAGAGGTCATCCCTAAATATATATGTACCAATATAGTGGAGTTAGTAGATTGTATTTGTATATACATATAACACACACACACACATAAAATTAAAATGTCATGAATTTGACAGGCACAAGAGGAGTAGAAATCCAAAGAGGGAAGAGTGTTAATCATCAAATTCAATGCTTATGCATTAAAATCTCAAAAAGTATTTAGAACAAATCAAAGGGAAAGTGTGAGAGATAAAATGAAAAAAAAATTTTTTGGCAACATCAAATGCCAGGTTTGTATGACTTACCTAAGTGGGACTATCGGGACATGCCAGCACAGGTCTCTGGGGAAAGACATGGGTTTGAATCCCACGCTTGAGCATCACCAGAGTACAGGCAGTAATTGAACTGCTGAATTAATATTCTTATTCTTTTCTCCAGAACCAGATTTCAGAATAGTACCATTTCTCCTGAGGCCTTTTAATGGATACAAAATGTTCTCTCTTAAAGGAGCAACCCGACTTTTATGTTCCAATTCATGGAACTTAAGACTCGCTGTGTTTCATATATACTAATTCTCAGTAGGGGGTGGGACCATTGCTGCTCTGAGGTGACAGTAGAGCCCTGGGTGACATGAGATATGATAATAAAGTGTTAGTTAATTGTGCGATCATAGGAAGCTCCAGGGTGAGTTTGGTGGGAGGCGGTTTTGTAGACTATTTTTAAGTGCTTAAGAAATGCTGAGGATTGGTGCAATTATAATCATATCTGGCTCACTTAATGAAACTGTTACTTAAAATATGTAACTGGATAATGGATAAAGTCGTGCATCTCTGTATTACCACCACCTGGGAGCTAGATGTGAGAGGAGCAAGAGTTCAAAGTTAACCTTAGCTGCAAAATGAGTTCAAGGTCAGCCTGGGCTACATGAAACTCTGGTTTGAGAAAACAAATAACAGCAACACATACAGAGTAATAAGGATATTTATCCTCGTGACATGGATGAGACAGTATAATGAGGTGCATGATCAGACCTCCTGTTTATACTTTTTGCCAACAGGCAAAAATTCTCTGAAAGCTTTCCTGGAAACCAGGAATGTGCTGGGCAAATAACTCACACCCCCCTTGAATACTTTATCCTGGTGACTTATGTCTACTATTTTATGAGAGGAGAAAAATAATTAAATCACCTTTTGACTTTTCTTCATGCATTTTGTCTTTTAATAATATTCTCTTTCCAATATGTATTGATCACTTTCAAATATTTAAGTCTCCTAATCTACCAACCAGTATGTACTGATCCAAATATGCCATGCAGGATTAATGCTTTTGCCTGTACCTAAAGTTGGTAGTATTCTCTAACATTTCAGAAAACTTTACAGAAACAAATGATTTGAGAATACTCAGTGACATTTCAAATGTACCTTTTCTAGGACTGCGTGGTCCTCTCTTCTATTGCAAACCCAACACTGGCATCTCTTGCCATGTTAGGGCATCTAGGTGACCACATGGCCATGTGTCTGCTTTAAATAAAAGAAAAACTATGATTAAATTATAGGGACATAAACTTTTTCTTAAGTGTACTTTACACTCTCCCCAACAAGTAGATATATAAATTCATACAAACATTAATTAAAAAGTCAGTCCTAAGTTACTCAGTCTGTTCCCAGGCCTAGTCCTGGAAGCTTCTAGCCTCCATACACTCTAATCTGGGCCTAGAATGTTTTCAGCCTCTGAGCCTTGCTGCTGTATAAGTTCACCCTCCCTAGTTCTTTCTGAACGCTGGATGGTTGCTTCAACTCAGCTGCTCTGACTCAAAACTCCTCTCCAAGCTGACTGATTCAATATGGCTTCTCTTAGTTCCTGGCTGAATTGCTCTGCTTGGGTTTAGACTAACTCTGCTAGTCTGGTCTAAGCTGGCTCTATCTTATTCTCTGGCTTACTCTGTCTTCAGCTGTGTCTAGCTTGTTCTCTCTTCAACCTGTCTATCTATACACCTCTCCTGTCAAAATTACCACCTTCCTTTTTCCCTACACTGTTCTCTTTTAAGTAGCCTGTCTTTTCTCTCTCTTAGTGTCAGAGTTGGGAATATCCTAGTCAATCAAAGCTTTCTCTGATATATCTCTTTGCCTGCCACTCAGTTAGACATTATTTTCAAACATGGGTGCTTCCTTCTACAAACTAACTTTACCTTTACTGTTTTGAATTAAAAGTGTGTACTTAAGGACATGTCTGCATCCCAGTCAGAGGGACTAAAGTTGTATGCTAAGGGCTGAGCCACACCACAATGAGAAACAGTTTTCTTTTCAGTAAATCACACAATTTCATGGTTCACAGCATGATCAAATATTCTGCAACACATTCATGTAACCCTGGCACTTGGGAGTTAGAGGCAGAAAGGTTGGGAGTTCGAGGTTCAGTTACACAGGAGCTTGTGGTTAGTGTGTGCTATATAAGATTCTGTAATCATAATGAAATAAACAAATGGGAAACTAGTATAAACTCTTTTTGTGTCTATTAAGAAACATAGAAATAGAGAAAGAATGCATTTCTCTGGTCTTTTCTTTTCTGCCTCCCCCCACCAATGTTTTTAGATAATCTTTGGTTGGCTGAGAAACACTCAAGCATATTACCACTCTTAGGACAACAGAGGTCACAAGGAAGCTGTTTTGCTATTGTGAGTTTGATAATGCAGGTTCTTATTGCATAGTTCATACACCTCTACAGCCACCCAATGGGAAGGCCGCAGAGCTGGCACATTTTGTTTCCTTTTTACTAACTCTTGATCATTTTCATGCTGCTGAAAGGCACCTATTTCAAGTGTTGCAGGCCATCTCCTGAGATCCTGCTCTAAAAGTCTGGTTTCTTCAGTGATCACACTGACCACATTCCCCTTCCTATGGCACCAAACAACACAAATCACTCCAAAGTAAATGTGGCCTTACCTGCATCTACTACACAGGTGGACTTACTCATAAGTAGTCTATTACATTTTATGAAAGCACACACTTCAAAGATGCAATAAGTCTGATAAAATATTTGTCTCTATTTTATTTTTAAGGATCATTATTTTGGATTTGCAAATTTCTTTTTTCATTTTGTTATTTATTTATGTTTTCATTTTTATTAGTTATTTTATTTATTGGCATTTCAAATGTTATCCCCCTTCCCAGTTTCTCCTCCACAAACCCCCTATCTCCTACCCACTGGATTTACAAATTTCCAAACACAGTTTTGCTTTGTTTGTTTTGTTTTTTCATTATCTTAAAGATATTGGTCCACTTTTTGAGACTTACATTACTGGTGGGAAGTTGTCATGGTCATGCCCTCTTGTGTTTCCATTTTCTCTGGACAAATGTCCATACTTTGTCTCTGTCTTTGGTTGTCAATAACTTGCTTTTAAGAACTCTATGGTGTGGTTCTGTCTATTCTATTGGAATTTCTTTGAAGTCCTTCAAGTTTCCATATAACTCGAAGGCTTTGGTCAACAATTTTTCAGAATGCTTTTCCACTCATCTCTCCTATACTTACAGCTTTGCCAGGCTGCCTTACACTCTCTCCACACTCACTGTGGGTTTGGATTTACAGATGTGTTCCTATGCAGCATACAGTTTATTGTGAACCTCTTCCCTCATATTTTTTCACTTTGCAAATTGTATTTTTGATCACCAGAAGTAGCAACCATGTTTTCATATATTCTACTTCTTTGCTTATTATGGTCATATTTTACTTTAACTCCTAATCCTATTCATTATAATGAAGTTGTCACCAACTAATTGGTTTATTCCTCTTGGTTCCGAGCCAATTTCTACTAGCTAGATTTGCCTCCAGCTCTAGATAACATTATGCTCCTTACTCATTCCCTAAGTGTTTGTATCACTTGATTCTGATGCCTACATGCTAAGTATCAGAATATCTGGATTCACTGCTTTCTTGATCATGTATAGAATTTTACCTTGGCTGTAATATTGTTACTTATACATTAACTAAAGATTCCCAACGTTTGTTCGGACAAACCTCTAGGGAAGAAAAAGAATACACATACTCCATAGCTTATTCTAGCCATTTGCCAAAGTTCTACACTTCGATGAGTTTTGATGGGGATTTTTTTAGTGCAAACAGAGCTTGAATGCATCCCACTCTCCATAGTTTTGGAATGGTTAGTCTTTCTACTTCTCAATCACTCTTTACAGAAATCTCCATTATGTATAGTGAGCTTTTCATTGGTCACAGACCCCCAGCATCCTGTGCAAATTTGGTACAGGGCCTGACTTGTAATAATCAAGTCAGAAACATCCCAGAGACTTACTTTGATGCAATGACAGCTCCTCTCCTACACCTGGTAAGTTTCTAGTGCTGTTCTTCTCATCAGCCCTACTGTGTGAAAAGTGAGTCCACACAGAAACTTGAAGCATCTCTGAAACTGCCTCTGCTTCTCTCTAAAGAAGCCTAAACTTGTGTGATCCTTGCTGACTGTGCAGTCTCGCACAGCACTCCGATGTCCATGGTGGGATGACAGTAGGACTTTACCTTCTCTAGCAGGGTATCAGCATTTCTTTTGTTCCATGCTTTATCAACCTGTGCACCACTCGGAGTCTCCAAATGACTCATTCTCAAAGGCGTGTCCTATGTTGCTTGCAGAACTTTTTATGTTGGGAGATAACCTATTTTACTAACTCATGTATTTTAAAAACATTTCCTCTTTCATGAAGGTATCAAAAGATACTTTCAGACAAGAAAAATGACATATATTTTACTACAATGTTCTCCAATCAATTCATTGGAGAATATTGACTAGACATGGTAGTTTATACCACCAGAAAAAAAGTGTAAACATGAATTTACATCTGTATCGTGGCAATTGTAAGTTATGTCCTCTTTGCTTGAGGCTGAGGATATGAAATATTAATTTAAATATAAGAAAATAATATACATTCTAACTGCACTGAAACTATATACAAGAATGCTAAAAATCAAAGACTTCTGAGTATATTCAACTAAACAAAAATTCAATGACCTAATTATATGTTTGTTCAAGAAGAGCCTGTTACTGATTTGAAATGAGAAACTAGATTTTTATTTTTGTATGTTGGTAGTGAAGACAGGGTAGGATTGGAAATGAAAACATAATAAAAGCCAGTTGTTACTCAGATGAAATGAAACATTCTATACCCACATTTTCTATTCTGTTCTTCATTGGTGACTATAGAATTTCAGAAATATTGCAATTTCCCAACTTCCCATGATAAATAAGAAGCAATAAGATGTAAGCATCACACCTTAAAATCATTAACACCAGGTCTGATTTCTTCCACTAGAAGCAGTTTAGTGCCAGAAAGCATATACCTCCTTTTCCTCCTGTTCCTCCTCCTCCTTCTCCTCCTCATCCTCCCCATTCTCTTTGTCATCCATCCTCCCCCTCTTCTTTTCTTCTTCTTTCCTCCTCCTCTTCTTCTACCTTTTCTCCTCCTCTTCTTTTCTTCTTTTTCCTCCCCTTCCTCCTCCTCCTTCTTCTCTTCTTTGTATCTTGCTATAGTCATTTAATATGTGTTTCCCTAAAAGAATATTTCCTGCTATATATCTCTTACTGATTTCTGATTTCATTATGATTTATACCATTATTGATCTAATGTAGAAAGTCATGGGTTTATAAAATTTATTCGAGCAGTATAGAAAGAAGTGGTAAATTATTAACACAAAACTTCACAGGTAGGGGGAGAAAACTTATTCATTGAAGTCCTTGCCTTGCAACCATGAAGACCAGAGTTAAATACCTAGAAGGCATATTAAAAAAGAAAGATTAAGTATGGTTGCACATGCTCATAATCTTATCTCTGGGCTGCAGAGACAGGCAGATATCTAGGTTCAAAAGCTAGCCAGCTTAAGGTACTTAGTCAGATCCAGGCCCTTGTAAAACTCTGTCTTAAAAGAGAAGTTGGGTTGTGCCTGACAATACCTGACATTGTTCTCTGACCACCACATTCATGTCCAGACCTGAACGTCTGCACATACATACACACATAAAACTGCCCTAAATTGAGTAGATTCTTCTTTTTGGTACTTTCTTCAGTGAACATTAACTCATTTTAGTTTTACTTTCATGCCAGTAGTATACACTGTATGCTTTATATGTACATATACATGTAAAATTATGAAATATATAAACACACACACTTTTCTCAATAAAAAAACTAAGCATTAAAAGCACTGAAGAAGATAATAGGCTTTTCCTACATATAATTCAATATGTCTTCTTGCCAAATTTATGCCTGAGTAGTTTGAAATGCAATGAAGTCTTGGGCCAACAATCTTTTAACATTTAAGGTATTAAAACTTGGGGTAAATAAATAAATAGTTGCTCTTCTATTTTCTTCCCAAGTTTGACTCCCCTCTCTCAGGTCTTCAGTCAGCATTTGACTTTAAGCCACATATATATTTACAGTACTATAGAAACCTGTAAGTATAGATACAATGATCAAGCAGGTGATGAATATATGACTTGAAAAGAAAGATGAAAATAATGGTCTGTGAACAGAGGGAAACAGTGAAGTAAAATTAAAGACGTTTCTTTCTCATTCACGGTATAAAACACCTCTGCAGTGACAGAAACTTCAAAAGATGTGGATATCTACTTATGCTTTTTACAAGAATGAAGTTTCTCAAGTCATCTTCAAAGGCACTCATGAACTACTTGAAGTGTTCCTGAATAGATGCTCGATTCTTAAAATTACTGTGACTTTCTTGTATTCATTAACTCCATTGTAAAGATTCCATTGATTTAAACAGCTGCTATTACAGATCTGAGCTCTGGCCTATTGTCTCTTTGTATCCTTTGTTCAGCAGTCATATTTGTCAATCATTACATTAATCACACAAACAATAGAGGATGTGATAAAGAAAATGTCACCAGATTATCAGCATTTGGGGACAACCAGAAGAAGAAGTACTAAGAAACTAAATCCTACATGGAAAATGAAAGGGGAAAAAATTCAGAGGCAAATCAAGCTGTTTTGAAATGAGCTGTTAATTAGCTACAAAAGGAGTCATGGTCTAAAACCTTGAAAGTTTTACGATCACAGAAACAACAAAATTAAAGTACACTAAGAATGCCAGAACAAAACGACTACATCATCAATGTCTGGTGTAAGTCATAGATGAGAGCCACACTCCAAATTGTGGCCACTGTAAGATCAGGGACAACTTTACATATCACTATCCAGATCCATCTTCCGCCATGTTCCATCTTGCATGCTATGGGACTCTCTTTCCTTGGGTGACTTCTGGTTGCATCTTTCCACAGAATCTTGGATGGTAACAGCATAGAGGACAGACAGAAGAGTGGCCTTCTTTACTCCACATCTGCCTCTGCAGGGCAGGGACACTGGTCCCAGACCACAGAGGTCAGGGAAGCTCCTCTGGTTTGTTCCTGGCCTTACTGCACACCACAACAATGATTTCCTCATTATTTCTCCAAACATACTAGCAATAATTGGTTTCCATTTTTGCTACTTTTGGAATTTACAATAGTTATCTTAACCATTCCCACCATAAAGTAAATTATCCCTTAAAGTCTCTTAATTTGTATCACTTGGGGGTGAATTTTCTTTCGTATCAGGAGCCTGGCTTACATAAGAAGCATTTGTTATTCATTAGTGAGGATACCTGTTCTGTTTTCTACTGAAAATAAGAAATATATGAATGTAATATTGCATCTATCAAGGTATGCTCAGGTGTAACCTACCTGAAGGAGTATAGACTGCCACCCTCAACATAAGAAAGTAAAGCCAAGTTGATGGAGAACAGTGGGTACCATAATGTATTTACACAACACCAAAGTATTTTATTTTATAGCTTTAAATCCGTTAGATTTTCAAATTCTCACCAGTATCAAGCACTACCTGGAGATCCATCCTAAAACAGTCACCAAACCCCAACACTATTATGGACAACAAGAAGTGCTTGCCAAAAGGAGTCTGTTATGGTTTTCTCCAGAGGGGCCCTGCCAGAGCCTTACAAATACAGAGGCAGATACTAGCAGCAAACCATTGGACTGAGCTCAGGATCCCCAATGGAGGAGTTGAAGGACAGACTGGAAGAACTGAAGAGGTTTGCATCCCTATGAGAAGAACAATGATGTCGGCCACCCAGATGCCCCAGGACTCCCGGGGACTGACTAAACCATCAACAAAGGGATACACATGGTTCCAGCCAAAAGTATGGCAGAGGAATGCCTTGTTGGGCATCAGTGGGAGGAGAGGTCCTTGGTCCTGTGAAGGCTCAATAGATGTCCCAACAAAGGGAAATTGTGAGGGAGAGAGGTATGAGTGGGTCGGGTGGAGGGGCGTATACTTGGAGGCATGGGGTGGGAAGAGGGGTTGGGGCTTTTTGGGGAGGGGGAAACTGGGAAAGGTTTTAGCATTTGAAACATAAATGAAGAATATATTTAATAAAAATGTATATATATATATACATATATATGTATATATATACATATATATGTATATATATACATATATATGTATATATATACATATATATGTATATATATATATATATAAAGAAATCATTGCAATGCATAATTGGAAAAACAAAATAAACATAGATTTAAACTGTCTCACAAAAAAAGAAAAGAATGAGGTAACATTACATTTTGAACATGTTAAGCTTCTGGAAATGTTTCCCACCAATTCCTATTAGTTTGACTTTAACCTTCTCCCAGTGAATCATCAGTGTTATATTTTACATGTCTGACCTTATTGGTCCACCATCAACTTTCAGACATTTGAATATAGTTACTATCTCATTGCATTTCATTCCCTCAACTAACCTTTTTAGCTAATCAAACTCTTCTGTATCTGATCAAACAACTTATATAAAGTTTATTCTCCCATTTTTCTCTACCATTCCTGTCATCAGATCTTGCTGGTTTGCAATACTCTTAAATAGACTTCCCACTGATTTTCCAACTTGGGTCACTTCTTTTTCTCTCTGACATGCCAAGCCAGAGTTTTTGATATTTTGCATCAGCTCTACTCACCTCACACATTAGAGCAAGCAGTTGACTCCTGATAGATGAAAGTCAAACCATGTCAACCCTTGACTCCTCCTTTGTTCATTCAGAGCCAGGTTATATCCAGGTCCATAAGGAAATCAGAATGAATTGGTGTGGCTTCTGTATTTTTTATGTTGCCTTTGTTTTATAGAAGATACTTTTTTGACAATTAATTTATCTATTACTAATCTTGTCTCTCTGCACTGGTCATTCAGGGTTTCAAACATGGGTTTATCATCTTTTTGATATCTGGTTCCAAATATTCTGTAATGTATGGGTCATTTAGTAGGCTCGACTTTGTCCTTATTATAGCCAATCACTCTGATAACACCTACACTAATAGCATTTTTCTAATTAACAAAGCCTAGGCTGAATGTGTCCTGAGAAGATGAAACATTAATTCAAAAAGTCATTCAAAAATATTTTAGGAGTTCTACATGGCAAGGTTTCTTCTATATCTGGACAAAGAGAAAATGAGAGCTTTTCTGGTCTGGCTGTTGACTATTTTTTCAACTCGGATATCCTATTTTAATAATTTAAAGATTTTCAACATAAAAGCAAAACTATCCATACAATCTCTTGTAGGGTCTCTATCATCAGAACTGGAGGAAAGGTAAAATGGAGTAGAGGTGATTCTGGTGAGTAACACTTATAGACATCATAAGAAGTCAGAGTGCATAACTTGTTAGATGCAGCTATTCATTCATTGACACATTTTCTTTGTTGACATTGTCAATCTCTAAATACCATAAAAATAAACTTCTGTATTACTCCTGTTCACATCGAATACAGCTTATTAAAGCATAGCAGCTCACAGTGGCTACAACTGAAATGAAGCATCCTGATCCTGTAAAATGAATTTCTCAGCATAGGTTTTATGTCTGCCCCAGCCCTCACTCTGTTTCTGATAAGTGTGGGGACTTCAGAGATTCCCAACATGTTCTAGGTCTTACACGTCTTTTCTGTCACCGAGAAGCTAAGATTTGATATCTCCAGGCTCTTTATAACTCTAATTTTCTGATTATCCCTTTTGCTTACAAATTTGGGGAAGGCAACAGAAGGAGTCAGCCTGTCCATTTGCAAAGAGAGCTGAAAGCTGGCATAGGAATTCAGGACTGCATGTGGGAAGATGTGATTATAGTACGATCATTATGATTCATCAAGAGAATAAATTCCCTTGTTGGTTACACATACACACTCCCCACCCCTTCCCACTCACAACTTCTACTTCCTGGTTTAGGAACAGTCTAAAAGTAGAGGAAGGTTGTGGGTGGAGTGGGAAGAGGGGAGGGAAGTATTCTCTATTTGGAAGAGACTTTCTGGAAGCTCTTTCTCCTGCTCATTTGTACCACCTACAGCCTACAGTGCTTTTATTCTTCCTTACAGAATGTTTGATTATCATAACCAGACATAAAGTAATAAGTCAAAATAGTTATTGTCACTTCTTTCCAAGCATAATGAGTTCAGTTAAAACATTTTCATACATACACAAATGATGTTTTGATTATTGAATAAATTTTAAAAGATTTTGAAATGAAGAGACTCAGTCAAATGAAAACAAAGAATAGTTCTCTAGTAAGGAAACTCCAGTCACATTTCAATATCTATGAGGAGATGAAAAGAAAAAAGACACAATTTTCCCTTTAAAGGCAAATTTCCACCTTTTTGTATTGTGATAGAGTGAGCCCATTTTTAAGTAATCAAATATCTTAAAGGCAGAACTTATAAGTCAATTTTATTAGCAGATAATATTAACTCAAGGTCTTGTAGGTGATAGAGCTGAATCTGCAGTCTGAGATCGCAGCATGGAAACTACTGGACTTGAACTGCTTCAGTGATTGCAAGGAGCTCATGCCTGCATGCTGCACTTAGTTGAGCTTTCTGCAGCCTTCAAAATGAAAGTCAATTTCCAGTGAGAACAAGGGAGCAAATATCATTTGTCCCTGATGCTCCTTGCAAGGCACCACTAAAACTCTTGGAAACCACCCAGGAAATAATCAAAATTGAGAACTGAAAATTGGAACAAAGTCAACAAATTGTTTAGGAGTCCAGGATCTGAGTTGACAGGAGAGTCCATGAAAGACGAAGGCAATATAAATCTTATGCATTAAGAACCTTAAGCTGGCAGCAGGTAGTTGTTATGGGCGGTTGGCATTTCCGTAAATCTGTATGTTGAAGTCCTTGCCTGGTGCTATTTATTTGGAAATGGATCCTTAGGAAGTGAAAAATCTTGGGTGAGGTTATGAGAGGAACTCTCATGATATGCATATGCTTGACCAAGAAAAGGATAATCCATTGAACAATCTCTTCCCATGAGCATGAAAGCACTCTGGGAAATGTGGCTATCATCATGGCAGGGAAAGAGCCCTCACTGGAACCTAACCATGGTGGCTCCCTCACCCAATATCTAGCCCAGGATTTCATAAAGCTAGACAAATTCATCACATTTCATTGTAATAGTTGGTTAGAGTGGTTTTGATTAAAACAGTGGCTCCAAGGATTGTTCTTCCCTATGGAGACCATAAGAACTCTGCTAACAATTCAGCACAGACGGGCAGTCTAGTGAGGGCTTCTTCAGAAGCTTTCCTATTGATATCCAGAAGCATCCCTTGCCTGCTGCTGTGAGCTTCCTGGTCTGCCATTGCTGAGAGACATGAATGGGAAGACTCATTGTGAGCTTTGTGTAAGATACTGTTCTGACCCTTGGGTACATGAGGGAAAAATCATCATTCATTTATCGGAAGTTACACTTGATGATCTTTTCTAGTTAAGACTGGTAAAAAGGCAGCTGAATGAGAGCAATATGACACTTTTATCATGTGTATATAATGCACATATTGACACACAAAATAAGATTTAGGCACTTATTCTTTTCTACAAAACTCATGGCACATTTAGACTGAAGTCGTCAACATTTCCTTTTCCCTAATGCAATTTTCAGGGTTCTCTTTAGCATTGTCCTCAGGCTTGTCAGAGAGTTTTGAAATGCATAGGCAACGTTGTTGCAAACATAAGGTTGTGCTGATTTCACACATCCCTTTATCAGAATTCTTGTTCTCGGTAGTGACAGTTATCCACACTAGATTTTAAATACGGTTTTCTATGTGACTAAGAAGAATGTTTCTTCCCAATTCACTCTGTAAATGCCAGCTGCATGCTTGAATTTGGAGAGGCATCTGTTGGCCTACTGCACTACTGTTCTGCTCCACAATCAGTAATTGGCTTTTGTCCTTGTGTTCAGCTCAACACTGAGGAAATGGCAATAGTTTAACAGCCCCTAGTTTGCTTAGAGGAAAAGAAATTCCCTAACTCAAATCAAGCTTTAAAGCTAGTTCACACGGAGTTGAATCATGACACCTCTGCATGGTGTTAAACATCCCAGTGACTACAGCTTCCCAGGGAATAATTATTTAAATGATTGAAGCTAACTAGCTAATATATGTCCAGTCAAAACAGAAAAGCATGCTTCTGAACTTTGTGTTTACATTATGTTTACACTATCTATGAAATACAGTTCATTCAACTCTGCAATAACAAGATGCTTGCTTTGCTTTAAGTGGTTATCTTTTAATTATTTTATGTCATCTATACAGTAAATGGAAAGATAATATGGAACTTTCCATACTTCTTTGTAAGCTTACATTTTTCTTTTTTTTTTTTAAATATTTTTATTTTCTATATTCTTTGTTTACATTCCAAATGATTTCGCCTTTCCCGGATCCCCCCTCCCCATATGTCCCATAAACCTTCTTTTCTCCATCCCTTCTCCAATCACCTCCATCCTTTTTCTCTGTCCTTATATTCCCTTCCAAAGCTAGATCAATCCTTTCCAGGATCAGGACCCTCTCCTTACTTCTTCATGGGAGTCATTTGTTATGCAATTTGTGCCTTGGGTATTCAGGGATTCTGAGCTAATTAATATCCACTTATCAGAGATAGCATTCAATGTGTATCCTTTTGTGATTGGGTTACCTCGCTTAGGATGATATTTTCCCGATCAAACCATTTGCCTAAAAATTTTGTGAATTCATTGTTTCTAATTGCTGAATAGTATTCCATTGTGTAAATATACCACATTTTCTGAATCCATTCCTCCTTTGAGGGGCATCTGGGTTCTTTCCAGCTTCTGGCTATTATAAATAAGACTGCTATGAACATAATGGAGCATGTGTCTTTATTGCATGCCGGGGAATCCTTTAGGTATATGCCCAGGAGAGGTATAGCAGGGTCCTCTGGAAGTCTCATGTCCAGTTTTCTGAGGAACCTCCGGACTGATTTCCACAGTGGTTGTACCATCTTACAGTCCCACCAGCAGTGGAGGAGTGTTCCGCTTTCTCCACATCTTTGCCAACACCTGCTGTCTCCTGAGTTTTTGACCTTAGCCATTCTGACTGGTGTAAGGTGAAATCTCAGGGTTGTTTTGATCTGCATTTCCCTAATGACTAATGATGTTGAGCACTTCTTAAGGTGCCTCTCGGCCATCGGAATTTCTTCAGGTGAAAATTCTTTGTTTAGATCTGTACCCCATTTTTAATAGGGTTATTTGGTTCCCTGGGGTCTAACTTCTTGAGTTTTTTGTATATATTGGATATTAGCCCTCTATCAGATGTGGGGTTGGTGAATATCCTTTCCCAATTTGATGGTTGCCGTTTTGTCCTTTTAACAGTGTCCTTTGCCTTACAGAAATTTTGTAATTTTATGAGGTCCCATTTGTCAATTCTTGATCTTAAAGCATAAGCTATTGGTGATCTGTTCAGGAACTTTCCCCCTGTACCGATGACCTCAAGGGAGGTCAAGAAGAGTATTGGTGTTAGGTCTTCTATGAAGGTCTGATAGAACTCTGCACTGAAGCCATCTGGTCCCGTGCTTTTTTTGGTTTGGGAGATTTTCTATGACCCTTTTTATTTCTTCAGGCGTTATGGGACTGTTTAGTTGATCTATTTGATCCTGATTTAGTTTTGGTGTTGGATATCTGTCTAGGAAACTGTCCATTTCCTCCAGATTCTCCAGTTGTGTTGAGTATAGGCTTTTGTAGTAGGATCTAATGATTTTTTGAATTTCCTCAGTTTCTGTTGTTATATCTCCCTTTTCATTTCTAAGTTGGTTAATCTGGATACTGTCTCTGTGCCCTTTGGTTAGTCTGGCTAAGGATTTATCTATCTTGTTGATTTTCTCGAAGAACCAGCTCCTGGTTTTGTTGATTCTTTGTATGGTTCTCTTTGTTTCTACTTGATTCATTTCGGCCCTGAGTTTGATGATTTCCTGCCTTCTACTCCTCCTGGGCGAAATAGCTTCTTTTTGTTCCAGGGCTTTCAGGTGTGTCATTAAGCTGGTAGTGTATGCTCTCTCCATTTTCTTTTTGGAGGCATTCAGGGCTATGAATTTTCCTCTTAGCAATGCTTTCATTGTGTCCCATAGATTTGGGTATGTTTTGTCTTCATTTTCATTATGTTATAAAAAGTCTTTAATTTCTTTAATTCTTCCTTGACCAAGGTATCATTGAGTAGAATATTGTTCAGTTTCCAAGTGTATGTGGGTTTTTTTTTTTTTTTTTTGCTATTGAAGACCACTTTTACTCCATAGTGGTCTGATAGGAGACATGGGATTAGTTCGATCTTCTTATATTTGTTGAGGTCTGTCTTGTGACCAATTATATGGTCGATTTTGGAGAAGGTACCATGAGGTACTGAGAAAAAGGTATATTCTTTTGCTTTAGGATAGAATGCTCTATATATATCTGTTAAATCTAATTGGTCCAAAGCTTCAATTAGTTTCATTGTGTCCCTGTTTAGTTTCTGTTTTTTTGATCGGTCCATTGAGGAAAGTGCAGTGTTGAAGTCACCCACAATTATTGTGTTAGGTGCAATGTGTGCTTTGAGCTTTAATAAAGGGCACTATGAGTGCCCTTGCATTTGGAGCATAAATGTTCAGGATTGAGAGTTCTTCTTGTTGTATTTTTCCTTTGACCAGCAAGAAGTGTCCCTCAGAGTCTCTTTTGATGACTTTGGGTTGAAAGTCAATTTTATCTGATATTAAAATGGCTACTCCAGCTTGTTTCCTGAGACCATTTGCTGTAAAATTGTCTTCCAGCCTTTTACTCTAAGATAGTGTTTATCTTTGACCCTGAGGTGTGTTTCCTGTAAGCAGCAAAATGTAGGGTCCCATTTACGTATCCAGTCAGTTAGTCTATGTCTTTTTATTGGGGCATTGAGTCCATTGATGTTAAGAGATATTAAGGAATAGTGATTGTTACTTCCTGTCATTTTTGACGTTATTTTTAAATTTTGATTGGTTAACTTCTTTTGGGTTTGATGAAAGGTTACTATCTTGCTTTTTCCAGGGTGAAGTTTCCCTCCTTGTATTGGTGTTTTCCTCCTATTATCCTTTGTAGGGCTGGGTTTGTGGATAGATATTGGGTAAACTTGGTTTTTTCATGGAATATCTTAGTTTCTCCATCTACGGTGATTGATAGTTTTGCTGGATATAGTAGTTTTGGCTGGCATTTGTGTTCTCTTAGAGTCTGCATGAGATCTGCCCAGGATTTTCTAGCCTTCATAGTCTCAGGTGAAAAGTCTGCTGTGATTCTGATAGGTCTTCCTCTATATGTTACTTGGCCTTTTTCTCTTACTGCCTTTAATATTCTTTCTTTGTTTAGTACATTTGATGTTTTGATTATTATGTGACGGGGAGTATTACTGTTCTGGTCCAGTCTGTTTGGAGTTCTGTAGGCTTCTTGTATATTCATGGGCATCTCTCTCTTTAGGTTAGGGAAGTTTTCTTCCATAATTTTATTGAAGATATTTGCTGGCCCCTTAAGTTGTAAATCTTCACTCTCATCTATGCCTATAATCCTTAGGTTTGGTCTTCTCATTGTGTCCTGGATTTCCTGGATATTTTGGGTTACAAGCTTTTTGCATTTTGCATTTTCTTTAACTGTTGAGTCCATGGTTTCTATGGTATCTTCAGCATCTGAGATTCTTTCTTCTATCTCTTGCATTCTGTTGCTGATATTTGCATCTATGTCCCCTGATTTCTTCCCAAGGCTTTCTATCTCTAAGGTTGTCTCCCTTTGAGTTTTCTTAGTTGTTTCTACTTCTGATTTTAGATCCTGGATGGTTTTGCTTAGCTCCTTCACTTGCTTGTTTGTGCTTTACTGTAATTCTTTAAGAGATATTTGAGTTTCCTCTTTCATGACCTCGGCCTGTTGACCAAAGTTCTCCCGTATTTCTTTAAGTGTTTTTTGCGTTTCCTCCTTATTGGCTTTTGTATTCTCCTGAATTTCTTTCAATGATTTTTGTGTTTCCCTTGCAAGGGCTTCTAACTTTTGATCCATTTTCTCTTTAATTTCTTTAAGTATTTCCTTCATGTGTTCTTGTACTAGCATCATGACCAGTGGTTTTAAATCCAAGTCTTGTTTTACTGGTGTGATGGGGTATCCAGGACATGCTGTTAAAGGAGAATTGGGTCCAGATGTTGCCATATTACCTTGATTTCTGTTAGTGATGTTATTGTGTTTGCCTTTTGCCATCTATTTCTCACTGTTGTTAGTTGGTCTTGTCAATGCTGGACTCACCAGTGCAAGCTGCCTCTTCCCAGGTGGCCTCTGGTGCACAGCTTACCTCCTGCACTGCCTGGAGACAGGGTGCTGTTGCCCAGGCTGTTCAGATCCCGAAGCAGACACCTGAAGGCGCCTGCTGGGGGCTGCTGTATTCACCAGAACACACTGACTTCTCCCAGCTGGCCTCCGGGAAGCCCCTCTTGCCTCTTGCAGGACTTGGAGATGTGGTGTTGCTGCCCAGGTTGATCTGGATCCAGAAGTGGAGCTATCTGATGGCTCCCCCAGAGGCCTCAGGACTGGAACCTAAGCTCTGTGCCACCAGAGCAAGCTGTGAGCTCCCAGACTGCCTCTGGGTGCATACCAGGTCTCCTGCACTTCCTGGAGACCAAGTGCTGTGGCCCAGGCTGTTCAGATCCCGAAGCAGACACCTGAAGGTTCCTGCAGGGGCCCGCTGGATTCACCAGAGCACACTGACTTCTCCCGCTGGCCTCCAGGAAGCCCCTCTTGCCTCTTGCAAGACCTAGAGATCGCTTATATTTTTCAAAACCAACTTTTAATAAGGTTACTTAAATGCTTTAACTCCCTTCTAGCCTATGACTACCAGAGATAGTGGAAAGAAAAAAATAATAGGGTAAAGGATGATAAGGACCTGTTTAGAAATAGTTCCTTGGAGCGAATCCAAATGGCATTGTCAGGATATCAATAGTTCAGTTCACACAAATCAGCAGTAGCAGGTTGATCCACCTGAAAACACGATTCACAAATCAGCAGTCTGATCCATAAGAAACCCCAAGGCTCTACCCCTCTACCAAATGGAACACACCCCAGTTCTTTGGTGGCATTTCTATCTATGAAGTCATGACAAATGATCACCAGCAAAGAGTGGCAAGGTGAACCAATACCACAAAGTACCATCAGTGAAGACCAGTGTCAGCAAAGCACAATGAAGGGCAGCAAAGGATGGCAAGATAAGCCAATACTATACAGCAATGCCCACTGTCTGATAAGTATATTTATACCCTTTCCAAACATCCTGTGTTCTGTCAAGCATCTGTTCTAGCAAATCACATGCCCTTTGTCCAGGCAGTTTCCAGAAAAACCATGTCTGTTCTCAACAAAAGATTCTCCCATGTGTCTGCTTTAGCAAAAACATCCTATCATAAAACAGTTTCCTGAAAAAATATAACATGATACTACTGAGTCTCCAACAAAACCAGAAATTTCCACTTCACTTCTTACCTAATGCTCTTAATATATTACAATATTTTGTTACATCTATAAATTTTAAATTCACATTCATTAATTACCACAAAGAAAACTGATTCTAGGCCAGGATTTTTACTTCAGTCACTGACATAGATCTTGCCTGGGGCTACCTCAGCCTTTCATATGCCCCCCTAGTCTCTTCCCCATTGATAGATTCTCAGACTTGTTTTAATGAGTTTGGCAATCTTGAAGATTACAGGCCAAAGAGATATTTTAAGAAATGCCCCAGATGATATCGAAATTAGAAGAAAATCATAGGTTTAGGGAAAGAAACTGATACACGTGGTCTTGTCAATATCATCAGGGAGAAGTCAGTATGCATATGCATGAGGTAACACTGATGGCACTAAATGTCATCATTTTGACATGATGGCTTTCATCAACCTTCTCCACCATAAAGTTGGCATTTTCTTCTTTCTCTCTGCTATTATTTGTAATTTCAAAAGATTCTGCTTACTATTTTGGAACTTATAAATTGACAAAAAAATATCAAACCTTTGTATTGACTACCTATATATTAATGTTTTAAAATTCAGTTGTTTTGCTTCAATAATTTTTATGAAAAGAATATTACCCTTTGAATTGATGTATGCTACTCCACAAGACTCATTTTCTTTTTATCCATTGCAATGGCAAAGTGATAAAAAATTAATGTTGAGTGAAAAGAAGTGAGTTTCAGAATGAGTGGCAGGATGACAGTATTTATATATATTTAAAGACAGAAGTAATGTGATTTGATAGATTCTATGAATACCTATGACAGTATCAGAGTCAAAGAACCAAAATGTTTACTGTATTTTCCTACCTTGTCTTTTCTTTGTGATTAACTCTGTCTTTTAATATTTATTTTTACTTTTATCATTTAATAACCTTTCATTACCAAAATTTTGAGGATGCAGACTGCTCTATGTTAGCTATACAAAATGTTTTTTAGTGTACACAAATTAATTCAAAATTCAAAGAGAATTCCTTTTTAGAGTATCTCTTACCAGGAACTAAATAATCTCATTAATTTACTAGGCATTCTTTGGAAGAATAATAACTCCCCCCCTTTTAACTTTCAGTATTTTATGTCACATTCAATGATTTTTACTAGCCTAAGTCTATAAGTTTATTAATTTATTTATGATGAGGAGACAATGTATTACTTTGATTCATGAAAAATTCACTTTTTTTATTTCCACCTATTGCATAAGTGGATTGAAAACTTTCCTTCATTTAGTCAACAAAGCTTATGTATCTGCACACCTAGAAGTTTTCTGATTTTTATTTCTTCCCTGTCAGAATACAGTCCAAGAATGAAGTTATACAAGGAGAATTATCAGTGCCTGTGAGAAAACTCCAAGAAAGGAATCCAAGAGTCTTGTGACCTCAGTTTCTTCAAAGCATGAAATTATTTTTGGAAGATGTGTTCATGTTCTTTCCAAGTGTAGCAGATAGGAGTGAGTTTACTTCAGCTGTTGTTATTCACATCCCTCTGTGGAAAACCATGTTTTTATCATACATGGTTTATCTTTGTGTTTGTTCACTTTACTCGGGTGATTCTTCTTAACTCTCAGAGTATAAATTGTTTGATGCTCTGAATAAAGATGGCTATTGCATGAGACTTTAGTCTGACTCACTTTAGGCTTTGTTTTCCTTTATTCACCAATTAGAGTGGTAAACACTCCATGAAGTCGGCTTTTCCTGTGATATTGCTACTTCCCCCCTCTCTCTGTCTCTCTCTGCCTCTCTTTCCCCCTCCCTCTCTCCCTCCCTCTCTTTCTCTTCTGTGACCTTCATTTCCCTCCTTAAACCAAAAGTTAACTATTATCATTCAAAAATTTAAATGTGACTCATCATTTAAATTAAGATTTAATTTACTCTATCTAAATTTTCTGTTTGTAGGAGAGACATAAATTGTTTGGATATGTCAGAATAGTCTCTCATGCTGATGAAAATAGCCAAACATTTTATATATCATATTTTGATAATATGAAATAAAACCTTCCTAAACTTTCATTTTTTATTTTGTAGAGGACTGAAGTCTCTCAGAATTACCAAATATACTAAGTGTGTAAAAGGAAAAAAATGTTGCTAGAAAGCATTGTATAATTATATGGACTGCTTAGATCATTGCTTAGAAGCCGTGGCTCATTATCCAAAATGCCCAAATTCAAATAAAGCTCCAATATTGCCCAGTTGTGTGACTTTGAGCTAATTTTCAAAATATCTGTATCCTCAAGCTTTGCTCCCAGGTACCAAAGCTTATGTAATTCTGATGCATTATTGATCTAGGTTTTGGTTGCTAATTTTGTGTGAATTTCTCCATAGAGTTCTAGCAAAGCCAATTGAGTATTACCTCTTTGATGTTTCAAGATCATTGGGCTCAATTTAACGATACATGATAGAATATGTATTTTTATAAACATAAATTAGACCCTGGTTTAAAATCAACTCCAAATAAGGGTGGTTCCTCAGAGAGTGGGTTTTGGGATAACAATTTGTTTAAAAACAACATGGACTGTAATTCAAACCTACACCAAGAATAAAGTTGTGTGTCGTCCAGCTTTTGAACTGATTAAAATCAATAGCTTAGATTTCCCTTGGAACTTAGAGACTTTATTGGACAGTGTGTGCCATAAACACAAAACCTAGTTGTACAAAATTGGTCAGGAAATACTAAAGAAACAGAACAGATTTTTCAGTAAAGAAACTCACGGTGTCCAAGAAACAGAACAGTGGAGTTTGTGTGCCTAGGTGTGGCAATTACTATATCAGATACAGCCAGACTGGAGTTCTTCAATAAGTGGTTCAAGAAAAACCACTGGGGAATGATGAGGGAGCCAACATTATCTACTTACAATGAACTGCTAAAACCCATGCTCTGGGGTAGAAAGCAGCTTGAGGAGCCAAAGACATCATTTCACAGGAGTTGTAATAAAAATAAAGTTCATCAAGGGAATGTGCATGAAGCATAACAAGATTAATGCAGCTGCCAATCTCAGAGAGTACAGAGATAGTTTATAGTTGTGCCAGGCAGATATGAACATTCTGTTTCAAACAATCCCCGCAAGTGAGGAATGAGACAAGAAAAGTGAGAGGCAACCATATCTCCCTCCAACAATATTTAGATCTCCCTAGTGAAGTGCAGCTTTAGAAAGATCTGTGTTACATGAGAGTGAAGAGGGAAATGATAGAATTTCCATTTTTGACTCAGTAGCAGAGGAAAATTCTCTGTAAGTTGGTAAAGAATTAAAAGCACAAAGATACAATATTTTTCTAAATGTTCATCTCTGGTGTATGCCATTCCTCAGGATACGCATCGATCCACTGCTGGACAGACAGACTAAGTATTTTACTCACTTCCCTGTGCACTTCTCTACATTTGAGTGTATTTTCTGATAATCACTGGTGCTTAGGATACAAGGCAATGTAAACTGTGTGAGAAACATGACAGAAGAAGATTTAAACAGAAAATTTTTGTGTATTTTAACCAAATGCCTGTCAGGAGACACTTTAGATATTTCATAGTTACCTAAACACAAAAATGTTATATCATCATGGTTTGTCATACCATGTATCACTTGAAGAGTTCCAGGAAATTTGGGTCAAACATAAAAATAACCTAAAACCTACCATATATTATTATGTATGATTTGACCCAAATTAATTTACAAGCCAAAAATTCAGAAAGAAGGCTCACAGTTTGGCAGAGATACAGAAGGGGACTTTGATTTTGGGTAAAATTCCTGTAAGTGTGTGACTATTAAGGCACAGTGAATATAATGTCTGAGTTTTCTATATTTTGACCACTTTATGGCTTTCTTAAGTGTATTTCGTTATGAGAAGTCATGCTTTTATTCCTTCTTTCTCCCCTTTTCATTTAGTTGACAAAATAAAGAAAATTGAAGCTTGTATGCTGCATAGAGGCTAGGTGGGTTAATAGGGAGGAACTGAGCAATATGGGCCCATGACTGGGGTTCTCAAGTTTGGATTGTTGTTTGAACTATCTGGACACCAACATAATGGTGTCAGGCCTCAAGCTGCCCACTAAGAGCATACTATGCTTTATTTGATGGCCTCTCCACTTTCCTGGTGTTTTGCCTTTGTTAATTTTTTCTCCTTTTCAATGCTTGTGCTTTAGTGTGGACCAGTTGGTAGCTTCTTAATGAAGATACATCATCACCTCGGGAATTATTCCATCTTCACTCTCCTCATTTTAGCAACTATCTCATTAGGTTGATGTTGTATACATCTTGGTGAGCTCTTTACTTTAGGGGAAACACTATAAGTAAAGACTTTGCAGTCAGATGACGCCAAGCTCAAAGCTTGTCCTCTGCTGCGTATTAGCCTTACTGTGAGCTGGGGCAAGTTATTTAACTCCCTGCTGTTGAGTTTCTTCATGTGTAAAATTGCAATGGTGATGATGTTAAGGCTGTGTGAACTATAGGGCAATTATGCTGGGATTGTGATGTTTGACCAGAACCTGAAGCTAAATCCACTACCCACAAAGCCCTTGAAGCACTTGAAGCCACTGTGGTTCATTTAGCATCCTCAGACTTGAAAAATGTGTTCCCTTTTCTATATCTGAGCAATGTTAGCCACATCTGTTTCATCTCTGTCTACCTTGACATCTGAATGTCAATCCAATATAACATTTTGATCATGAAAAAATAAACTTAAAAACAAAACTACATTTTTCTAGAGACAAAGGAAAGTTAGAACTAAGATGGGTTTTGGGGGGGGGTTGTTGTTTGTTTCTGTTTTTGTTTTTGTTTCTACTTTGGTAGGAAAACAGTTCAGGTTACCACCAGAGATTCCTTGTGAGCAGAGAGCACACATCTATGCACTGTTGCTATGTTGTGTGCAGAATCTGGGCACTACGACTGTGGTCCAGGATCAAACTTAAAACTTGATTGGTGTATATCTAGGCACTTCCTCCAGAAGATAGGGTAACTTTGACCTCCACCCCTTTAGGGAATGACTAAAACTGAAGGGGGAGAAAGGGATCACAAAGGACAGCTGCATGCTTTGCCTTAGAAGCCAACAAATACCTGTCTACGTGGCTCATTGTAAAGATCAAATAAAATAATGCATGACAGCACAGAGGCTAATGCCAGAAATAGAGACCACTGTTACAAGGAGGAGACAGCAGAAATACTTGTTGAATTGATTATATCATTTTGCTAAATTACCTATCTGGCTTGCTTTCCTGTGTCTGCCCTGTAGGAAACCCCACTATGACTTTGAAGGAGATCACTGCATTTTAGCCTCCTTAGAAGATCGGTCTGTGAGCCTTGTGCAACTGAGACTTAAAGGTAAAGGTATCCCTATGTTGCTTTGAAAAGCTGAGAGCCATCTAATTGCCTAGCAGGAAAGAAGAACCAAGCTCTGTGCTTGAGCGCTAAGAAGAATGGATACAAAAGGGATTACATGTGTCTTACCTCTGTGGGTTCTTTGAAAATCATAATGTCTGACAGTGCAGCCTAGACACAACTGTGCTGGGGCTTCACAGGCAGATGAGCTTAGGCTTGCCCTCACAGTGATTCCGGAGCCATTGCCATCCTGGGAATGAGATGCACTTAAAAGAGCAGGCTCCTGTTAACTATCTCTGTTCTTCTAATGGGGAAAACATTCTTTCTCAAGTGGGATTCGGATGATTTTCCTGTGTTTGGAAATGTAAGGTTAATTCCATAGGCACTGACCATTTTCCTGTTCCTGGGAGCTGCCAATGTAAGTCTCCACATGTCACCCCCATAACCCCCTCATTGGATGGCTGCAAACCTGGATGATGATAAATGACTCCACCGTTGACATGCTTTCTATAAATGTAAATTCTCACATTGGCAACATAAATATTTTTAATGGACACTGTACTGACCTTTAAGAACTCTCAAGGAAAATGGCATTTAGAGAAAGATTGAAAGAAGCACTACACGTAAACTGGGGACTCAGACCCTGGATGCTCTCTGCCTGTCATTTATACATCATCTCTTAACTGAACTTTAGCTCCTTTTCTATGTCTTCCAGTAGTTTGGATTTTCTCCTATTACAGGGTCTGGAAAACAGATGCCCTATCAGAAGTCATCTCTTCCTTGTTATATATTAAGAGTCCTGAATACTTCAGCTCCTGATTTCCTTGAAAGTCACTGGTGCCAAGCCTGCTCCTTACCAAGTTTCATAATCTTTTCCATGTCTTAGCCTACACTAGTAAGCAACAGGAGTTAGACTTATATTTCCATTTACCATTCATAGTTCCTAATTCTTCATTTTCTTCAAGATAGAAAATCTTTCCCACTTGTTTTCTTGAAATGCATAAGCTTTGTATTCAATATATGGCGAATCCTGGTCAGTAAAAAGGAAACATTTCACTTGATGTCCAAATTGGTGGTTGATCCATGAAGTATGTATGCACCCAATATTCCAGCAAAATTCTTTTGGTCAGTGCATACAAACCAACACTGCTTGTACATCTTTCTCTAAAGGAAGTAACTGTGCTTCTAAATGTTTTCTTTCCTTTCTCTTTTTCTTTATGTTATTCATTGTTTATTATCTTTCCAGGAATAAACTGAACATCAGTTTCTCACTTTGCTTTGATGAAACTGTCAAAGCACATAGAAGAAACTAAGCACAAAGTTCTCACCCAAATCTAATAAATCTTAAATTTGCCCTGCCTTTTTCCATTCGTTTAAGAAGCAGGCACTACTGATGTGGTTGGTATCTCTTTGTCCTCTCCCAATCCTATTTCCTTGAAGTCTCCTAAGAGACAACCATTGTCAACCACCAACCACCCTGAGGGGGAGATGTTTCTGTCTTTCAGGTATGTACTGGTTATTTATTTATTTATTTATTTATTTATTTATTTATTATTTTATTGGATATTTTATTTATTTACATTTCAAATGTTATTCCCTTTCCCAGTTTCACCCCTGAACACCCCCTATCCCGTTCTACCTACTTCTATAAGGGTGCTACCCCATCCACCCACCCCTCCCCCTTTTATTCCCGTACACTGGGGCATTTTGTCTTCACAGGACCAAGAGGCCTCTCTCATTAATGCCCAATAAGGCCATCCTCTGCTACATATGTGGCTGGAGCCATGGGTTACTCTATGTGTACTCTTTGGTTGATGATTTAGTACCTGGGAGTGCCTTAACTCAGAACCTTCAAAATCAAATGAGCTTTTTACTACAGGGACCATGATTACACTAGAACTATTTAAGATGTTTTTTGACAGTCATTGTAATGTTTTGTGATTGTATTTTGTTACTGTTATTCTTCCTATAGGATTGCAAACCCCTTCCCAGTTCAAGGAACTGAACCTCTGATATTGTATATTTTAGACAAACATTCTGTTACGTCCTAGTTATTGTTTGTTTGTTTGTTTATTTGTTTATTTAGTCAGTTAGTTAATTAATAGGAGCTAGTGAGATTGCTCAGAAAGTTAATAAGCCATAAGCTTGATGACCTGAATTACATCCAAGGAACCAACAGTGGAAAGAAAGAACCAACTTCCAGAAGGTGTCTTTAACCTCCATACTCACACCACTTCACCATGCATGCACTCACACACACATACACACACACACACACACACACACACACACATACACACACACACACAGTGACGATGATGATGGTGACGACGACGATGATGATGATGATGGCTCTAAAATTATTTTTAGAGACATTTGGTAGGGATAATGGGACATGAGTTACTATGTCTTTGAATAATGTTCATGAATTTACACCATATCTTTTGCGACTGTCACCTAGAAACAGAATTTCTAAGAGAAAAATTAAATTACTTTGAGAACAGAAACTTAGGAGATATGTAGTGTTGTATGTTGCCATACGAACAAAGTATTTGCTTAGACTTTCTTTTGAACAAAACCACAAATGTGTCGCTATATTTTTAAACATGTCCTTTTCTTTCTACCTTCTAAAACTGTTTGAAGTCAGCTGAGTTCTAAGGAGGCATTCCAGGGAATCATGCTTTGCTACCAACAAAGAAAACCCTTGTGGGACATGGTTTTCAGTGCCTTAACTCAGAATCTTCGAAACCAAATGGGCTTCTTACTACAGGGACCACGATTACACTAGAACTATTTGAAATGTTTTTGACAGTCATTGTAATACTTTGTGAATATGAGCATGTCTGGTTAGTCTTGTATTTACATGAAAATGTCTCGGATGAGCCTTACTTCTGTGGAATTCATTGGATAGAGTCTGTCTCTAAATTCTTTAGGTTAAGAAATTGAATAATCTCATCTAAGACTATAAAGTTATGCCATTCCGTGGTGTTGCAAAGCCATTTGTCAGAATGTGCTAGGTATTCAAAATCCCAAGCTTGTAAGTTATAAAATAAGAACTGATCATCAAGAGACAGAAGGCGGCAGGATGTGCCACTGGGCATTCAGAGAGATGGATAGAAAGAGAGAGCAAAGCTGTAACTCAATTCCCTACAGAGTACCTCAGAGAGGGAATGTCGTATGGTGTGGCACTGGGCATGCAGAGAGATAGAGTGAAAGACAGAACAAAGTGCACTGCCATTGCTGGCAGAGTACCTCACAATAACTGAGAAGAGTGTGCTTTTGAAGTAATGATGGAAGTAGAGGAAGCACATTTCATTTAGTTATAATATAACCATATTTTTATCCAATAGATAAAATTGGTCATCTACTCTGGAGGCCCATCAATCTAGTTTAATCTTTTTTCCTTTTTTTCTTTCTTTTTTTTCCCATTAATTTATTAATTGACTTTGCATATCAATCACAGCTCTCCATCTCCTCCCATTTACCTCCACATAGTCTCTCCCTCATTCCTCCTCTCCTTATCCTCTGAGAAGGGGGAGGCCTCCCATGTGTATCAACCCACCCTGGTACATTAAGTTACTGCTGGAATAGGCACAGCCTCTCCCTCTGACAAGGAAGTCCAGTTAGGGAAAAATGCAGGCAACACAATCAGGGAATGCTCCTTCTGTAATTGTTGGGGGACCCAAAGAAGACCAAGATGCACTTCTGTTATATACATGCTGAGTCCTTGGTCCAACCCATATATGCTTTTTGGTTGCTTGTTCAGTGTCTATAGGCCCCCAAGGGTCCAGCCTAGTGGACTCTGTTGGTTTTCTCATGGAGTTTCTATCCCTGTCATTCCCTCAATCCTTCCCCCAACTCTTCCACAAGACTCCCTGAGCTCTGTCTAATGTTTGGCTGTAGGTCTCTGTATCTGTTTCAGTCAGCTGCTGTGTGGAGCCTTTCAGAAGACAGTTATACAAGGCCCCTGTCTACCATCATAACAGGGTATCACTAACAGCATCAGGGACTGGTTCTTGCTCATGGGATGGGTCTCAAGTTGGCCCAGTCATTGGTTGGCCATTCTCTCAGTCTCTTTGCTATGAATATGTGGAGCATGGTGAACATTTCTCCATTGATGATGGGAGTACAAACTTATACAACCATTCTGGAAATCACTCTTGGTGGTTTCTCAGAAAATTAAAAGTAACTCTTTCTGAACACCCAGCTATACAACTCATGGGCATATACCCCAAAGAAGCTCCACCATACCACAAATACACTTGTGAAACTACATGTATAGCAACTTTATTCATAATAGCCAGAGACTGAAAACAATCCAGATGTCCCTCAATCGAAGAATGAGTAAAGAAAATGTAGTTCATTTATACAATGGAATACTACTCAGCTATTAAAAACTAGGACATCATGAACGTTACAGCAAATGGATGAAACAAGTAAATATCATCCTGAGTGAAATAACCCAGACCCAAAAGGATATGCATGGTATGTAATCACTTATAAGTAGATAATAGCCATACATTACAGGATACTAACATTACAATCCATAGATTCAAAGAAGCCAAATAACAAGGAGAGCCTGAGGAAGGATGTTTCAGTCTCACTCAGAAGGGGAAATGAAATAGTCATAGGAGATATATGGAGAGAGGGAACTGGATAGGAGAGTGGATAGGGATGGGAACAAGAGAGTTGTGGTGGTGGAGTGGGGTCAGGTATAAAGAGAGCTGAGGAAAGAGTGCTGGGAGATTAAATGGAAATAAAGACGTGGATGGGGGGATATCTAGGATGTGCCAGAGATCTGGGCTAGGGGATGCTCCAGGAAGTCTATGAGGGTGACTAGCAGTGGAGGATACAGAGCCTGAAGTGGCCACCTCCTACAGCAGCCAGGACTCCTAGTGAAGGGATAACAACACCAACAAACCAACAAAACCTTTTATTCAAAATTTGTCCTGAAATCAAGAAGTGAAGGGACAAAGATGGAGTAGAGTCTAGTATAATCTTAAGAGGTAGTTTAATCTCTTAATCTTACATTTTTTTGTGAAAAGCCAGAATCATAATCTTATCAATAGTATGTTCTATAATTAAACAAAGTATCATAGTAAAGGTCCTACCAAGGTAACAACAAAACCAAAAGTGCATGGCTAATACTTCTGTACTGTTCCTGCACAGTCTTTTGCTGATATGTCCTACAACCCTAACACATGCTATTAAAATCAGCTTCCTATTTCATGTTTGATGCCATGATGCTGCTGCCATCACTCTTATATTGTGAAGCCATTATTAAATAGTATCAGACTTGTTTAAATACAAGTATCATGATATTCAGTAGAACATCTGGTTAAGATACATACAAAGAGATTGATAGGTGGCTCTCTTTATACATCCCAGGTATGCTAGGCAAAAGAGTGATTAATGTCTCTAGCAGGAGAGAAGACTGCAAAAGATTTTATGACAGTAACCAGAATTGAATGTAATCTAAAGATTATAAACTATTTATTTCTTATGTAAGTTTATAAACAGCAAGGAGATAAAATGAGAAATAAGAACTTGAGCTCTCACTAACCCAATGAAGCAGAGAAAAGAGAGAGACAGAACATGTCCCTACCCCATCTCCAGAGGCACAGTGGTGAGCTGGGTTAGCACAGATTGAGAAGGACACCAAGGACAACAAGCTCTGAACTTACACTATGTGAAGACTTGGATGGAGTCTGCAGGGAAGTCCAAGACCAAAGGCAGTAAAAAAAAAAATGACAGAAAAACTTCATATCTGCCAAAAGCCAGTGAGTGTAAAATTACGAGAGTTGGGACCTGACTTGCTAAGTATCCAAGATTTCATTCTGTACTGACAAAATGTGCTTAAAATAGATTAAGGTGGGTATATTTGCATAACTGTGTAAATAACCTAAAGCCAGTAACTTCTGGGATATACATTGATAGACTATCTACATGAATTATACTGTGTTACAATCACTTTATAAGAAGTGAGATGGGGCTAGGAGATGACTCAGTGGATAAGAGCACTTGCTGTGCAAACATGAGGACCCAAGTTCTAATCCCACCCCATGAACATAAAAATCCAGGGGTGTTGGTATGCACCTATAGGTCTACTGCTATGCTGAGTAGGGTTATGAAGATGGCAGAGGCTTGCTGGCTGACAGCCTAGATTCAGGTTCAGTGAAAAGTTTGACGCAAAGAATTACAGAGTCATGGAATAGGACACCTGAAGCCCTCTCTCATCTGCCTGCACAGGGACACAGGAACCTTGACACATTTATACACAAACAAGCACTCACACAATGCCCTCATGTAAGCACACACACACACATTCACTCACGTGAATAAGCACTAAAATTTAGATAGCTAGCAGCTTAACAACACACCTGAAAGTCCTGGAACAAAAAGAAGCTAATTCACCTAGGAGGAGAAGAAGACAGGAAATCATCAAACTCAGGGCTAAAATCAATCAACTAGAAACAAAGAGAACCATGCAAAGAATAAACAAACCCAGGAACTGGTTCTTTAAGAAAATCAACAAGATAGATAAACCCTTAGCCAGACTAATCAAAGGGCACAGAGACAGTATCCAGATTAACAAAATTAGAAATAAAAAGGGAGATATAACAACAGAAACAGAGGAAATTCAAAAAATCATCAGATTCTACTACAAAAGCCTATACTCAACACAACTGGAGAATCTGGAGGAAATGGGCAGTTTCCTAGGTAGATACCAAACACCAAAATTAAATCAGGATCAAATAGATCATCAAAACAGTCCCATAACCTCTAAAGAAATAAAAGTGATTATAGAAAGTCTCCCAACCAAAAAAAGCATGGGACAAGATGGCTTCAGTGCAGAATTCTATCAGACCTTCAAAGAAGACCTAACACCAATACTCTTCAAGCTATTGCACAAAATAGAAACAGAAGGAAGACTACCCAACTCATTGTACGAAGCCACAATTGTGCTGATACCAAAACCAGACAAAGATCCAACAAATAAAGAGAACTTCAGGCCAATTTCCCTTATGAATATCAATGCAAAAATAGTAAATAAAATTCTTGCCAACTGAATCCAAGAACACATCAAAACGATCATCCACCATGATCAAGTAGGTTTCATCCCAGGGATGCAGGGATGGTTCAATATACGGAAATACATCAATGCAATTCACTACATAAACAAACTCAAAGAAAAAAACCACATGGTCATTTCATTGGATGCTGAAAAAGCATTTGACAAAATTCAGCTTCCTTTAATGCTTAAAGTCTTGGAAAGAAGAGGAATTCAGGGCCCATACCTAAACATAGTAAAAGCAATATACAGCAAACCAGTAGCCAGCATCAAACTAAATGGAGAGAAACTTGAAGCAATTCTACTAAAATCAGGGACTAGACAAGGCTGCCCTCTCTCTCCATATCTTTTTTTTATTTTTTATTGATATATTTTATTTACATTTAAATGATTCCCCTTTTCTGGGTCCCCCCTCCCCGCAAGTCCCATAAGCCCTCTTCCGTCCCCCTGTTCTTCCATCCACACCTTCCCACTTCTCTGTTCTGGAATTCCCCTATACTCTTGCACTGAGTCTTTCCAGAACCAGGTGCCACTCCTCCATTCTTTTTGGACATCATTTAATTTGTGGATTATGTCCTGGGTATTCAAAGTTTCTAGGCTAATATCCACTTATCAGTGAGTGCATACCATGATTGATCTTTTGAGACTAGGTTACCTCACTTAGTATGATGTTCTCCAGCTCCATCCATTTGTCTAAGAATTTCATGAATTCATTGTTTCTAATGGCTGAATAGTACTCCATTGTGTAAATATACCACATATTTTGTATCTCTTCCTCCGTTGAAGGACACCTAGGTTCTTTCCAGCTTCTGACAATTATAAATAGGGCTGCTATGAACATAGTGGAGCATGTGTCCTTATTGCATGCTGAAGAATACTCTGGATATATGCCCAGTAGTGGTATAACAGGGTCCTCAGGAAGTGTCATGCCCAGTTTTCTGAGGAACTGCCAGACTGATTTCCAAAGTGGTTGCTCCATCTTGCAATCCCACCAGCAGTGGAGGAGTGTTCCTCTTTCTCCACATCCTCGCCAACACCTGCTGAGTTTTTGACCTTAGCCATTTCTGACTGGTGTGAGGTGAAATCTCAGGGTTGTTTTGATTTGCATTTCCCTAATTATTAATGATGTTGAACATTTCTTAAGGTTTTTCTCAGCTCTCCAAAGTTCTTCATGTGAAAATTCTTTGTTTAGCTCTGTACCCCACTCTCCATATCTTTTTAATACAGTACTTGAAATTCTAGCTACAACAATTAGACAACATAAGGAGGTCAAGGGGATACAAATTGGAAAGGAAGAATTCAAATTATCACTATTTGCAGATGATATGATAGTATACTTAAGTGACCCAAAAAACTCCACCAGAGAACTTTTACAGCTGATAAACAACTTTAGCAAAGTGTCTGGTTATAAAATCAACTCAAGCAAATCAGTTGCCTTCCTATACTCAAAGGATAAGCAGGCTGAGAAACAAGTTAGGGAAATGACACCCTTCACAATAGCCACAAACAATTTAAAGTATCTTGGTGTGACTCTAACTAAACAAATAAAAGATCTATATGAAAAGAACTTCAGGGCTCTGAAGAAGGAAATTGAAGAAGACCTCAGAAAATGGAAAAATCATCCATGCCCATGGATTGGCAGGATTGATACAGTTAAAATGGCCATCCTGTCAAAAGCAATCTACAGATTCAACGTAAACCCCATTAAAATCCCAACTCAGTTCTTCATAGAGTTAGAAAAAACAATTATCAAATTCATCTGGAATAGCAAAAAACCCAGGATAGCTAAAACTATTCTCAACAATAAAAGAAATGGGGGAATGAGTATCCCAGACCTCAAGGAATACTACAGAGTAATAGTGTTAAAAACTGCATGGTATTGGCACAGTGACAGGCAAGTGGACCAATGGAATAGAATTAAAGACTCAGAAATGATTCAACATACCTATGGTCACTTGATCTTCGACAAAGGAGATGAAAACATCCAGTTGAAAAAAGATAGCCTTTTCAATAAACGGTGCTGGTTCAACTGGAGGTCAGCATGCAGAAGAATGTGAATTGATCCATTCTTATCTCCTTTTACTAAGCTCAACTCCAAGTGGATCAAGGACCTCCACATAAAACCAGACACAGAGAAACTAATAGAAAAGAAACTGGGGAAACCCCTTGAGGACATGGGCACAGGGAAAAATTCCTGAACAGAACACCAATAGCTTATGCTCTAAGATCAAAAATTGACAAATGGGACCTCAAAAAGTACGAAGTTTCTGTAAGGCAAAGGACACTGTCAAAAGGACAAAACAGCAACCAACAAATGGGAAAAGATCTTCACCAACCCTATATCTGATAGAGGGCTAATATCCAATATATACAAACAACTCAAGAAGTTAGACCCCAGGGAACCAAAAAACCCTATTAAAAATCAGGGTACAGATCTAAACAAAGAATTTTCACCTGAAGAAATTCAGATGGCAGAGAAGCACCTTAAGAAATGTTTAACATCATTAGTCATTAGGGAAATGCAAATCAAAACAACCCTGAGATTTCACCTCACACCAGTCAGAATGGCTAAGATTAAAAACTCAGGAGACAGCAGATGTTGGCAAGGATGTAGAGAAAGAGGAACACTCCTTCACTGCTGTTGGGATTGCAAAATGGTACAACCACTATGGAAATCAGTTTGGCATTTCCTCAGAAAACTGGACATGATACTTCTGGAGGACCCTGCTATACCTCTCCTGGGCATATACCCAGAGGAATCCCCAGCATGCAATAAGCAGTTGGCAGAACACATGCTCCACTATGTTCATAGCAACCTTATTTGTAATAGCCAGAAGTTGGAAAGAACCCAGATTTCCCTCAATGGAGTAATAGATACAGAAAATGTCATATATTTACACAATGGAATACTACTCTGCAATTAAAAACAATGAATTCATGAAATTTTTAGGCAAATGGTTGGAACTGGAAAATATCATCCTAAGTGAGGTAACCCCATCACAAAAGAATATACATGGAATGCATTCACTGATAAGTGGATAGCAATTAGCCCAGAAGCTCTGAATACCCAAGACACAATTAGCATATCAAATGACTTCCATGAAGAAGTAAGGAGAGGACCCTGATCCTGGAAAGGCTTGATCCATCATTGTAGGGGAGTACCAGGACAGAGAAAAAGGAGGGAAGTGATTGGAGAATAGGTGGAGAGAAGAGGGCTTATGGGACATATGGGGAGGAGGGAAGCCAGGAAAGGGGAAAGCATTTGGAATGTAAACAAAGAATTTAGAAAAAAAAAGTTAGAAATCATGAAGAAAAGAATTGAGAATGTAAGCAGAAAGATTTATTGTGTTTTGGGTCAGCCAAAATCAAGTCTCCAAACAAACACAGATGAAAATTTAAAATTTTGCAACCCAGACAGGCTCTAGAGTAGTAGACAAGAAAAAATGGCTAATACTCTTTTCTTAAAGTTCAGTCAGTTTTCCATTTAAGTCAACATGGTCAAAACACCAAGCAAACTTTTATTTGGAACTTTTTGAGCTGACTGAGAAGTCACAAACAATCAAGCTTTCATTCTCTGCTCCTTCTTGCCTTCTTTTCTAAAATTCCTAACTAGAGGTGAATCTAGTCCCATTTGTTACATGCTTCACAGTGACAGTATTTAATTTCATAAAAGAGAGCATGCAATCAACTTTGAAAAGTAGTAGATGGTATTGGTAACAGAAGCAATCTCAAACTTTACCAAAAAAAAAAAGGAATATAATCTAGAATCTGTCAAGAGAGAATTTGTTGACAATATCAAAAATGATTTTTAACAGAAAACTATATAGAACAAGGAAAACTTCTGATCTCTACACTAAATCAAGTTGTGCAGAATGGATTGCCAGGAGGAAAACCAGAGCTGCTGAAATGGCTCAGAGGCTAAAAGCATTCCTAAAAAAGGCTGATCACCAGGAGCTCAGCTAGTGGATCCTATAGTAGAGAATCAAACCAAGAACGTTGTCTTCTGACCTGCATTTGTATTCAGAGGTATGCATGCCCACATTTCACATTTTCTTCTATGATTTTACACCCTTCTAAGAACTTACAGTAAACCTTTTTGAAATAATGTTTATGAATATTTTATTTTTTTCATGATTTCCAGTGGCTTTTTTCATTTAAATTAACAAAATTCCTCCAAGACTTTACACCCCCTTCAAATATATAAAATATAAAATACATGGATACATTATTTATATGCACATATATAAAAATTATATATATATATAATATATATATAACAGTTATTTGCAGCAGAGTACAATATCATTAAAATTACTTTTCAAATGAAAACTGGAAAAATTATGGCAATCTTAAGGAAATATCAGAGTATCTTTAAAATTGTCAAAGAATAGTAAATATTTACTCAGGTATTTGTTAATAACATAGAAAGAAATGAATACATACCAAAACAAATATTTGATAAGCAGACTGGAATTTGAACCTTTAAGTTAGAACCATTAAGTGGAAGTGTTTTGTGGCTTGGCTGAAGGAGTCTGGAGGACTTACCCTCATGCATAATACAAATAGAAGAAGCTCCTTTCTTGTGCCTGGTTCGGCTACCATTCTGCCTCCTAGGGATGGGTCAGCTTCCATTTTATCCTTTTCATATTGGTGTCAGAAAATGTCCCCACAAATCCATAAAGGTGAAAGTTAGGCCAGTATCACTTGGTTTGGGAGATTTCTGTCCGTTTTCCGCTTACTCGCTTATCTTCTATCCATAGCTCCTACTTTACCTGTGTATAAGCCACTAGTTAGTTACATGTGAGAACTACAAATATCCCCCTCCCACATTCTGGCTTTCATTTTCATATGTCGGACAGGTTATTTTTTAATTTATGCCAATTTATCAAAATACTTTTCAAAATTAATACTTGTGTCCTGTCTAATACAACTTTTCTACTGTGAGGTAATGGAGCAATGTCCCTGTTACTTTCTGAAAGTGCTGTATTCTATCATTACAATGAAATAAAGAGCTTATTTCAATACATGTATTTTACTCCTACATCCTAATTAGCAATCCACAAAGTATTTATTTCTGTGTATGCAGGAAGGAATAAACATTAATATGGACATTCTAGTAAGTAACGTATTCAAAAGTATCTCTTTTTCAATTCAGTGTTGAAAATCAAATTACCAAATATATGTAGGTATACTTACATTCCACTTAACTTATTTTTCTATCTCATTGTTAATGTTGATTGTCTATTATTGGTAATACACAGAATCAATACTGAGTGAGTTCAAGCAATTGATTCTCAGACTCTTCAGGACTGACTGAGCTCAGCTAAATTATTATTATCCTGGATGTTACCAAAGGAAGCTTAAATATAGGATGTGTGAAGGCTCAAGGAAGCTGGACATCAAGGATGACTACTTTATTACCACATCTGGTACTTAAGATTTAAAAGCTATAACAGTCTAAGTCTGAATAGGTAGGCATTCCTGTCTCTGAGGATGGTCTCGCTACAAGGCTAATGGGACTGTCGCTGTTAAACTGTACACATGGACTTGCATTTGCCTTAGGCTCTTGTACATGTTTATCATAATTACTTAAAATACTCACTATATGCCTATTTAGATGATTTTTTTTGTCTCTTCTCGCTATGTTTATCAATGTTCTTTTATATCTCTTAGATTTTTATTAAAGAGTTTAATATGTTATATGTGGATACCAGAAATCAATTCTTTTAAGTTAATATATTGATATCTATTTTGTTATGGTGAACTATGTGTAGAAATTTTGTTAATCTAGCCAGAAATTGTATTGAACTAATGAATTCTGTTTATAATATAATTAACCTTTGTTCACTATAATCTTCATAACTTGGATATTATCTTATGTTCAAGGAATGGCCTACTAAACCAAATGACTTTTGTCAACATCTGTTCCTGGTTAGGCTGTGAGACTTTTTATTTGGCATTGAATCTTCATCAAGCAAACCAGATTCCAGCTTCCCCAGAGTTTAATAAAATTATCCTCACTCACTGCCTATTAGGGGCTGAGTGTTGGGGGTAAAAACGAGGGTGTTCCTGAAAATTTTTATTGCTTCAGTCTTTAGCAGCTTTCACAGAAGCTGTGGCTAACCTGAGTGGACACAGACAGTGTGTGCCCTAGAGAGCCTAATCCTGGGGTTCTGGGTTCCCACAGGAGCTCCTTTCTCTAGATTTCATGTTCATTTGTCCTGCTTATGACTCAAAATTAGCTTTAGAATTGCAATTTACTCGGTTATTGTCATCTTGAAAGATGAGAACAGGGCCTTCCAAAGTGCTTGCCTTCTCCAGGCTGAAGGTAGAAATCTCTGCAGGACTCCAAATGCCCCTGACTTTCCTTGGTGATTCCAGTCATCTTGAGAGGCAGCACTCTGGGTACCAGCCTTATTCTAATATGTAAAAGCCTGGGGCTTACTGTAAAAAAGCATGAGCATTTGTGAATAAATAAGTTATAAGTACATCCTCAGGAGGGGCCTCTCTACAACAATGAAATTAAATAAAATATGTTTGTCTGCATACAAATTTTATAGATCTGGGAAACTCACCTTAAAATGTGGAGACACTGAAACAGAGAGGAGCTGATGTAAAATCATGTTTGCATTATGCATTGAAATAAATGTTTATAAAAAAGAACACTACAGATCTACCCCAGTGTGTTTTCATAGATACTCATGCCATCGTGAAATATTAGGAGCACTGGGGAGATGAAGCGCCACCTCTTCATAAATCCTGAAAATCTGAGCATCTTATTTCAAACCTAAGCGAAGCTTCAGGAGATGGAATATGAAAGATTTTTGTCATCTCTGACTATACTCTAAAAGTTATAGTTCAGTTGTTTTGTTTTGTTTTTGTTTGTTTGTTTTGGTAACCTTGGTAACCACCACATTCTTTCACCCTTCATTTATTTATATTAACCAAATTTCATTTCTGTCCCATATCCTTACAGGAGTCCCGCACCCCTAACCCTCTGATTGGGTCTCCTTCTGAGTGGAACATGTTGCTTCCCATTGCTGACCATTGCCTTCTTCCTTTTTCCCAGCAGTGTCATTTCATGTGCACACGTGAGTGTATATATGTACTGCATGCCTGCACATGTGAGTGTGTATGTGTACTGTATGCCTGCACATGCAGAAATGCTCAAGAGTTCTGGGGCACAGAAGGTTAGAAATGGATTGAAATGTCTTTCTTCAGCCACTTCTCCATCTTTATTTTTCACACAGTCTCTGACATGAAATTCACTATTTTGGCTACACTGCCTGGGCAGCAAATTTCAGCACAACTGCCTGCACCCAGTAAATTGGAGGCTGTAGGCACACACTGTTGGGCCCAGTCTTTATGTGAATTCTGGAGACTGGGTTCTGGTTCTTCCATTTGAATGCCACACACTTTACCAACTGAGCAATCTCACTAGCCCCCATTTCATGTTTCTCACACTTGGTCTTGAAAAAGAATATTTTCAACTGTAATTATGATATTTTCTCCTTTCAAAGCACTAGTGGTTTGGCTGTCCCTTCACTTAGCTCTCCTTTATTTGAGGATGCATTTCCCACTGTCTTTGTTAGGAGCCCTGAAAAGAAACAATACATTTCACAAAAGCTGCCCTTTGGATGCTACTCCTTCCTCTCTCCGTTTCTCTCTGGTCCCAAATAAAATGCCTTGTACACTAATGACGTGATTTGGCTTCTAAATTCTAAAATCTAACAGTGGATATTGAAAAAATCTTAAATAAAACAGCCAGATCTGGATAACGGAATGGCACAATGTGATAGTGTACTATGGGCTAGGATGAACGCATCTTTCATGCTGTAGAGATAGGCTTAACAAGTTCTACATGCTATTGAAAATATTTGTACACAGAATACACAATGATGCATAAAGTTGTAAAAGGCATGATATGCTTCCTTCTCAGTTTAGGAAAGCTTTACTCACTATCACTGTTCACAGACCACTTACACGATCCTGCCAGTCAGACGGAATATGAAATTAATACATGTGATAAAAATTGAAGCCATTTCTCTTTCAGTTTCCCTGTAATATAGGAGTATGAAATCAGAATCCATTTCCACTCTTGTCTCTTACACTTACACACCCCAAGCTGACAGCCTAGGCTAGGGGCCAAGCTGTGCTGTAAATTCATGCTGACTTGTGAACCTTTTGGAACGTTGCAATGCTCTTTCCATTCAATTTTCAGAAACATTCATGCCTGAGGCCCTGAGCATGCAAAAATAATTTGCTGTAGATGTGATAGGAATTCTGATCTTTTGCTGGGAATGTAAGATATAAAATATGCAAGATGAGTAAAAAAAAAGAGAGAAAACAGAATTTCCTTATTTCCCTATATTACTTCTATTACTTGGGGTTTGCCTTTATTTTTTGCTTTGGAATTATTGTTAATAAATTCTGATCTTATTCTACATATTTTATTTGACATTTTGTTTTAGGTAGTTTCAAGCGACTGAAACTATCATTATCATATGGATGATATGACATAGTGATTAGCATTGAACATTGAATAAAAAGCATAAATTTAAGACAGTGGCCTGATTTTCACTAGTTCAATGAGTTTAAGGAATTACTTAGACAAAATTTTACTCTGATCTGTTCTATTAATTGAGAACTATAATGATATTAAAAATAAAATGTTTGTATGTATGCACCCTGAGTATTCTGTTTGTTCATGCCTCACTCCCTCCTTCTCATGATTTCTTTTCTCTTCTCTCAGTTCTGTTTCCTGCACAGATGAGGTAACCTTGAGAACTCATCGCATAAAAATCCCCTTCATATTATTTATTTTAATTTTTGGCATTATAATATAATTATCTTTCCCAACCCCCCAAACCCTTTCACACACATCTCCACGCTCTCTTTTAAATTCAAGGCCTCTTTTTTATTAACATAATATATGTATTTACATATATCTTCCTAAATATGTAAACACAACCTGATCAGTCTGTATAGTGTTACTTGCATGCATGTTTACACCTGCCATTTGGTACTGGATAACCATTTGTTGTGCTCTTACATGGACAAGACTATTTCTCTTGCTCTTAGCATTTCTTAGCTACCTGCAGTTTTCTGGGTAAGGTTAAGACCTCCTGGCTTCCCCCTGTTCACTTGAGAATGCCTATCTTTGCTGTCCTTAAGCTCATGTTAGTGACACGAACAGGACAATAATCCCAAGGCTGCAGTGGTGGCATGTAGACTTTTGTGGTAAACAACATCTCTCAAATTGGACTTGAGACCTGATCAACAAGAAAAAAGTCATGTCTGGTACAGGAAGCCTAGTCATTATCCAGAACTAGTGAGATGACGGATGCTGGTGGAGAACCTATAACCTCTACTTTACTAAAGCTCTACCTTTAAAATGTAAAGTTAATGACCAAAAGTCATCAACAAGAATGCGAGATGGTTTGTGACTTCCTTTCCGCTCTTACTTTAGATCACTGGGGTGTTCTGGTATAAGTAGGGTGAGTCCCAATTTCTCTATCCCTGCTGGAACTGACTTTCTTTGAATCCAGCTGTTTTTGTACACTAGAAGCATTAGTTGCTGCCTTTGATTCTTTGTGTTTAGGGTGGTAATGGCTTTCTGCCATTGTCTCAGCATTATTTATTTAGTTTCAATTCCTGTCCATAATTTTAAAATAATCATTTCATTCCAAAACAGCATTTTAAAGGAATCCAGTTAAGACTGCCATTTGTTAATTCAATAATACATACTTCATTATTGAGTAAATAGTAATATGATTTCTATTAACTTTCAAATACAATACTTACCAGTAATTTTATATTTTTCTTTATCTCATGAAAAATTCCCTACTGTTGAATCTCTTCTTCTTATGTTATTTCTCTCTTAAAAATGTAACAAGAGGAAAAGATAGACCTAGAGGTGCAGAATCATGGGTTTGAAACATAAGATGTACTTTTTATATGGTTTATAAATTTTAACCAATTTTAATATTCAATTATTATTTACTTAAAATATATTAAAACAAACTTTTCAGGAACATTCTCTGTCTGTCTCTCTGTCTCTCTCTGTCTCTCTCTCTCTCTCTACACACACACACACACACACACACACACACACTCCCTAAATCACAATTTAGAAGGATAGCTCTAATGATTTTCCTCAAAGCCATCTTCCACAATGTAGATCAAGCTTGCTTAAAAGTACTCCCAGTTTAACCAATCAATATTTCCTGCTATCTTGTATCCATTCTTTTTATCAGACAAAAGCAACCATCTCTAGTAGCTGTGAGCGCTTTTGGCATCTATGAAAATCTCCAAGTATCTTTCCAGCTGTCTTGATTCTACACAGAGGAAACAATAGAGTGTTTGCCATCCTCTTAAGACCTTTGCTCTATTTCCTTACTCTTCTGACTATAAATAAGAGTGGGGACAAAAGAAAGACCGAAATCTTATCTGAACTGCCAAGTCCCAGAGCAGCCCTGTTCTTTGAGATGTCTGTTTTACACTGACTGACAAAAGTCACATGCTCCAAGCCAAAAGGAAAAGTAAATGTTTATGGTCCAACTGGACTGCTAATCACCAGGAGCCTCAAATTGGTTGACAAATCAAAGAAAACCTTGGCTGGAGGCCACTTTGTGAATGCCAGTTCAAAAGCTTGCTGCATTTACACATATGTAAGTGAAAGAAAACCAAAAAGGCAAATACTCCATTCTTGCTGGTGGCCAGGTTCAGAATCCCAAGAAAAAGAAGAAAGGTGAGCATAATCGCTGTCAAATTACTAGTTCTCCAGTTCACACACACTGGCGTCTCATGTACTGAGATCCCTCTGACAAAACCAAAAAATTTTGTGAATACCAGCATCAGGGCAAGGAGACAATATTGATTCATATAAATTCAAAATATTTACTAAAAATAAAAAATAAAAATAAAAAAATAAAAAATAAATAAAAATATTAAAAAAGACACTTGAAACAGGCCTATTTTTTTATTCTATGTGTTTCCTATATAGAAAACAACAATATAGAGCCCTCTGCACAGGTACTTGGTAAATTATTTAATTGGGATATTTATCTAAACCTTAATTATGTTAATTAACATAGGCATTGCCCAACAACACAGGTGTTAAAAATAAAATGTTTTGATTGGTCCGGTCCTTTGCATCCCAGGCTCCCAGTAAAATACAGATAATCGAGAAGTTCTTTAAGCCTAGTCAGCTTTGTCAAAATGCATTTTCCTTTTGGCTTTCATTTTCCATAAACTGTAGCCTGCAGGATCAACTGTCTCCCTGTGCACAGACATAATCCATTTCCCAATGTATAACAAGTTTATGTGAGGGAGCTCCTTACACAAGCAACTTTCTGAGAAATCTAATAGGCTGCAAAGAAAGGAGTTGATTGTTTCTGAGCAGTGTGAACGAGGTATGAGGTTGTTGTACCTTTGGGAACAATGAGATAAACCAACCTGTCACCTAAAATCATACCTTTCACAAAACAATGAAATAGTACGCATGGCTTTTTTTCCCATAGACTATGATACACAATTGCTTTTCTTCTTTCAAAATATTGTTTCTGCCCTTGATTTATAGTCTGTGAATTCAAATTTTAGATGCTAATACTGATGCTAGTTGTTGAAAACAACATAATAAGAGTTGAAAAATCATCTTTGTTACAAGCCAAACAAATATAATGCATCCCAAACCCAACAGTTATTTGCATAAATTTGAATACATAAAAGCTTGAATTACCCCCTAGGAGAATAATGTATAGCTACCATCTTGATCTTTCTCAAGGCAGAATTTACTATTGTTTTTCCACAATGCAGTAAATTTTGTGCCCTCTTCAATTCAAATTAACATATCATAGATATTACCTAAATAAACAGAAGATTAAAATTCTCCTTTTGATGTGGGTAGTCCTGTAGGCCTCACACATCTAATTATGCCTGATTGCATGGAATAAGAGGTCACAAAAGAGGCATCCTAATGCATTCTCACTGCTGAAGGATTTTATGAGATCTAGAAAACATTTCTAATTTCTAACTTAATAATACTTGATATTTTGAGAATCGAACAAGTTTCTCAGAAAATTCATATATTTACTATACAATTATTATAATGGATGAACTCTCTTTACTCTTGGATTCCACAGGATATAATACAAACTAAAAAAAAAATGAGATCAGCAAAAGATTGACAATTAAGTTAGCAGTGATTTAAAAATAAAGACTATTACTGATACTATGGAGGCCTCAAAAAAGGGACCTAGCATGACTGCCCTCTGGAAGATCCAACAAGCAGCTGAAAGAGTCAGATGTAGATATTTGCACCCAAAGAATGAACAGAAGCTGCTGACCCCTGTGGTTGAATTAAGAAAAGGCAGAGACGCTGAGGAGGAGGATGACCTTGTAGGAGGATCAGCAGTCTCAATCTGGACCCCCGAGATCTCTCAGACACTAGATCACCGAATAGGAAACATACACCAGGGATATGAGGCCCTCAACACATATAGAGCAGAGGACTGCCTGGACTGTGTTCAATCAGAGATGATTCACCTAACCCTCAAGAGACTGGAGGCCCCAGAGAGTTTAGAGGTCAGGTGGGGTGTGAGAAGGGAGGTGAGGACATTCTCATGAAGACAGGGCTATGGGGAGGAGGTATGGGATCTGGAACACTCAGAGTGTGGACCAGGGGAGGAGTGAATAAAATCTGGAGTGTAAATAAATAAATGAATAAAATAATAAAGACGAATCTTCCGATGTCTAGAATCTTAGTCAAGGATTCCTTCTTCGTCTGTCAGTAAATACATGTGATATGTGTGTATATGTGTATGAAAGAACAAAAGGGAGGGAGGGAGCAAAGAAAAAATGGTGGGGTGAAGGAGGACAAAAATATCTTTATATATTTTACTAAAGATCAAGCACTACTTAATCCTTCAATTATATAAGTAATATTATGTATTATATTTAATATAAATGTTCCACAGTCAATTGGTTACAATTTGGTTATTTTCCATTGTTAAAAGTAAACATGAATTACTTATTATATTCATTATAAAATTATATTTATTATTATAATCATGATTCTCCCATGAAACCCAATATTAAGCACATTTTACTTATCTTTAGTACCTATAATCAAGACAGTATTTATCATTTAAAATCATCTTGAATGTATAACAGTATTGATAATTTTTTGTTGCTGTGACAAAATATCTGAGCAAATCAAATTTAAGAGAAGAAAAATTTATTTTGTGCACAGTTTTAGATATTTCAGTCCGTGGTAAATTTTTTTCCTGCCCTGTGGTCAGCCAGAATAGTTTGACTGAAAAATCATAGCAGAGCAAAGCTACTCACTTCAAGATAACTAGATAAAAAGAGCAAGAGGAAAGGGAGGGAGACAAGACAGACCTTCCTCTGCCATATCCCCAGCTACCACCTCCAGTGAAATAGGCCCTACCTCCTAAAAGCCCATGCATTTCTATCCCAACCGTGGATTAATCCATCAATGAAATCAGTGCTCCTGATCCAGTCAATTTCCAAATTTCTGTCAGCTTTCAACAAAGTCTTCAACATGTGAGCATTAGGGAGTATTTTAGGTTCAAAATACAGTAAAAATAATACATATAAATAAAAATGCTATCATATGCTTGTTTATTAATTGTTACCCACACACCACGTTCCTCTCTTCTGATTATAAAATTAGTCTCAAAGAAGACGTCATTGAAAGGTTTAAGTAAATAGTTAATTATATGTTGATTGTTAATATTTCTTTAACCAAGATGAAGGAAAGGAGCTAGAGGCATAGGAAAGGAAATGCTAAGTGTACATGAAGCCCTTCTCACACAGCAGCATGAACAAAGGGAGATTCAACAGGCACTGGCTATAACACGGCTTAACTTGTTAATTAGTATATATCTAACTAATATTTTCAGCTCAATGCTTTCTCAAAATCCACCAGACAACATATAATCTGTTCGATAGTAAGAGTTTTAGTACATTAAGTGAAATTTGACTCTACCTTGTTTAAGCACAGCCTGAGTCCCTCTCTCCTTCAGGATGGTGAAAGTGTCAGCCATAGATGGCTTTTGACCGTTCCTGGTGAAGCAAAGGCCAATTCTGTGGAAAGTTTATGAAACTGTATAAACATAATTCATCATTCCTCTAGGGTGAAAGGCACTATATAAATGTGAGATATTAAGGTGCTTAATCAAAAGCACCTTTTTCATATCCTCTGTCAAGCTAAATAAACAAAAATGCAGAAGAATATAATGTATCATTGCTGGACTCCGTCAAAAATACACTCAACTATTCCATTTTTGGTCAATTCTATCTGTCCAGCCTCCAGCTCCAATGATTTCTAAGTGTTTGTTGAAATGTAATGCCACCCCTTTGCCTGCCTCCCACATCACTGGTTTAGTCACTTTCTAAGTGCTGGCATAAATAAAACTGCACCCTGAGCTTTACACAATCACCACCAGAACTTTTAGCCAACAACAGGATGACCTCATACTGTAAGTGCTTTCTCTCTTTTATATAATTTGAGTGAATATGATTTAAGTTTTTATAAAGTACAGAATATTGAGATAGTCTAAGTATGTAACACTTGGGTGGAATTGACAATATTTTCAGGACTAGATGGACCATGGTGATATTGGTCCATATTCCCGTTGGCTGCTCAGGTTTAAGTTGAATGGATTTATAGGAATTACCAAGATTTCCTGTCCTTTTTAGAACAGTAACTTATGAAGTTTGGCTTGTTTACAGATTCCCTGAAGCTCTCTGGGCACATGCTATGATTTGAGTGTGAAATATTGTTCATAGGATTGTGTGTTTAAACATTTGATATCCAGCTGCTGGTCTTCTTTGGGGAGTTTGTGAAACTTCTTAGACATGTAGCCTAGCTGGCAGACAGAAGATGCAAGGATGTGGGTTTAGTGTTAAAGCTTGGAGACTTCAGACTATGCTCTCTGCTTAGTGGTCAGCACCATGCTCATAGACATCTTTGCAAGCATCTGTAACCACATAGAACCCAGTTGCCATGTCTTCCACCTACAGAGGACTGAAGATCCTTAAGCTACAGGTCAAAATAAACCTCTCCTCTCTTAGGTATCTTCTGTCAGGTACTTTGTCTCAACCACAAGGAAAGTAACTAACACAGTAAGAACTAGATATATTTTAGTGGGAAGAGAGGCATGCAAGATGTAATCGAATGTACCATTGAAGGAAGAGACAGGATTCAGTGTGAATTAAGGTTATTGACAATATTCAACTGAGGATCATAGGATTTCTAACACCATCTCTCTCATCATTGTAAGAACCTGCATATCTTAGTGTTTAGTATATGATAGTTACTATGATACATACTTTATAAGCATTCTTTAGTTCTAAGAACTCCATTAGGAAAGAGAATCAAATAGAATAGATTCCATCTTAGACTTTGACCTTGACACTCCTAAAACAAAAATCAACTGGCAGTTGTATAAGTCCACAGAACTAGGATTCATTACCAGATTACATTGCTCTGGAGAACAGATTAATGTCCAAACTCAGAGCAGAGGATATCCAAACACAGCTTTTGTGCTGAGTTTCCGTCAATGGGGGGGGGGGGTTTCAGTTTTCCTAACTGATAGCGTAAAAGATCTGTTGGGTTAAGGTAAGTCTTCAGCTATATAGGTCAACAGCATATACCACAAGCTACAGAAAATAAGAGCTGTTTGAATCCAAGAAGAAAGGGTAGATGACTGATGGCTGAAAAAGAAATATTTCTGTATACCATAGAGGAGGAAAAAATATGCACCAACTACCCTTCTGTATGCTATTGTTGAGGCATTCTCAGAAGACTCAGTAAGATTTTAAATACCACTTGCCTGATAAATGAATTTGGCCATTACTACAATAGAATCACTTCTGAGGGTTCATGTAAAGATCTTTAACAAATGCTTTCCTCTGGCTTTCTTAGGATCACTCTATTTTCCTCCTCTATTTTTTTTTAACCAATGTCCTCATTAGAAACCTCAGTTGAGAAACCCTTCCATCAGTTAGGACTGTAGGCATGTCTGTAGGGTATTCCTGATTAATAATTGGCATGAAAGGACTCAGATCATTGTATATAGTTCCACCCCTGGGTAGGTGGTCCTAGATTGTATAAGAAAACAGGCTGAGCAGGCCATGGGAAGTAAACCAGTAAGCAGCATTTTTCCATGGCCTCTGCTTCAGTTCCTGCCTCCAGGTTCTAGCTTTGAATTCCTGCCCTGACTTCCCTGAATGGTAGACCTTTATCTGGAAGTACACGATGAAATAAATCCTTTCCCCCACTCCAAGTTTTTTTGACCATGGTGTCAATTCAAAAGTAGAAAGAGAACTACAATAATCCACATGAATTGGGAAGTAATGCTGGATAACTTTCCATTCATAGCAAACTGTAACTCAGAATAATTTCCAAACGAACACTCTACAACTGTTCTGGGTGTAAGGACATGGCTACTACTTACACAGGATGTCACAGCACACCTTAGCTATTTCATTATGCAAACACTCTAGGTCAAATATTCACTCTTCTTAATCATGAAGCAGGAGAGCATAGGCCATACATTCTATTTCCACTGTGGCATGGATATCTTTGTCCTTCACTTATTTAATTTTTCAAGCTGACTTTGCACTTCAGGCTGTCTTCTCCAACCTGAGCTTCAGCTGTGTGCTCCTCAAGGCCATGTTAACTGAGGCCCACTTCTGGTGATCTCACAAAAGGTTGTCACACAATGAAAGGTTAAGTCAGAGAAACAACCATTAGTGTTTATGCATTAGGATTAAGACTGTACAACTAGTAATTGATCTTTTCTTATTTCTAATCTCAGAGTTACTATTTTGTGTGACAGGGAAGAGGTCATAAGTTTTTTACATACTTGTTTCTGAAGTGTGCAGTGATTTCAAACTTTATCCAGAAGTAAATGAATATAGTAAGAATAAATTGAAATAGATATAAAATTGCATTTTAAAATCTTTCAGAGAATCTGATGCAAAAGTATGATTATGTTCTCAAAAAATCAAATAAAGAATAGTCTACAAACAAATGTTTCATAAATTAGTATAAGAAAATGTAGCATAATATGTTATTAACATTTTATATGAATTTCTATTAGACAGGAATAGAAAAATTATTGGAACGTGTAGCAGAAAAATGAGATTTCAAAAGCCTATGACTGTTCTTTGGCCGTATCATTTTGAGGGATGGTTTGATGATAAATCTAACAATAGAATCATATAATATTAGCTTAGAATGCAAACACATCTAACATCCCTAACCTCAAAAAAAATCCTGTTGGAAAAATATGTAAGAATTACTGGGTTAGAGAAGTTGTTAACCTAACTATATATTTGGAAGGGACCTGGTCTCCCCAACACAATTTAGCATAAATGTCTATAACTAATGGGGACTCAGCATAGCATCCACTACATTTTGCCTATAAAATTCTCAGAATGGTAGGATTATCTATTATTCATTTTAATATTTTAAAAAAGTAGTGCTTTATTGAATAAATTTTATTCACAGAAAAAAATAAGCATTAATCTACAACAAATGTTATAGAGAATAAAGCAATTCTCATAAGTTTCCATCATGAAGTAAGGTATTCATTAAATGAACAAAAAGGAGTCATAAAATTATATTCACAAATGTAGCACAACAGCATGACAAAAGAACTGGACATTAGGTCAGGTAAAGTAAAACAAAAACGCAAAAAAACACCAGAAAATACGTTAAAGCCATTTTTACATAAAATTAAAAATGCAAGTTTGTTGGTAAGTATAGACAATTATAAAAATATACTTACACAGTAACCTTAAATGCTCATTAATAATACATAAACATATTTTAAATGCCAAACAGCTGTACTCACATCTGTAAACTTCATCATCCAAAACAGAACTTTACCACTCAAGAATTACTGCAATATTATTTAATTTGAAAGTATGAGCAGAAGTCGGTGTGCTCCGGTGAATCCAGCAGGCCCCAGCAGGAGCTTTCAGGTGCCTGCTTTGGGATCTGAACAGCCTGGGACACAGCACATGGTCTCCAGGAAGTGCAGGAGACCTGGTGTGCACCCAGAGGCAGTCTGGGAGCTCACAACACAGCTCGCTGCTGTGGCAAGAAGCTTAGGTTCCAGTCCTGAGGCCTCTGGCAGTAGCCCTCAAACCTCTCCGCTTCTGGATCCAAATCAGCCAGGGCGGCAACACCACATCTCCAGGTCCTGCAAGAGGCAAGAGGGGCTTCCGGGCGGCCAGCGGGGAGAAGTCGGTGTGCTCCAGTGAATCCAGCAGGCCCCAGCAGGAGCCTTCAGGTGCCTGCTTTGGGATTTGAACAGCCTGGGCTACAGCACTCGGTCTCCAGGAAGTGCAGGAGGTAAGCTGTGCACCAGAGGCCACCTGGGAAGGGGCAGTTTGCACTGGTGAGTCCAGCATTGACAACACCAACTAACACCAGGGAGAACTAGATGGCAAAAGGCAAACGCAGGAACATCACTAACAGAAATCAAGGCAATATGGCAACATCTGAACCCAATTCTCCGTTACCAGCATGTCCTGGATACCCCATCACACCAGTAAAACAAGATTTGGATTTAAAATCACTGGTCATGATGCTGGTACAGGAACACATGAAGGACATACTTAAAGAAATTCAGAAGAAAATGGATCAAAAGTTAGAAGCCCTTGCAAGGGAAACACAAAAATCATTGAAAGAAATCCAGGAGAATACAAAAGCCAATAATGAGGAACCGCAAAAAACACTTAAAGAAATACAGGAAAACTTTGGTCAACAGGCTGAGGTCATGAAAGAGTAAACACAAAAATCTCTTAAAGAATTACAGGAAAGCACAAACAAGCAAGTGAAGGAGCTAAGCAAAACCATACAGGATCTAAAACAGAAGTAGAAACAACTAAGAAAACTCAAAGGGAGACAACTTTGGAGATAGAAAGCCTTGGGAAGAAATCAGGGGACATAGATGCAAATATCAACAACAGAATACAAGAGATAGAAGAAAGAATCTCAGATGATGAAGATACCATAGAAACCATGGACTCAACAGTCAAAGAAAATGCAAAATGCAAAAAGCTTGTAACCCAAAATATCCAGGAAATCCAGAACACAATGAGAAGACCAAACCTAAGGATTATAGGCATAGATGAGAGTGAAGATTTACAACTTAAAGGGCCAACAAATATCTTCAATAAAATTATGGAAGAAAACTTCCCTAACCTAAAGAGAGAGATGCCCATGAATATACAAGAAGCCTACAGAACTCCAACAGACTAGACCAGAACAGAAATACTTCCCATCACATAATAATCAAAACACCAAATGTACTAAACAAAGAAAGAATATTAAAGGCAGTAAGAGAAAAAGGCCAAGTAACATATAAAGGAAGACCTATCAGAATCACAGCAGACTTTTCACCTGAGACTATAAAGGCTAGAAAATCCTGGGCAGATCTCATGCAGACTCTAAGAGAACACAAATGCCAGCCAAAACTACTATATCCAGCAAAACTATCAATCACCGTAGATGGAGAAACTAAGATATTCCATGAAAAAACCAAGTTTACCCAATATCTATCCACAAACCCAGCCCTACAAAGGATAATAGGAGGAAAACACCAATACAAGGAGGGAAACTTCACCCTGGAAAAAGCAAGATAGTAACCTTTCATCAAACCCAAAAGAAGTTAAGCAATCAAATTTAAAAAATAACGTCAAAAATGATAGGAAATAACAATCACTATTCCTTAATATCTCTTAACATCAATGGACTTAATGCCCCAATAAAAAGACACAGACTAACTGACTGGATACGTAAACAGGACCCTACATTTTGTTGCTTACAGGAAACACACCTCAGGGTCAAAGACAAACACTACCTTAGAGTAAAAGGCTGGAAGACAATTTTACAAGCAAATGGTCTCCGGAAACAAGCTGGAGTAGCCATTTTAATATCAGATAAAATTGACTTTCAACCCAAAGTCATCAAAAGAGACTCTGAGGGACACTTCTTGCTGGTCAAAGGAAAAATACAGCAAGAAGAACTCTCAATCCTGAACATCTATGCTCCAAATGCAAGGGCACCCTCTTTCATAAAAGAAACTTTATTAAAACTCAAAGCACACATTGCACCTAACACAATAATTGTGGGTGACTTCAACACTACACTTTCCTCAATGGACCGATCAGGAAAACAGAAACTAAACAAGGACACAATGAAACTAATTGAAACTTTGGACCAATTAGATTTAACAGATATATATAGAACATTCTATCCTAAAACAAAAGAATATACCTTTTTTTCAGCACCTCATGGTACCTTCTCCAAAATCGACCATATAATTGGTCACAAGACAGACCTCAACAAATATAAGAAGATAGAACTAATCCCATGCCTCCTACCTGATCACTATGGAGTAAAAGTGGTCTTCAATAGCAACAGAAACAATAGAAAACCCACATACTCGTGGAAATTGAACAATACTCTACTCAATGACACCTTGGTCAAGGAAGAAATAAAGAAAGAAATTAAAGACTTTTTAGAACACAATGAAAATGAAAACACAACATACCCAAATCTATGGGACACAATGAAAGCAGTGCTAAGAGGAAAACTCATAGCCCTGAGTGCCTCCAAAAAGAAAATGGAGAGAGCATACATTACCAGCTTAATGACACACCTGAAAGCCCTGGAACAAAAAGAAGCTATTTCACCCAGGAGGAGTAGAAGGCAGGAAATCATCAAACTCAGGGCTGAAATCAATCAAGTAGAAACAAAGAGAACCATACAAAGAATCAACAAAGCCAGGAACTGGTTCTTTGAGAAAATCAACAAGATTGATAAACCCTTAGCCAGACTGACCAAAGGGCACAGAGAAAGTATCCAAATTAACAAACTTAGAAATGAAAAGGGAGATATAACAACGGAAACTGAGGAAATCCAAAAAATCATCAGATCCTACTACAAGAGCCTGTACTCAACACAACTGGAGAATCTGGAGGAAATGGACAATTTCCTTGACAGAAACCAAATACCAAAATTAAATCAGGACCAAATAGATCATCTCAACAGTCCCATAATGCCTAAAGAAATAGAAGGAGTCATAGAAAGTCTTCCAACCAAAAAAAGCACAGGACCAGATGGTTTCAGTGCAGAATTCTATCACACCTTCAAAGAAGAGTTAACACCAATACTTTTCAAACTATTCCACAAAATAGAAACAGAAGGAACACTACCCAATTCCTTCTACGAAGCCACAATTATGCTGATACCAAAACCACACAAAGATCCAACAAAGAAAGAGAACTTCAGACCAAATTCCCTTATGAACATCGATGCAGAAATACTCAATAAAATTCTTGTCAACCGAATCCAAGAACACATCAAAACGATCATCCACTATGATCAAGTAGGCTTTATCCCGGGAATGCAGGGTTGGTTCAATATACAGAAATCCATCAATGCAATCCACTACATAAGCAAACTCAAAGAAAAGAACCACATGGTCATTTCATTGGATGCTGAAAAAGCATTTGACAAAATCCAGCATCCTTTCATGCTTAAAGTCTTGGAAAAAAGAGGAATTCAAGGCCCATACCTAAAGATAGTAAAAGCAATATACAGCAAACCGGTAGCCAGCATCAAACTAAATGGAGAGAAACTTGAAGCAATCCCACTAAAATCAGGGACTAGACAGGGCTGCCCCCTTTCTCCTTTATCTTTTCAATATTGTACTTGAGGTACTAGCTCGGGCAATTCGACAACATAAGGAGGTCAAAGGGAAACAAATTGGAAAGGAAGAGGTCAGACTATCATTATTTGCAGATGACATGATAGTCTACCTAAGTGATCCAAAAAACTCCACTAGAGAACTCCTACAACTGATAAACAAATTCAGCAAAGTGGCAGGTTATAAAATCAACTCAAGCAAATCAGTGGCCTTCCTATACTCAAAGGATAAGCAGGCTGAGAAAGAAATTAGGGAAATGACCCCCTTCACAATAGCCACAAACAGTATAAAGTATCTTGGGGTGACTCTTACCAAACATGTGAAAGATCTGTATGACAAGAACTTCAAGACTCTGAAGAAGGTAATGGAAGAAGACCTCAAAAATGGGAAAACCTCCTATGCTCATGGATCGGTAGAATCAATATAGTTAAAATGGCCATTTTGCCAAAAACAATATACAGATTCAATGCAATACCCATCAAAATCCCAACTCATTTCTTCACAGAGTTAGAAAGAGCAATTATCAAATTCATCTGGAACAACAAATTACCCAAGATAGCTGAAACTATTCTCAGTAACAAAAGAAAGTCTGGGGGAATCAGTATCCCTGACCTCAAGCAATACTACAGAGCAATAGTGTTAAAATCTGCATGGTATTGGTACAGTGACAGGCAGGAGGATCAGTGGAACAGGATTGAAGATCCAGAAATGAACCCACACACCTATGGCCACTTGATCCTCGACAAAGAGGCTGAAAACATCCAATGGAATAAAGATAGCCTTTTCAACAAATGGTGCTGCTTCAACTGGAGGTCAGCATGCAGAAGAATACAAATTGATCCATCCTTGTCTCCTTGTACTAAGCTCAAATCCAAATGGATCAAGGACCTCCACATAAAGCCAGACACTCTGAAGCTAATGGAAAAGAAACTGGGGAAGACCCTTGAAGACATCGTTACAGGGGGAAATTTTCTGAACAGAACACCAATAGCATATGCTCTAAGATCAAGAATTGACAAATGGGACCTCATAAAATTACAAAGTTTCTGTAAGGCAAAGGACACCATCAAGAGGACAAATCGGCAACCAACAAATTGGGAAAATATCCTCACCAATCCTACATCAGATAGAGGGCTAATATCCAATATATATAAAGAACTCAAGAAGTTAGACTCCAGAAAACCAAACAAGCCTATTAAAAAATGGGGTACAGAGTTAAAGAATTCTGACCTGAAGAACTTCGGATGGCAGAGAAGCATCTTAAAAAATGCTCAACTTCATTAGTCATTAGGGAAATGCAAATCAAAACAACCCTGAGATTTCACCTTACACCAGTCAGAATGGCTAAGATTAAAAATTCAGGAGACAGCAGGTGTTGGAGAGGGTGTGGAGAAAGAGGAACACTCCTCCACTGCTGGTGGGGTTGCAAATTGGTACAACCACTCTGGAAATCAGTCTGGTGGTTCCTCCGAAAACTGGGCACCTCACTTGCAGAAGATCCTGCTATACCACTCCTGGGCATATACCCAGAGGATTCCCCACCATGTAATTAGGATACATGTTCTACTATGTTCATAGCAGCCCTATTTATAATTGCCAGATTCTGGAAAGAACCCAGGTATCCCTCAACAGAAGAGTGGATGCAAAAAATGTGGTATATCTACACAATGGAGTACTATTCAGCCATTAGAAACAATGAATTCATGAAATTCTTAGGCAAATGGATAGAGCTAGAGAACATCATACTAAGTGAGGTAACCCAGACTCAAAAGGTGAATCATGGTATGCACTCACTAATAAGTGGATATTAACCTAGAAAACTGGAATACCCAAAACATAATCTACACATCAAATGAGGTACAAGAAGAAAGGAAGAGTGGCCCCTTGTTCTGGAATGACTCAGTGAAGCAGTATTCGGCAAAACCAGAACGGGGAAGTGGAAAGGGGTGTGTGGGAGGACAGGGGGAGAGAAGGGGGCTTACGGGACTTTTGGGGAGTGGGGGGCTAGAAAAGGGGAAATCATTTGAAATGTAAATAAAAAATATGTCGAATAAAAAATATTTAATAAAAAAAGTATAAGCAACTATCCTACTGTAGAAATTATAAAGCACCACTTACTGTGTAGTGAAAAGAATGTAATAGAATGAAAAGTTGAAAAAAACCTGAGACTTCCAGTACAAGTGGCTGGTATGGTGAGGTTTTTCAACCTCAACCTATGTCCCAGTAAGGAATCTACCACTGATTAGCTATATAACTTCGAGCCAATTACCTCTCCTTTGATTAGTTGCCTGAACAATGAAATGAAGGTGGTGGTGTGAATATGTGACTTTCTCAAGACATTTCTAGCTCTGATAGTCTGATTTTATTATGCGAGGAAGAAATCTAAATTGCACTAAATGTTTCAGAGCCAAACCAAAATAGTAAGATGGAAATAAGTTGACTGTTTCAATTAGGAAAACTAAACAGAATTTAGTAAAAATACCTTTTCTAGGTTTTGAAAACATAATTTAAATATCTTTAGGGAATAAACTATTGGTTACAATTTATAGCTTTATTACAAGAAGCATCCTGAGAAACAAGTAATAGCGAGTAAAAGTTAACATCATAGTTTCACTTAAGTTTTAAAGATTATTTTTATTTTTTATGTGTAGGCATGTATGACTGTGTATGTATTCATGCTTGCATTTGCCCCTGGAGGCCAGAAGAGGGCACCAGAGCAGGAGTTACATGTCCTTGTGAGCCATCATGTGGGTGCTGGGAACTGAACCTAAGTCCTCTGAAAAAGCAGAAAGTTCTCTCAACAGCTGAGTTATTTTTCCAGGCCTTCTTTTAAGCTTTAGTGTAAGATCCTCCATCAAGACAAACTCATGGAGGATTCTAAAAGTTTAGGATAAGAGTTAACACTTTAGAGTATGTAAGATGTTCTTGAGTTGTGTTCAATCGTCTTGGAAGATGGTTGTGTTAATACTCTTGTTTGCTTCTCTTTTGTGTATGTGTTGGGGTATAAGTGAATACCTGCCTTGGTACATGTGTAGAGGCAGAGGATCACCTTTGGATGTTGGTGGGCCCTCCCCTTCCCACCTTGTTTACCATGGTGCCTCTTCATGAATACAGAAGCCATGAGTAGACCATGAACATATGGACATTCTCCCATCTGCTTCCTGTTTCATGTAAGCACTCTGGGATCACAGGTACTTGGGATAGTGTGTTCAACTCTTGTTTGTTTTGTTTTGTTTTGTTCTTACAATATCAAAAACATTTTAAGAGTCTGATTATCTTCACACCATTGTAGACTTAGTAAAAACACTAGATCTTGGTATTGAGCTGCCATTAGATAAATAGAGGATCAGTCCATGTTGTAACATGTAGGTAAAGTGGATAGATAAAATGTCACAGGAATTGAAAATCACTGGGCACTAAAGTGAAGCCAGGTGTTATAGAAGCACTCTCAGACTTACCCTCTCCAGCCTCAGCCTGAGAACTATTAGAGTCCAAGTCCCTTTTCCTCTAGGATTAGAAATAACAAAGGCTCAAATACCAGATGTACAGCCTTGCTCCCAATGCACAAACTCTCACAGCTCCCTGACTTAACCCTTCATTCGGTGAAAACCTTTTGTGAGATCACCAGAAGTGAGTTTCAGGCAACAGGGCCTTGAGGAGCACACAACTGAAGCATAGCTTGGAGAAGGCAGCCTGAAGTGCAAAGTCAGCTTGAAAAAATAAATAAGTGAAGGCCAAAGACCTGCCTAACACAGTGGGAACAGAATGTATGACCTATGCTCTCCTGCTTCATAGTTAAGAAGAGTAAATATTTTACCAAGAGTGTATACATAATGAAATAGCCAAGGTGTGCTGTGACATCTTGTCTAAGGTAATAGCTTTGTGAATTTCAGCATTAACATTCTTAGCACAAAATACTTCTGAAAGCCATGTTTATTGTAAAAGCTTATTCTTTGTATTTTCAGGTATTAGTGAAGAGCAATTACTTATCCTAAATATTTTTGAAAATCTAAGTCACATCTGTTTATAGATATACTATGGTTTTCAGGTCCCTGACAAAACCATCTCTCTCACCCTTTTTAAAGATTATGTCAGATTTAATATAAGCTCTGCCACCTTGCACTGAAAGCATATTTTATTTTTACATCACACACAATGTTTACTTCTTCAAGGAGTTTAGATTCTTTAGGGGGCTCCAATGGCCTGTGATTATAATTATTATATTAGAATATTAAAATAAAAATATTTTTAAAGATAGTTGGGAATGAATCTTTAAAAGTTATTTCATTATTTGGACATAGTAATAAACATTCCCACAACAACAAATGTGTTTCTAGAACACTGCATCTGATGTGGCCCTTCTGACCCAGCCATCAAGTAGGGAATTCTATTTTGAGTTACCTCACTAAGAGGAAAATGACTCATGCTGGACCATACTTCTGGATTCACCCTCCCCTTCAACCCAAAGCCACATTACTTTTTAATAAGCTATCAAAAGAAAGTCATGCTTGAATTTACCAATAGATATCCATACTTAAAGTTCATGAGGTCTGTGACCATGAAAAAGCTCTTATAAACCTGCAGGATTTAAAATGATTAACTCTGTGGGTATTTATTGGTGTGTTTGTACAGGTATGTAATAGTGTGTGTGTGTGTGTGTGTGTGTGTGTGTGTGTGTGTGTGTGTGAATACATGTGTCTATGAGGGTGAAAGTGAGCATGTGTGTGCACACATGTGGAGGCCCGAGGTTGTAGTCTTTCCACTTCCTTTATTATTCTCTATCCAAGAGTTTGAGACAGGGACTCCCACCAATCCAGAAACTCACGGGTTCAGTTAGACTGGCTTTTCAACAAACCCCAGAGTTCCTCTGTCTGGGGCCTTCCCAGTATTGGAATTACATGATCAAGTCACCACACCTGGCTTTTGCTTGTTTGTTTTGTTTTGTTTTGTTTTTATTTTTTCTAGCTGTTAATCATCTAAGATAGACCCCTGGTCTTCATGCTTACACAGCAAGCACTTTAAAAACTCAGCCATTTCCCAAACTCTATCTTAAACTAAAATTATTTGTGTGTGTGTGTGTATGTGTGCATGTGTGCGTGTGCGCGCATGCACGCGTGTGTATATGTGTTTGTCTGTGTGTGTACATGTTGTTTACATATGCATAGGAGGATTCATTCAGCTCTGTGTACATATAGAGGCCAAATGTGGACCATTGGGTGTCTTCCACTCTTACTAACCAACTTTATTTTTTGAGAAAGACCTCTGATAAATCCTGGATTTCACTGTATTGGCTTACTTGCTGGTAGGAACTACTAGGAGTTCTCTCTGTTCCCAAGCATAGGTTAATAGACACTTGCTTCTACACCTGACTTTTAAATGAATAATGATGACCTGATGCCAGGTCATCATGATCACACAACACACATTCTACACACTAAGCTATCTCCTCCTGTTCTAATATTTAAACACTGATTGAATGTTTTATATAGGGTAAGCATTTTTCAGTTTCTAGCAATGATAATAGCTACGACAATGACAACAATGACAACAATAACAACAGTATTAATAAGTAAACACAGATACAGAACAAGGGGAAAGGGACTTTCTTCTAAATCTCTTCCATAGGAATTTCCACATGAAGTCTGGAAATGAATTTCACACATGAATTGTAAAAGCATACTTTTATTGAAATAGCTTCATTCTTAAAACTAAGCTACAAAAAAGCAGAAGCAAACTTCTCAGAGGCAAAGACTAACACAATTTAAAAATAGTGGTTTTTCTTAATTGATTCTGTTTTCAGATTTCCTTTGTGACTGCCTCTTTTAAAATTAAAAACCACAGTAATTTAGGCGCATCTGATAACAATTTCATTGACCATCCATTGGACATTTTAGACCTCATCCTTTGATTGTTAGAAACCTTCCTACCCTTAGCCAGTTACAATTTTGTAATATTCTTTTTTTACTCGAAATTTCCATTATAGAAGCTTCTTTGTCTTCACCCATCTGCTTTACTCATATTTCCATGTGACAAAGCACCCCAGAAAATAAAACTAAAGCAGACCCTTACACCTATTACTGCATCTGTGGATAAAATCACTGATGAGTCCATAGCTCCATGATCCAATTTCCTTCTGAGGAATTTACTTTTGAACAGTGCTCTGTTGGCTACCCAGATTTAAATACATAAACTATCAGAGGTGATTTCATGTCCAAAATTAATGCTATTCCTTAATATTATTAAATCTTAACTAAAGAGCTTTCTTTCTGTTTGTCTCAAAATATTTGTGCTTCAAGTCATTTTGTTATCAATATATCAATGTGCATGCATTTTTTTCTTTTTAGGTGAAATTATGAAAATATATGGCTACACAATTATCACCTTTCTCTTTGCTTCTCCACCTCGAATTTCCAAGCTAAACCTCTCTTCATAGTTTCCTTTCACCCATTTAAGACTATTAGAAATTTCAACTTTGATGTGTCAAAAATTGACTTTGTTCAAACCTAACATCTTTATCTCCAAGCCTGTATGTAGATCACTTTTGTTACTCTAGCAAACTGAGAAATGCCAACTTTACGAGAAAACCGATTTATTTTTCTCATTGTTTTAGAAGTTCAAGGGTCTGTCACTTGCATCAGTTCATCTCTTACAAGGGTTGTTTTGACTATATCATATCACAGTGGAAGTGATTGTCTGAGGAAGACATTGTATCTCAAAATAGTTTCAGAGGGACAAATTCCTCACAGCCGCTTTACCTGTATGCTCTAGTGACTCAAGGACTTCTCTCTAGAATCCATTTGGCAAGTGTTCTAACACAGCTCAATACTATGAATCTGAGGGCTAAATTTATAAGATGCCAATCTTAGGAAACAAATTACATCTGGCACATAGCAATATGCTATATTTCCTATTGCTCAGAACACCTAGAAGTATTTGCTCGGCCTCATCAATCTTTTATTATTTCACATCTTACTGCCTATCCACATCTATGATTTCAGTCATAGCTTTAAGCTCATATTTTATTGCATAATCATAATCATAAAAACTTACAACTGTCCCTTTTATGTTATTTTCACTAAAGATTCCAAAATTGTTTTAAAAATCATCATTAATCTTTACTTACATTGTCTTACAATTTCCATTATTATCGTTAGTGAAAGTCAGTTCAAATATTGGTGTAGTTCGAAAGTGAAATGTACTCTCCATTGAATCATGCACCTACTCACTTGGTCCACAGGTGGTAGCACTACTTTGAAAGACAATAGAAACTCTTGGAGGTAGAGCTTCACTGGGGAAAGTAGGTCATCACATTGGAGGGCTTGGACAGTTTTTAGCTTCATGTTCCTTTCACAAATCCTTCCCTTCCACCACAGACTACATGCATCCTCTCAAACTATAAGTTAAAAGAAAGCTTCCCTCCCCTAAGTTGCTTCTTGTCAGGTATTTGGTCACTGTAACAAAAACCATAATTAATATAACTAATATCTCTTCAAGGTAATATTTATAGGCATTGTGTCTCATTTTATTATAACAACTAAAGGAAACCTGCAAATTCCATTGGAAAGTTCATAGTACAGCATAATGATAAGTGATTTTCTTATATTTATCTAATTAAACTATGAAACCTTAGAACCATTCTTTATTTACCTTTCCTTCCCCCCAATGATTCATATACACATATATAATCCACCAAGATATCCTGTCAGTTTTATCCCAAAATATTTGCAGAATCTGTTCAGCTTATCCTATGTCTCTGTCTCCCTAGGTTGAACTGTTAACTTGAGCATAGGCTCCCACAATAATGTTTTAATCAGTGTCCTAGTGTTTTGTCTTGATCTAGATGTGTCTTTCTCACCCATCCCCATAAAGAGAAGCTATATGTAGTGATCACTAAGAAATTGAAATTAGGTCATCATCTATCCTTATACAAACCATTCAACATGGAGGAGAATCTAAACCCTCCAACTTCAGGTTTCACAAAACATGGCTTCAATTCCAATTTTTCTTCCCCTTCTCAGTCTCCCTGATTTATCATTGGTCTTATTTTCTCACTGAATTATACTGCCCTGGGGTCCTTTGTTCTGTCCTTTCTGGTCCTAGAAAGCAACATGTGAGACTCCGTTATTTATACCTTTTACTCTATTAAATAGCGGAAGTCCTCTTTCAAGAACCTCATGTCCCATCATTGAATCCACTAAGGTGCAAACCCATGAGCAGAGATGCTGCTGCCACCTTCTTCATTAGAAAAGAACTGACTGTTTTACTTTTGGTTAGTATTTGCTCACAGCTTACTATCTTTGAATTCATAGAAATAATTTTGTTGACTTGGATGAGATAAGATAGAAGGTCAATTTGTATAAGGCATTTTATTCTAGAATTCTAAATTTCATTTACATTATATAAGATACTTAAAGTAATTAGCCTGAAGATGAGAAGACTATAGAGAGGTCAGTGAGGAGAAAAGAAAGGAGAAGCCAGATAATCAAAGAGCTGCAGAAACAGAATGGGGAGGAATCAGATTGTCATGGAAGCTTTGTAATTCCTTCAAGTCTTAAGTTGTCTTTTGGTGGGGGCAGGCACTTCGGCATTCTGATAATTGACAAAGTGAAATGATTAAGCTGTTCTTGATGAAGACATTAACACATTTTGTCTAAGCAGTGATGCTTGTCACTTTATGTGTAATGAGAAATGCTCTTTATCTTGTCAGTGACTGCTGTCTAAGGTACAAGTTCCTTTGATAAACAAATTCTACCTAATGTTAAGTTAGCCCCTCAGAAAAATTCCAGAAGTAAATTATGAAAGAGATCATTTTAACTATGTGAGAAAATTAAAATATTTTAGGGTGTAGAGTATTTAAATAAAAAGGAAAATAATTAAATTCTATTTTCTGACAAGATCACATGAATTTCTATTTGTTTAGCTATGAGAGAATGTTTAATAGTCTGTAACTTTCAATTTCACATGTTAATGTAAATCAAACACAGGCTAAATCATTAAGTTTGACAACAGTGAGGAATCAAATAATTTGCTAATATTTAATTTTATTTAAAGAATACCATATGAGAAAACTATCCATGCAATAGAAAAGTATATTTTTCTTCCATATGTAAGTCCATATATAGTGAGAAGAAGAAAGAAAATAAAAAACTAAAAACAGAAATTATAGGGTTATTTATATAAGAAATATTATAAGAAAAAAGTGATTTGAGAACTACATGGCCCAAATCTGAGATTTCCAATTCAGTATCTTTTAGCCTTAAGGCAACTGAAACATCAACACTATCAAAATATATTCACAGATTCAAAACCAGGGATGGGATTTACAAAACTAAAAAAAAATAAAATAATCGAAAAGATGCAGTGATCCACAGCCAAACATTAGGCAGATCTCAGGGAATTTTGTAGAAGAGGAGAATAAAGTATTGAAAGAATCAGAAACATTAAGGACAAAACAAGAAAATCTTTAGAATCAACTAACATGGGCACATAGGGGACAACAGAGACTGAACCACCAACCAGACAGCATGCACGGGATGTATCTAGTTCCATTTACTTGGTACTCATGTGAGACCTTTAACAACAGGAGCTGTCTCTGATTCCGTTGCCTGTCTTTGGATCCCTTTCAGCTAACTGAATGGCCTTATCTAGCCTCAATAGAAGAAGATGTGGCCAGTTCTGCTACAACTTGATATGCCAAGATGGTTTGATAGTCATGGGATGTCTCCCTTTCTCTGAGGAAAATGGCAGAGGCAGTGGCATAGAAATTGGAGAGGTAAAGGGGAAAGACTTAAGAGTGGAAGCACTGATCAGGACATAAAGTAAATACATTAATTAATTAAAAAACTCATACACATAGAGTGAATAAATTGTGAAAATTTCTAAAAAGAAATTTCAATTTAAAAATGCCAAAGAATCCAGATAGGAATTTCTTTAACACAACTGTGCCCTACATTACTTATCACCATAGAAGTATAAATGAAAGTCATAACTATTTATCACATCACCCCATTAGAATGGTTATTATTCAAAACAATTAAAAGTAATATTTGGCCATATCTACAAAAAATGAAAGCATTGATGAGAAATTGATATAACTACTATGGAACCAGTATTAAATTTTCCTCAAATGTTTGTCCTTTCTTAGTCACTGGATGAAACTTACTATGCCAAGATTACCCTTCAACCTACCAACTCCAGTACCCCAGAAGGGATTTATGTCCTATCTTATATGAGTGTTTAACTGCCATAGCTCAACTACTTTTCCTTGGATATTCATAGCAAACTTCCACATGCACTCCACCTTTCTGCTGTATCTACATTTCAACTTTCTTTTCTCCTGATCCTTAACTTTTCCAGAATCCTTTGAATCAATTCTTCAGCTTCATTACAAATGTACCCATTTGTAGGTATATTACGTGTACCTACAAAAGGGACAGTGTTCTCTCAATGCTACTAAACCAGATTTGTTCTTTCCTCTTTGAAGACAAAACAAATCAAAAACAAGCTAAGAAAAACAGGAACTTTCCTGAAGCTCAGATCTGTACCACCAGTGTCAATGGGTCCTTTGGGTTGGGTCATAAATCTACCACATGGATTCCTGTAATTAAAAGAGAAATAAGATTTAGAAACTGAAAGTTTCTAAGGTAAGTAGATTTATTTACAGTTTAGTAAAACTAAGGAGGGAAAAAGACTCCATGTATCAGCTAAAAGCAATGTTTTCCCCACTCTTTGGGTGGTAACTAGTTAGGAAAAATCTCAAGCATATGATCAGTCTCTGATTCTGCTGTGACTTACTGACTTCAACTGTGGGCCACACCTTTTTGGCAGAAGCAATATGCATCTCACAGTTTCAGACACTGTAAGGGTGACTACTTTCCTGCAGAGGAATTGTAATCCAGCAACATGGCTGCTCTGGCAAAGGATCACATCCAACAGCCTTCTAGGTCTATATGATCTAGTCAGAATGAAAACACAATGTGAACTACAGTATGATCTAGCTGGAATATTGACATGCCCTTAGGATGCACCTTTAATCCCTAACAATGAAGATAAGATTAGTTCATAAAAGGAAGAAGTCAGTTTTAAAGTGATGTCTAATTGAGTAGCAGACAAAGTGATGAATCAGAGAAAGATTTGACAAAATGAGTCAGAGATAGGATATATCCAACCCATACAAAAGCACAGAAAAGAGAGAATACTTAAGACCAGTGAAAGAAAACAATAGGGGTTAGCTATATAGGTGGCAGTTTTACTGAGACAGATTACACAGAGATATGGGTGAAGACAGAATGAACCAGAGAATAAGAATAAGCCAGAAGACTGAACATATTGCCTGAGTTAGTATGATGCTAAGCAGAGCAATTCAGTCAAAAACTGAGAGAAGCCAGATAGAATCAATCAGTTTGGAAAATTAAATTGTACAGAGACTAGAAGCTTCCTGGCGTAGTCCTAGGGATAGCTAGAACAGAGAAAGAAACTCTACGGGTGCAGCCCAAGCTGTGATTTGCACAGCTTTGGTATGGCTCTCATCTCACCACTTCATCTGGTGGAAATAAAAAGGATATTTACACTCTCCCTTTTCCCAGCAATCCAATAATCTCGGAACTGGTAGTCTCAAATGGGCCCTTTGTGGGAAACTTTCACTGTATCCTCATAGACTACTGATGCAAAAGTGATGTTCTACTCAAACTACTCATCTCCTTCCCCAATGTTGAAGTTCAGTTGATGACTTCACTTCCCTTTCATCAAAAAAAAAAAAAAAAAAAGAAAGAACAAAATCCAAGATTTCCACAATGTCCCATCATATATATCCATCCCCTTGTGTCTGAGTTTGGCTCTCTAAATTATTGTGATAACCACTGTATCTGAAATCCTAGACAAGAATGCTGGATAGGATATGGGTGTTCAGAAAAGAGCAGTTAAGGTCACTGTGAAAAGTGTGATTCATGGTCATTTCATTCATGACGTGAACTGTGTAATTATGATCTATTGAAGGAACATCAATACAGCACAGGTGGGTTTTCAAATGACAACATTAAATCAACTGACCCAATTCAAACTTATGCTATTTTCTGTGGGATTCATCAAAATAAATACTCTTGAAAGCATGAGACAAGGGAGTCTGTTGAGGGAGTATATTTAGTTCATTTTACCAGGGCATAGAAGAGAAAAAGAAGATTGGAGACAGATCCTGGGTGTTAAATTCCATCATTGGTTAATTGCAATCTCTAAGTCAATTAAATACATTTCACAGATGGTTCCCAACTCAATCAAAACTACTCAGGTCATGAAGATGGAATCACCATGTTAAAGAAGCAAAATACAAGATCCAGTTCACATCATAAAACCCAGTTAATGTGTGGGATATGATTCTCATTCCAGATACATTTCTGGGTTAATTTCTGTAATTGGAGGGGGTGAAAATTTAATCATGAAGACGCTCACAAATTAGTCAGATAGCATGACTAACAGGACCCAAGAATCTTTATTAAATAAACCACATTCTTTGCAATGAATTAAGAGCATAAATTAAGGAGAGTTTTGAGTCTTGATGGCACCCTCTATTCCATTGTTCCTTCCAACCTTGCTCTGTCCCTGTTCCCATCCCAGGTCACCTTTGGGCATACTAATGCCAAGTCTGCTTTTACCCAAAGTGCATGCTTCCTGTGCTGTCATATATCGGGAGGCTGTTGGATTTCAGCCCATGGAAGCAAATGAAATGGTTTTCTGTCAGACTGAATACTAATTATGTCTCCATGCCAAAGCTAGGTCTGCATAATGACATCATTTGCAAGTAGGTTGGAAGTGGAATTGCAAATAGGGTTTGCTTTGATATTTATGGGCATAAAGAGAGTGATTCCATGTAGCTAGTCTACCTGAATGTGTTGAGTTATTTGCTTTCAGAGGTTTCACTTTGGAAATTCAGGGTGTCTGGGTTATACTGTAGACAAGGTAAATTATTTATTGCCTAAATCACTGAGATCCCTTTTTGTTTCAAAACTCACAACTCAAATGCTAGAAAAAACTTTATAACAGCAATTATTCCTTTTGTCAAATGCCTGTCTTCCTCTTCCAGATAATTCATAAGGCTTAGCATAATTGACATTCATTCTGAGACAGTGTAATTTATGCTGCTGGTACCAAGACCTTTATGTCACTCCTAAAATCATCTCAGTTGTAAAATAAACAAATAGTTTCCTTCACTTAATCCCCTACAGTTTCAATGTATGTTCCACTCTTCTCTGATCTGCACAATAGGATCAAACATGAATCTAAAAATCACAACTTTTACCCCTTTTTTTAAAAAAAAAATTCTATATTCTTTGTTTGCATTCCAAATGATTTTCCATTTCCTGGTTCCCCCCTCCCCATAAGACCCATAAACCCTCTTCCCTCTGCCTATTCCCCAATCAACCCCCTCCCACTTTTCTGTCCTGGAAGTCCCCTACAATGCTTCATCAAGCCTTTCCAGGACCATAGCCCTCTCCTTTCTTCTTCTTGGGAATGGTTTAATATATGACTTGTGTCTTGTGTATTCAGAGCTACTGGGCTAATATCCACTTATCAATGACTGTATTCCATGTGTGTTCTTTTGTGAATGAGTTATCCCACTTAGGATGATATTTTCCAGTTCCAACCATTTGCCTAAGAATTTCAAGAATTCATTGTTTTTAATTGCTGAGTAGTATTCCATTGTGTAAATATTTGACATTTTCTGTATCCATTCCTCCATTGAGGTACATCTGGGTTCTTTCCAGCTTCTGGCTATTATAAATAAGGCTGCTATGAACATAGTGGAGCATGTGTCCTTATTGCAGGCTGGGGAATCCTCTGGATATATGCCCAGGAGTGGTATATCAGGGTCCTCCAGAAGTGGCATGACCAGTTTTCTGAGGAACCGCCAGACCGATTTCCAGAGTGGTTGTACCAACTTGCATTCCCACCAGCAGTGGAGGAGTATTCTTCTTTCTCCACATCCTTGCCAACACCTGCTGTCTCCTGAGTTTTTAATCTTAGGCATTCTGACTTGGTGTAAGGTGAAATCTCAGGGTTGTTTTGATTTGCATTTCCCTAATGACTAATGATGTTGAACATTTCTTAAGGTGCTTTTCAGTCATTTGACATTCTTCAGGTGAAAATTCTTTGTTTAGCTCTGTACCCCATTTTTCATAGGGTTATTTGGTTTTCTGGAGTCTACTTTCTTGAGTTCTTTGTATATATTGGATATTAGCCTTCTGTCGTTTGTAGGGTTGGTGAAAATCTTTTCTCAATTTCTTGGTTGCCATTTTGTCCTTTGACAGTGTCCATTGCCTTACAGAAACTTTGTAATTTTATGAGGTCCCATTTGAGGCTCAAATATACTGCTACACTTACTGTGCTCAAGTAGCTAAATAACTACTAAATACATGTTATAAAAGTAATGGTACATGGCTCAGTGTTAGACCATCCTTACATAATATGTTTAAGACTCTTGGTGTAATTGTTGATTGTTAGCAGTCTGAATAAGAAAGGAGGAAAAGAAAGAGAAGACATGTTTACCAGGAAGAAGAGGAAGAAGAGAAGAAGAGAGGGAAGGAGGGAGGGACAGAGGAAGAGGGAGAGATAAAAGGAGAGGACAAGAAACCTTATTTTGAGAAAAGAACAATAGAACATCGGATTGTGCTGGGTTACCCTGTCCTGTGGTCTGGGGAAATGACCCTACAGTCAGCTGTGTTTCACTTGCTTGAGCCTTGCTGATATTCGCTTATTTGGCATACCTGTTACTTGTTTTTATTATGTAAAACATAAAGGAACATAAGCTTTTTCCAAGTTAAACATGGCTGGAAGCCCTATAAAGTTTATTTTAGGAGATTAAACAATATGGATCACACATTAGGAAAACAGATTCTGTAATTATGACCAAATAGTGCAGCTGAAAAATATCAGTAGAGTCTTCCTGCTTCCTCTCTGGAATGCTAAAAAATAATCAGTGGAACCTGTTATGATATTAAGTATATGGTTTGTTCTGGCAGTCATAAGAAGAAATTATGTTTATTTATGTATCTAGTTCTATGGTTGAAAAGAATTATTTCAATATAAATAAATTATACATAAGACAAAGAGCTAACGTCAGTGGCCATGCCACAGAGATTGTCTGTGGCAGTCTTTATTCAGCATTACTCAATTTGCCAAGGTCACACAAGAGTTAGTACAGAGTGACCTAAAATGACATCTGACACCTAGCTTGATGCCTTTCTAGATATACAAGTTTTCAGTGCTGGAGCAGAAGTTTCATATGCCAACCATCCCATGTCTCATATTGAGGATGTTGAAAACTCAACTAGACTGTGTCAGTACATTTGACATTAAGCGGATACCATAGCACATTTAGCCACCATGATGATTTTTCAGTTCTTAAGATCTATGCCTCAAACACAAGGGAACCCACATTTGTATAGGAAACATTACTAAAGCTTAAATCACACATTAGTCCTCACAATGATAGTTAGAGACTTCAATACATAATTCTCACCAACAGTCAGGTCAACCAGACAAAAATTAAGCAAAGAAATGTTGGAGATAACAAATGTTATAAACCAAAATAGTCCAACAGGTATCTCCAGGACATTTTACCCAAACACAAAGTAGTAAACCTTTTTCTCAGTATATCATAAACGTTCTCCAAAAGTGAACACATACTTGGTCACAAAGAACATCTCAACAGACATAATAAAATTGAAATAATCCCTTGCATGCTATAAAACCACCATGGATTATAACTTGATTTCAACAACAAAAGAAATCCTACAAATTCAAAGAAACTGAACAACTCTCTATTGAACAACTGCTGGGTCAAGGCATAAAAATAAATACACCCTAAAATTCACTGAATACACAACATGCCATAAATTATGGGATACAATGAAAGAGGTACAAAGAAAACTTCATAGCACTAAGTGCCTAAATAAAGGAACTCAATAAAGGAAATAGCAACTCAACAGCACACCTGATAAAACAAACACAAAACCTAGAACTAAAAAAGGCAAGCTCACCGAAGAGGAGTAGATAGCAGAAAATAATGAACCTGAGGTATGAAATCAACAATACAGAAACAAAGAAAGCAATACAAAGAATCAAGGAAACAAAGAGTTGGTTCTTTGAGAAAGTCAATAAGGTAGGCAAACGCTTATCTAAAATAACAAGTTAGAGAGAGAATATCCAAATAAATAAAATCAGAAATGAAAATGGGCGCAAAACAACAGACACTGAGGGAATCCAAAGATTCATTAAGTCATACTTTTAAAATGTGTATTCCACAAAATTGAAAAATCTAAAAGAAATGGATACTTTTTTGATAGATACCACTAACAAAAGTTGAATCAATGTCATATACACATTTTAAATAAAACTATAACCCCTAAGAAAATAGAATCAGTCATTTAAAAAGTCCCAATCAAAACAAGCCCAGGGCCAGATGGTAAAAATTCTTATCAAAGAATTCTACAAGACTTGCAAAGAAAAGCTAATGTCAATCCTCCTCAAACCATTCCACAAAATAGAAATATAAAGAATATTTCCTAATTCATTTTTATGAGGCCACAGTCATTCTTATACCTAAACCACACAAAAATTCAACAGAGAATTAATGACCAATGTCTTCATGAACATTTATCCAAAAATACTCAATAAAATACTCACAAACTAAATCCAAAGACACATCAAGAAGATTATACACATGATTAAGCAGGCTTCATTCCAGAGATGCAGGGATGGCTCAACATACAAAAGTATCAGTCAATATAATCTGCCATATATAAAAGGTGAAAGAAAACAATCTCATATGATCATCTCATTAGATGCTGAGAAGGCCTCTGACAAAATCAAACACACCTTCTTGATAATAGTCTTGGAGAGACTAGAGATACAAGGGACATACCTAAACATATGAAAGATAATTTACAGCAAGCTGATAGCTGACATTAAATTTAATGGAGAGGAACTCAAAGCAATTTCTGTAAAATCAGGATCATGATAAGGCTCTCCATATCTATTCAAAACAGTACTTGAAGTTCTATTAAAAGCAATAAGACAACTTGAGAAGATCAAGGGAATACATTGGAAATGAAGAAGTTAAAATACTATTTGTAGATGATCTGGTAGTATACATAAGTGATCCCCAAAATCCTACCACAGAATTCCTACAGCTGACAAACACTTTTAGTGAAGGGGCTAGATACAAGGTTAACTAAAAGAAAAAGTACCCCCCACATAAAAATAACAAATGGACTGAGAGTGAAATTGGGGAAAGAACACATGCCACAATAGCCACATATAATATAAATGTCTTGGTGTAATTTTAACCAAGCAAGGGAAAGACCTGTATAGCAAAAGCTTCAAGTCTTTGAAGAAAGAAATTGAAGAAGATATAAAAGATAAAAAGATCTCCCATGCATATAGATCGGTAGGTTTAACATGATAAAAGTGGCTATCCTACTTAATTTTAATGCAATATAGATTCAATGCAATCACATAAAAATTCCAGCATAATCCTTATGTTGTACTTAAATGTACATTATTCAGTTTCATATAGAAAAGCAAAAGCAAGATAGATAAAAACAACCCTGTACAATAAAAGCACATCCCCGATTTCAAGCTGAATTACAGAGCTGTAGTAATAAAACACACATGGTATTAGCATAAAAACAGAAAAGTAGATTAATGGAATTAAATTGAAGACATGGAAGCAAATCCATACAACCATAGACACATGACATTTTTTATTAAGAAGTCAGAAGAATAGAATGGAGCAAAGAACATCTTTAACACATAGTGCTGGTCAAACTGGTTATAAGCATATATATATATATATGGCAGATTATACTGACTGATAGTTTTGTATGTTGAGCCATCCCTGCATCTCTGGGATGAAGCCTGCTTAATCAAGCATATAATCTTCTTGATGTGTCTTTGGATTTAGTTTGTGAGTATTTTATTGAGTATTTTTGGATAGATGTTCATGAAGAATGCAAATAGATGCATATATATCACTCCACACAAAACTTAAGTCAAAGTGGATCAAAGAACTCAGCATAAAACCAGATACACTGAACATAATAGAAGGGAAAGTGGGGGTAGCATTTAACATTCTGGTACCAGAGAAAACTTCCTGAACAGAACACAGATCTTGAAAGCATTTAAAAATGACAAACAACAAATGGGACCTCATAAAACTGAGAAACTTCTGTAAGGGCAAGGACACAGTAAATAGAACATAACAGCAGACTCAACAATGGGAAATTATTTTTACCAACTCCACATCTCATAGAGAGCTAGTTGCCAAAATATATAATAGTTTAAGAAAATAGACACAGAAAAACAAAATAATCCAATTAAAATTAGGGTATAGATGTAAACAGAGATTTCTTATCAGAGGAATCTTAAATGCCTTAGAAAGACTTAAGAAATGTTCAACATACTTAGCCATCAGGGAAATGCAAATCAAAGTACTTTAAGATTCCATCTTACACCAGTCAGAATGGCTAAAATCCAAAACACAAGTGACAGCTCATGCTGGTGAGGATGTGGAGCATCAGAAACACCCTCTCATTGCTGGTGGGAGTGCAAACTAGTACAGCCAATATAGACTCAATATGGAAGTTCCTCAGAATATTGTGAATTATCTGCCTCAAGATCCAGCTATACCACTCCTGGGTATATACTCCAAGTATGGTCCATCCCACCACAAGAACACTTATTCAACCATGTTCAACCTTTGCAACTACATTCATAATAGTCTGGAACTATAAAAAATCTAGATGTCCCTCAACAGAAAGCTAGATAAAGAAAATGTACATTTACATAATGGAGTACTACTCAGCTGTTAGAAAACAAAAACAAAAACAATGACATCATGAAATTTGCAGGCAACTGGATGGAACTACAAAAGATCATCCTAAGTGAGGAAACCCAGACCCAGAAAAACAAACATGCTATGTGCTCACTTAAAGGTGGACATTAGCTATTAAGTAAAAGCAAGCCAACCATGTTATAATATATAGACCCAGAGAGGTAACAAGGAAAGCTAAAGCACACGTGTATCTCCCCGGGAAAAGGAAATGGAATAGATTCTATGGGTAGAGATAGGGAAAAGAGGGATCAGACAGTGTATGGTGTGGGATAGAGTTCTTAGAGAGACTACTGGATTTGAAATGTCTGGAGTACTAGGGAGATGTAGAAACCTAGTACAAGGAGACAAGGATGGACCAGACACTCTGAAGCTAATAGAAAAGAAACTGGGGAAGACCCTTGAGGACATCAGTATAGGGAGAAAGTTTCTGAACAGAACACCAATAGCATATGCCCTAAGATCAAGAATTGACAAATGGGACCTCATAAAATTACAAAGTTTCTGTACGGCAAAGAACACCATCAAAAGGACAAATCGACAACCAACAAATTGGGAAAAGATCTTCACCAATCCTACATCAGATAGAGGGCTAATATCGAATATATATAAAGAACTCAAGAAGTTAGACTCCAGAAAACCAAACAAGCCTATTAAAAAATGGGGTACAGAGTTAAACAAAGAATTCTCACCTGAAGAATGAGAAATGGCAGAGAAACACCTTAAAAAATGCTCAACTTCATTAGTCATTAGGGAAATGCAAATCAAAACAACCCTGAGATTTCACCTTACACCAGTCAGAATGGCTAAGATTAAAAATTCAGGAGACAGCAGGTGTTGGCAAGGATGTGGAGAAAGAGGAACACTCCTCCACTGCTGGTGGCATTGCAAATTGGTACAACCACTCTGGAAATCAGTCTGGTGGTTCCTCCGAAAACTGGGCACCTCACTTCCAGAAGATCCTGCTATACCACTCCTGGGCATATACCCAAAAGATTCCCCAGCACGTAATAAGGATACATGTTCCACTATGTTCATAGCAGCCCTATTTATAATTGCCAGAAGTTGGAAAGAACCCAGGTATCCCTCAACAGAAGAGTGTATGCAAAAAATGTGGTATATCTACACAATGGAGTACTATTCAGCCATTAGAAACAATGAATTCATGAAATTCTTAGGCAAATGGATGGAGCTGGAGAATATCATACTAAGTGAGGTAACCCAGACTCAAAAGATGAATCATGGTATGCACTCACTAATAAGTGGATATTAACCTAGAAAACTGGAATACCCAAAACATAATCCACACATCAAATGAGGTACAAGAAGAATGGAGGAGTGGCCCCTTGTTCTGGAAAGACTCAGTGAAGCAGTATAGAGCAAAATCAGAACAGGGAAGTGGGAAGGGTTGGGTGGGAAAACAGGGGGAGGGAAGGGGACTGATGGGACTTTCAGGGAGTGGGGGTCCATAAAAGGGGAAATCATTTGAAATGTAAATAAATATATCAATAAATTTAAAAAAAATAGAAAAAAAAAAGAAACCTAGTACAGTGGAAACTCTGTGCTATCAATGGGAATGACCCTAGCAATGTCTCTTGGTAATGGGGGATATAGAGCACAAACTGACCATCTTCTATAACCAGGCAATTCTCTAGTAGTGAAACTGGGACATCAACATTGCCATAAAATCTTCAGCCTACAATTGCAATATCACAAGAGCAAGCGAGCATAGAACTTGTGGGAGTGGCCAACACATTTCTAGTCCAACTTATGGGCCACACCACAAGAGGAGCCCAAGCCTGATGTCCAGCTGTCTTGAAGTGAGGGGTTGTGCCCTGTCATATTGTATTCTGCTAGGCCATGTTTAGTGGATATACCTGGTTGGCCTGCTCTTTTGGGGGGCAGGAGCAGAAGGGGAGTGGATCTGGTGGAAGAAGGCATGTGGAATGTGGGGAAGGTACTGGGAGGAGTGGAGGGAGAGAGGGGAACTATTGTCCAGATAAAATGTATCAGAGAAGAATATAAGTTAAATAAATGAATGATCAAAATCTATGAAACTCTCCAAGAATAAATATATTTTAAAGGGGGCACAAGGTATACCTTTGTAAAAGGGTTAATATGAAGATAAACCATGTGAATTAAGGAGAGAAAGGTAAGCAAAAACTTACTGCATAACATATTTGGTAATATTTTTTTTCTCATATGTTTTTTCCGAAATAACTGACAACTTTGAAACTGTTCTTTAATCTTGACTCCTTACTATGTCACAAATGATTGAGCTTGTTGCATTTTGAACCCTAACATTCTAAACACTTTTAGGTAATATCTTTTTACATTCACCCTGAAATTGAGTTTGTTTTTAACAAACACATCTGTATAATCTTATTACTCTCTTAAAAATACAATAGATTGCCTACCAATATACTTTCAAAAGATCAACATATCTTAAATATGAATTAAGTGCAACTTTCTTTAAAATGTTACAATGATAAAATAATATGAGCTAAACTGTGATAAATATCCTAAACAAAATATATTATTATATCTGTACATGAGATCTTCATTAAGTCATCAACCAGAAATACAGCTTTATAAGGAAAGTCAATTAAATAGCCATCAGTGACATAATTCTCTGAAATTATAAATAGGTCCTGATATAATTTTTAAAATAAAAAATCCAAAGTGCTAGGAGTTGAAGATGCATCTTTATAAAGTATTTGTAAAGCATACTTGAGACCCTGGTTTCAATATCTGGCACTGGAAAACAGTCTTTCATTTTATTTATAAGAGGGTTATCCTTGGATAATTTAATATACCCTCAATCCTTTGCATTATTAATTAGAGTTTTTATTGTATGAAGTTAGGTCTTAAGCTCAGATGCTTAGGAAAGTATTACCAGTAGCAATAATCCTCATGACACTGAAAGCTCATGAATCATGTCATGCAATGGCTTAGAACTTTGATGTGGTTTGTGCATTGGAGGAGTGTTACCTCCACTGACAAGCCATTCTGAAAATATCCAAAGCACTGGAGCAATGCAAACATACTCACATGTTCTCTGACGCACCCAACTGAGAAGCCCTGTCTCTGGGACATCAGATACACTCTCATTCCCACTCTTACTGCTCTGGTCTCAACTATAGAATCAGTTTAGTAGCATGGCCCTGGAGACTTGTAAACTTTGGAGCAGCCACCACATCCTTCAGAAATGTCAATTAAGAGATACTTTATATTAACACCAAATTGTATTTTCTGTATCAATACATCGCTCAAACGATCATCCAAAACAGTGACTGTGACATGTCCTGTTATAACATTCTCGTTTCCTCACCAGAAAATCAAAAAGCATTTCTTTTATTTAACTCAGTTACTGAAAATGAAGTATTTGACATAATGAATGACAGAGCCTCATCAAATTAGAATATACATTTCCCTCTGTGCTGGCACAGCTCATTATATGCTACCCTTTTATTATTAATAAATATACAATCAAAAAGGATCTATAAGAGATATTGTGAATAAACTTACTAAAATTAAGAGAAACTACATCCTCATCATGCCCATTATTTGTCTTAGGTACCAAATTAGTAATGTTATTTACCTATAACTTTAGGGGGGAAATTCAATACGTTGGACTTTTCAGTGACCATTTCTCTGCTTGAGGAATTCCAATGTGAATTCTTTGCATCTTTTGATATTAGCCCAGGGTCTTTATCTTTCTTTCCTACAAACAGCAGTGTTTAAAAGGGAAGGGTATAGACAAGATTGCATTCCAGATGTATAATAGCTACAGCTTGAGTTAGGGAAGAGTGTGGATTTCCATCAGCAGGTAGAAGCCCTAATGTTTTGAGTTTGATATCTGGAACCCATGGGAAAAAATCAGATGGAATAGTATACATACTGAGACACACACACACACACACACACACACACACACACATACACACACACACACACACACACACACACACACAGAGAGAGAGAGAGAGAGAGAGAGAGAGAGGGAGAGAGAGAGAGAGAGAGAGTAAACGCTCAGGAAAAGATGTAGTTGAGTTGTTTTTTGTCAAATCAAAATGTTAAATATAAAATAACCCATTCTCATTATTATTTATATAGTGGATAATATTTTCTTTTATGATTACCATCGATGAAACACTACAAAACCCTCCACACAAGATATTGGAAATCAGTATTCATGAGAAGTGCAATGAGAGATGCATCATGGGCTGTGACATAGGCAGCGCTGCATCGATGGTATTAGAGAAGGGGAAGCAAGATGGTCCATAGACTTTTCAAGCAGTAGGTACGGTAAAGAACTTGAACTCTGCTGTGAATCTCTCAGGGGCTTCCTGGGGAACTCTGACCCTGTCATGCACTGACTGACTTTGTAAGCCTTCCTTTAGAATCAGTGAAAGTTTCCATTACCCAAAAGCACTTCAATTCTACTTGTTTACACATCAAGAACCACATGGATGATGCCAAGATTTGGTACCTAAACAATTACTAGGCCTTGGACCGAGGCTGGAGAAGCATCCTCTATCTCTCAGTGAGTGAACCAGGCAAACACTTCCCCAGGGGTCCCAATGTCTCTCTCTTCTCAAGGGAAAGTCTTTCTTTTTTTATTTTGTTTTTTGTTTTTTTGTTTGTTTGTTTGTTTTTGCTTTTTTTATTCGATATAATTTATTTACATTTCAAATGATTTCCCCTTTTCTAGCCCCCGACTCCCCGAAAGTCCCGTAAGTCCCCTTCTCTTCCCCTGTCCTCCCACCCACCCCTTCCCACTTCCCCGTTCTGGTTTTGCCGAATACTGTTTCACTGAGTCTTTCCAGAACAAGGGGCCACTCCTCCTTTCTTCTTGTATCTCATTTGATGTGTGGATTATGTTTTGGGTATCCCAGTTTTCTAGGTTAATAACCACTTATTAGTGAGTGCATACCATGATTCACCTTTTGAGTCTGGGTTTCCTGACTTAGTATGATGTTCTCTAGCTCCATCCATTTGCCTAAGAATTTCATGAATTCATTGTTTCTAATGGCTGAATAGTACTCCATTGTGTAGATATACCATATTTTTTGCATCCACTCTTCTGTTGAGGGATACCTGGGTTCTTTCCAGCATCTGGCAATTATAAATAGGGCTGCTATGAACATAGTAGAGCATGTATCCTTATTACATGGTGGGGAATCCTCTGGGTATATGCCCAGGAGTGGTATAGCAGGATCTTCTGGAAGTGAGGTGCCCAGTTTTCAGAGGAACTGCCAGACTGATTTCCAGAGTGATTGTACCAATTTGCAACCCCACCAGCAGTGGAGGAGTGTTCCTCTTTCTCCACACCCTCTCCAACATCTGCTGTCTCCTGAATTTTGGATCTTAGCCATTCTGACTGGTGTAAGATGAAATCTTAGGGTTGTTTTGATTTGCATTTCCCTAATGATTAATGAAGTTGAGCATTTTTTAAGATGCTTCTCCACCATCCGAATTTCTTCAGGTGAGAATGCCTTGTTTAACTCTGTACCCCATTTTTTAATAGGGTTGTTCGGTTTTCTGGAGTCTAACTTCTTGAGTTCTTTATATATATTGGATATTAGCCCTCTATCTGATGTAGGATTTGTGAAGATCTTTTCCCAATTTGTTGGTTGCCGATTTGTCCTCTTGATGGTGTCCTTTGCCTTACAGAAACTTAATTTTATGTCCTTGAGCCTGTGATAAGCAGAGTCCAGCCAAATCTTGAGATGCCTTTAATTTTTTTCCTATTATTCCAACAGAAAGTCCTTCGTTTTTTCTTTTCTTTCTTCTTTTGTTTTCTTTTATTTTCCTTTTTCTTCTTTTTATGACATTAATCCCTTGAAAGTCCATATTTTTTAAAAAATTTGTCTTTTCTCCTATTAGCTCCAAATTCGTCTACAAACCTGGTTAGAACATCAGCCGGCAATAATCATGGCCTAGCCTGATACCTAAGATGTCTTGGAATTTCCTCTACAAATTAATCTAAATATTTTTATCCACTCTCACATTTATTTCTTGAATATACGTGAGAGAGGCTGTATCATTCTTAGACTGCATCATGAATGGCTTCTACTCCAATTGCCAATACAGACTATTCCTGGAAAAAACAATGAGACCACAGAGCTCCCTCTAGAATTACCCATTGAACTGTACTTAGAGCATTCTAGGGATTCACTAGCCCACACCTCAGGAACATGTCCTTCCTTGTGTCAAAGCAGTGAGATCACTCAAACCCAAGCCTCCAGTGGCAGAAGCTCCTCCACCCAAGCCCAAGCCTCCAGTGACAGATGCTCTTCCTGCTTTTGTTTTTGATGGTATTAGACTTGCTGTTGATTTTTCATGAAAGGGGACTCTGCTGTATTTCCGCTGATTAATTTACTTTCCCCTATATTTCAAAACTTTGACAGCATTTGCATAGCTTTCGGTCTTTTCCTGTGGAAAAATAAACTATGTTTAGAGATGAATTGAATGAAGTTAATTCTTTGACAATGTTCTACAAGAATAAATTGCATATTCTGATGAATCCCTACCACCCTTGTTATCTCCCTAACTCCCACCCCTACATTCCCCTGTCTGTTCTCAGATTCATGACATTTTATTGTGTGACCCGTTGCCTTAATCAGAACCACATGTGTAACTTCTTGGTTAGTACTATTTGTCTCCAAGTCTCTTCATAATACATCACTTGGCAATGAAGGGTTAGGCTCCATGAAGTTCCCATTTATCCTTTACTGGATTTTTTTTTCAGGCAAATGATTTTATTAATCCCTCTATTTAGTGACAATTATAAAAAAGCCTGAATGTAAAGACTCTCACATTGTTAACATTTTAATAATTAAAAGACAGTTATGTTAATTTTGAAGTTCTTCCCATCTTTAGGACAAGGGAGGATTGAAAGAATAGCAGGTAATTGAAGCAGTTATTTGAATCACTATATTAAAAATTCCAATCAATTATATCTGCATTATCCAACTGTAGCCAGATAGATATTTAACTGAAATATATATATATATATATATATATATATATATATATATATATATATATATGTGTATATATATATATATGTATACATATGTATACATATATATATATACATATATATATATGTATATATATATATATATGGAATGCTTTATCAGCCCTTGTTGGGATCTTGATGAGCCAATTATTACACAGTAATCCCTAGTTGTTCAGCATCTATGACTTTAATGGTTGTGTGTAGAGCAGAAGATGGTATATTATAAACTTTCTTCCTTTCTTCCAGCTTCTAATTCTCTTCAGCACATTCTGTACAGTGTTCCATGAGCTTCAAAAGATAGTATAAATATCTCATTTAGGGATATCCATTTAACCATCTTCTTCAATTCATCATCTTCTAATCTCAGAATTGAAGATTATTTTGTAACTCTTCCTCATTTTTATTTTAGCGTATATTTTATAATATTTTGCTGAGTTTCTTGCATTAATTTAGTTATTCTTATTTTTATTATTTGTGAGTGAAGGTAGGAAAAAATTTTTTATTCGATATATTCTTTATTTACATTTCAAATGATTTCCCCTTTCCTGGATCCCCCGTCCTCGAAAGTCCCATAAGCCCTCTTCCCTAACCCTGTTCCCTGATCCACCCCTTTCCTACTTCCCTATCCTGGTATTCCTCTACACTGTTGCACTGAGCCTAGAAAGAAAAGAATTTCTTAATGTCATATTGCTAATTCCACATATTCTTTGTATAATTGTATTGATTCAAATGCAAATTAGTTTCATTGCTTTTATTTTTCTATACATATTAAAAGTGTTATTTTCTTTCCAGTACATTTTATTGAGTCATGCATTATTGAGTTACTATATATTATACATACATTAATGAATTATATATAAATTATACATAAAATACATATATTAAAGGAGGGAGACCTGTCCAGATCCAGGAATTTCTAATTCCATGGTCCTTTGCTTGACTTGTCTAAGAGTTGATGAGATATATTGCAGAATGTCAGATTGCTTCTTGCAAATAGGGTAACTTTTAGGAGGCTTTTATCTACTTTAGTTCATTGTATTCTCAGGAGAAAATGTTTTCTGTGTTCTCAGGTATCCAGGAGTCCAACAATGATTGAATGTTAAGATGAAACCAGTATCAATAATATACATTTAATACAATATGTCCTATAACCTGAATGAAGATTTCCTACAAGAGAAAAAGTGTGTATACATCATAGTTCTAGTATGTTCTTTCTCTAGAAAATTGCATAGTCTATTGGGCAAAGATGTTGTGAATTGGGATGACACGAAGGCTGCATCAGAAGTCTGTGTTGCAAAATGGACATATCAGTCGCTTTCTAATTATCTGGCCATCAAAACCTTTATATTTCTTAGTACAGAATACAAATCAGAAGAGACTGAAAAATTCAGCATTCACCTTTCAAATCTTGAGGTTGTTGCTTCTAACAGAGGAATATAAGGAAGTCTTTTTTTAATGGATATTTTCTTTATTTACATTTCATTTATCTTTCCTGGTCTACTCCATCCCCTGAAAACCCCTATCTCATCCTCCTTACCCCTGCTTCTATGAGGGTGTTTTCCCACCCACACACCCACTACTGCCTCCATACCCTCACATATCTCTACACTGGGTCATTGAGCCTACTCAGGACCAAGGGCCTCTCCTCCCATTGATCCCCAAGAAGGCCATCCTCTGCTGCATATTCATCTGGAGCCAGGGGTTCCTCCATGTGTACTCCTTGGTTGGTGGTTTAGTCCCTGGGAACTCTGGGGGTTCTGCTTGGTTGATACTGTTGTTCTTCCTATGGCATTGCAAACCCCTTCAGCTCCTTCAGTCCTTTCTCTAACTCCTCCATTGGGGACCTTGTGCTCAGTCCACTGGTTGGCTGCGAGCAGGGAAAGCTTTGGTTGCATTTAGTCCATTCACTTGCAGTTGTTCTGACTTCAGTGAGAAACCCTCCTAAAGTATGGTTAAAAAAAACGTGCCTGTCATTTTGGATTTCTGCTTCTGGTATGATGTTTTCTTTCTTTATATACCCTTATGAGGTTAGGCTATATTTCTGTCCTTAACCCCTAAAGTCAGATCTCTTGTAATTTAGATTTCTGCAATTTAGAAGGAATCAATCAAGGAATTTTCCAAATATTTTCTTTAGAAGCTAGGGAAGCCTGAAGGAGATCAAAAGCAGATTCTCTCCAATGGAAACTCTACCTTTGTGCAAGCAGTTCTTCACAACCCCTAGCAGACATTTATAAATCATCATCTCGCCAGTACTTAATTATCCACTGATACAGTCACCTCTGGGACACAGAGGACCTGTATCTTAGTGTTGGAGGTAGATGAAACATGACATATTGCCTTCTCTTATGGAACTGAGAGTAAATGGGGGAAGATAGTTATTCACATGAAAATGTAGCACAGAGACGGACAACCCAGACAGAGACAGACATATAAGCATACTCTAAGTCCACACAGCAATCTTAAAGAAGAGTTCAGCATATAGCCTTTGCCTCTTAACCTCAGGTGGCCCTCCGATGGGTGCCGAATAAAACACTTGCCATGTAATAAGTCTCTTGCTTTGTCTTCTTACATTTCCAATGAAGAATCGCAGAGGCTGTATGTGTGAAGGCTGTTTATGCCTTCTGTCCACATTCCTTCCTGTATTAGACACAACAGAACTAATGTACCCTCAGGCATGCTTTGTCTGAAAGTATGTCTTTGTTAGTTTTATCTTCCTCAGCCTGGAAAACAGAGGACTTATTTACTTAACTTACTCCTCTTGTAAGTTGATTGTGTGGCAAGGTTGCCATGTAACTCATCCTCCTGTTTACATGCTCACAGAGGTTTTAAAATGCTCGGCCCACTTTGAAATGGAACCTTTATGACAGTAATATGTAAAATTTTCATGCATGAACATATCTGCTTTTTGATTTTTGTGTATTTTCAGACTTTTGTGTACTTTCTATACATATGTCAATGTGAAAGCATCCTGTCTTGCCTAATTAATTTTTATATCAACTTGTTCTTTTGTCACTAGGATTGTACAAAGAAAAGTAACAGAAATTCACCTTGTAGAATTTCTCCACATTCCTTAATTATACTCCTTTACAATTTTGGCCTTAGGATGATAACTGTATTTTCTCTGAAAATATGAACTGAAACCTGTGTAATGTAATCAACCAGAGTCTAAATAATATTTACTCGTGAATGTCTAAAGGCAATATAATATATTGCTTACTGGGTAAAGGCAGAATCTCAGTAAATCACTTTTATAAAATCAGAGTGAATGAAATAAAAATTTATTATTGGAATAACACCCAAGTTGGGAAAAATAGAAGTGTTTGAGAATAAATGTATCTGAATAGCTATAAGAATATTATCAATAATATAGGTTACTCCCTCTTCATGTTATATCTTTATCCTAAAGACCAATAGGATAAAAAGAATGTATATATATATATATATATATATATATATATATATATATATATATATATATCATAATAGTTTTGGTTTCTTGGGGATAGAGGCAGAAGCAGAGAGAGATTAGTGTCTGCAACTGCATGGAAAATGGACCCACTGATTAGCTGTATGCTATCCAGGGAATCTAAACCTCCAAATGCAATAGCAGTGTCTATAAGATAGATATCACAATGTGACAGCCTACAGTTGCCCAAGACAACATATTTGCCTGACATAAACATTAAAAAGCAACTACATATATTGTCATGCAAAAAGCTGTTAACTCAGGTTCGAATGTCCTCCTGATGAAAATACAATTAATAATCCTGAGAAAGAGATACTAGAAAATACACATTGACAATTAGAATGACAGACATCACTGGCTAACAATCATCACATGACCTTACCAGATGCCTTCTTCATATACTACAAAATTTGAGGGTCAATCCTCAAATGTTCCAAAATGCCTAAAGTAGAGATTAACATCTTACAAAAGTAAAGGGTAAAGATCTTCTTAAATATGTATTATGTATGATATATATATATATATATATATAGAGAGAGAGAGAGAGAGAGAGAGATTTATATTATGAGCACAGTACAAAAACATTTACATAGCCACATTTACATTTTTGCTTCTGACTTCATGAATTCTAATAATTTTGGAGCATGACAATATAATCACTATTAATTTCATGTTTGTGTGTATGTGTGTGTGTGTGTGTGTATGTAATCTTATCTGTGTATATGGAGAAAAAAGTTAAAATATAATTTGTAAATAAGTGCTAGTAGTGTATATGAAAACTGTATACTGTTATACGTCTATTTGTAAAATTTCTAATTTTGGGGGGAAACATGTGTCAATATTTAGAGGTATTTGTGTCCATTCTCTTAGAATGTTCTGGCTAGAGGACAGAAATTTGGGTTACCATTTTACAGCACACAAGACTACTCTAATAAAAGCAATAACAGCAGTTCTGAGGTTAAAGATATTGTCGGATAGCAGTGAGGTCACATATAATGAAGGCATAGCTGAAGTACAAGTTGGAATAAAATGTTCTTTGAAAATATAATTCCACCTTCCCAGGTACAGTAGATACTTGAAATCAATAGTGATTATATTGTCATGGCCCCCAATTAGTACAATACATGGAGTCAGAAGCACAGAAGCAGATGTGGCTGTATAACTGTTCTAATAATATGCTCATAGAATGTGTCCATAACCTAGAGCCCCTTTTTGGTCAAAGCCCTGTGGATCTAGGAGTCCTCATTCAAGAGATATTAGAGATTTCTTCAGAACGCACCACGAGAATCCCATTAATGCCAAGCCAGTGCTGCTTTGTGAGCTAAGGGTTTGAGTGCCAAGAGAGCGGCATGTAAGGAATTTTCACTTTCATGATTTGTTAATCAAGAACAAAACTGAACTTGCAAAATGAGCAAAGAAAAAACTGTCTGCCGAGAAGTAATCCACAGGAACTTCTTTTTGCTGCCTAGTTATGGTTAATGACCAAAAGTTCAGAATCCTTAGTGTATCCCCCACTATGGAAAACATCAGGACTAACAGAGGCACTTGTCTAAGTTGATGATAATACAAAGTGGGCAGCATCAGAAGAACATTTGGAATTAGCTCTTCCAATTGATTTTTTTTTTTTACTTTTCCCCAGTAAAATATATTAGCCATCCAACATTAGCATATCTTCTCATGGAAAATTGCTGTTGAAAAAAGCAGATCACAGAAGATGTTGCAGAGCTCTGCAGATACTTCTAGAACCAAAATAATTCATTACCCCACATATATCAGAAGTGTTTCCTGAGAATGCTCATTCCTCTGTACCTGGGAATTTCTATTAGTAAAATAAGAGCTGTGCCACCCAAAGTTAAGCCTGCTTGCTCAGGAAGACTGTAATCAATGACAAGTCTATGTGGAAGTGCAAAGTACATGACTTCTATCTTCATTAGCATTGGTTCATAATGCCCAAGTACAGTCCCTACTCTTAGAGACCACTTGGGTTAGGCAACACAAAATTCTCTTTTATATTTTTTTCCTTGATTCCTACAAGAGTTGCTCTTTCATGAAAAGAGCCAATAAAGGGTTTCTAGTTAAGATAGTGGCTTAGAAGCTGTCTTTCTGTGACCCATTACAGAATGTCAGGATAATAAAGATGGACTTTATTTCAATACAGGAAGATCTGACAAAAGTTAAATATAAAATAAAATAAGCCCACATGAGCTCTATAAAATTCTCTGCAACATATATAGGAGAAGGCTACTTTATCTGCCCTGGGTGAGAGAGGATGCACCTAATCCTCTAGAAACTTGATGCCCCAGAGGAGGGGGATGAGGGGGCATCCTCTCAGAGGCAAAGGGGATAAGGGATGGGGTGAAGAACTCTGGGAAGGGGGAACAAGAGGGAGCAATGTTTGAGATGTAAATAAATAAAATAATAAAAAAATCTGGGCAACAAAAGAACTAAGAGCATCCACTAATGGTATCCAACTTCTTCTGCAGCGTGATAGGGTTAATGCATCTGCCAAAGAAGTGTTGTCTCACCCCTGGCCCTAGGTGCTGCACCAATAACAAACTGTAAAGAGATTGATCAGACTCTGGAGGTGGGACTGGGAGCTGAATATATGATAAGTGAAGGGACATCTAGAGGAACATTGGCTGTAGAAATTATTTTAGAAATACGATGTGGAAATTTGAAGCTGAGATTCTCCAGGAATGCCACAGAATAAATCAAATAAGATGACATAGCTCCAGCACTATCTGTAAACCTGACAGCATGGAAACAAAGCAGAACTGGAAAGAAATCCAATACTTCAATTATGCCAACTAGGATTGGAGAGATGCCTCAGCAGTTAAGAACACAAACTAATCCTCCAGAGAATCCAATTTCGATTCCTATCCTCCACATGGAAACTCGCAAGTGTCTGTCACTCTAGTATATAGGTATCTAATGCCCCTTTTTTTTGCTTTCTATAGGCACTGGGCACAGAAATGGTACACAGGTATGCACACAGGTAAGAAAGTGCACATTGAACAAACAAACAAGTAAATTTTAAGTCACCAAATCTTTAATACTAATAGAAAATAGAGAAAAGAACTAACTGTAATCCAATCAATCAGTAAGTATAACAAAACTCAGCTCTATATGATTTAGATTACTCCTTCCTATAATAACCTGAAATGTAAATGGCCTCAACTCACTATTTAAAAAGTGAGGACTAGCTGTTCGGATTACAAAGCAAGATTAATATACGTATTTTCTTCAAGAGAAACATTTAACTGGCAAAGATACTCTTGGCTTGTGAGTCAAATGATGATAGTTAAACTCGGTTAACTGGAATTGAAAAGCAAGGTGTAGATATAGCTATTCAAGTCTTAATAAAGTAGAATTACAGAAAAGTAAGAGATAAATTGAGATGTAAGAAATAGAAGGTTACAACTAGGACATTTAATTAACAGTAAAGACATTTATAAAGCATAATATGGAAGCCAAGTGCTGCAGAAACCTCCTGAAATATATCTAGACACATACATTGAAAGAGTTAACTACTGGAAGATAGTTCAGTTCTCTTAACTGTAGCTCCTGGCAACTGGACCACACACTAGTTGAAAGTTCCACATCCAAGAATATTTGAACAATACAAATTGGTCTTGTTCAGGGAGATTGAGAAAGAGGATTCTCATAGCTCACTGTCCTGACAACCTAGGTGAATTAATTGGTGAGCTTCAGGCTTACTGAGAAAATCTATCTCAAAACAAAAGGTGGAAGATGTTTGAGGAGGACATTAGATACCAACCATGCAAGCACAAAAACAAAAACAAGCAAAAAAAAAAAAACAAGAGGAAATTAAAGAACAAACTAGAGAATATAAAATCAGTAAAGAAAATTCAAATAAACAAAAAGTTTTGCAGAAGTGATATTATCCCAAGAATCATTTTAATACAAATCTTTAAATAACATCCAAATCTCGAGAAATCAAAGAAAAACACTGAAGGACTCACACTTCCCAATTTCAAGGCTGACAAGAAAGCTACAGTGGTGAGGCTTTCTTCACCACTGATACCTGCATAAGGATATACAGAAATATCAGTAAGTTTGCACTTATATATTGTAAATAAACCTTATATTCATGATCAAGTAATTTCAAACAATGTATCACCAAAATAAATTGTATGTAAAATTGTCTTTTTAGACAGGATCCTGGAAGCACAAGTGGCTACATGCAAAGAAAAATTTGAACATCCAAAATCATAGCACAATCAAAAGCTGATGCAAACAATGTTATGCAACATCCAAATGGTAGTAAAACTTCCTATTTGCAAAGAAAAGCACCAGAAGTGTGATGGTAGTGTACTGGCTGGTTTTGTGTGTCAACTGGACAAGCTAGATTCTTCATCAGAGATAAAGGAACCTCATTTGAGAAAATGCCTCCATGGGATCCAGCTGTAGGCCATTTTCTCAATCGGTAATCAAAGCCTAAGGTAGAGGGTGTTTGAGGAGGACCTTAGATGTTAACCATGCTGTCCTTGGGCTGGCAGTCCTGTGTTCTATAAGAGAGCAGGCTGAGCAAGCCATGTAAAGCAAGATAGTAAGTAGCACCTTCCATGGCCTCTGCATCAGCTCCTGCCTCCAGATTCCTGCCCTGCTTGAGTTCCTGTCCTGACTTCCTTTGGTAATGAACAGCAATGTGATGCAGAAGCAAGTTAAATAAACCCATTTTCCCCAACTTGCCTCTTGGTAATGGGAGTTTGTTGCAGCAATAGCAACCCTAAGACACATAAACTGTGAAATGAGAAAATATATTTTCATATCTTACATTTAATAAGAAACTTCTATATATAGTGTATATAAGAAATATTATAATCAAATAATACATAGATTTATAATCCAATTTTAAAGTTTATAAAAATACTTAGTTATTTAATTTTTTGTGGACTCTTTACAAGAGCACTGTGTAAGCATTTCTGCCACTAATTCAACTCATCCTACCTCTCCCTTTCCACTCCAATTCTTCCAATGTCCACTTCTCTCTTTTGAATCAAGATTTCTTCTTTAATAATTGCTGTTACATATATTATATATTTGTATATGGAAATACATTTATTTGCATATATGTGCACACAGTATATCAAACTGCTGAGGCAGTTTAACATTGCTCATATGTAGAGGGCTGATTATATAGGATTTGACAACCTATTTTGTTTCTGGAACTTGCTCCTGGAGGAAACTGGTTCCCCCTCTCTCACCAGCACTTGACTACCTCTATCTCCATGTAAGGGTGGGGCCAGGTGGAATTTTCCTATCCATTTTTGAACTGATATTACTTCAAAGAAGATAAGGAAAATGACCTATGAATACATTTAAAGATACTTGGTCATTAGGTTGTCAGAAACACATTACTTCACACCCATCTACTAAAATGTTCTTAATCAAAATGTCAGACAGACAATTGTTGGGGAAAATGAAAGGAAACTGGAATTGTCTTACATCCCAGAAAGGAGTATAAAGTTGCATATTTTACACATAAAGCAGCAAATTCTAAAAATGTTTAACTAATGACCAAAAATTTCCACTCTTAACTATCTATCAAGGGAAAGGAATAACACACTTACCTAAGGATTTATGCAGATGAAAAGCAGTCTTTATAATGGAAACAAAGTGTAAATAAAGGAGCTTCTCATCATCATAAAGATTGGTAAAGTTTAATGCCCCAGTGTAGGGGAATGCTAGTGTGGGAGGACAACAGGAGTGAGTGGGTGGGTGGGGGACCACCTTCATAGGGTGGTGGGAGAGGAGGGTTCCAAAGGGGAGACCTGGAAAGGGGAAAATATTTGAAATCTAAATAAAGAAAATATCCAATCCAAAAAAATTTTTAAAAAAAGAAAATGTAATTAATACATATAATAATATTCGGCAACACAAAAATTAAATCCTAGTGTATCTCATAACATGACAAATTTACATTTCCCTGATCACTAAGGACTTTGAACATCTCTTGAAGTGTTTCTCAGCCATTCATGATTCCTTAGTTGTAAATTCTTTGTTTAGTTCTATACCCCATTTTTTACTGGGTTGTTTGGTTTTTTTGGAGGTTAGTTTCTTGAGTTCTTTATATATTTTGGATATTAGCCCTCTATTGGATTTGGGGTTAATGAAGACGTTTTCCCCCAATCTGTAGGTTGTAGATTTGTCCTATCGACTATATCCTTTGCCTTACAGAAGCTTTTCAGTTTCATGAGGTCCCACTTATCAATTCTTGATCATACAGTGTAAGCCATTAGAGTTCTGATTAGGAAATTCCGCCCCTCCCACCCTGTGCCAATGAGTTCAAGTCTCTCACTTTCTCATCTATTAGATTCAGTTTTATGTTTTTTATTAGAGAACTGGGAAGTAAGAGAGAGGACTCAAAGGGAGGGACCTTAGATGAAATGGCCAACAGTGGGGAGAGGGAACTTGTAGAGTCCATCTCCAGTAGAAAGTCAGGGCATCAAGCAGAGGGATGGGATTGCTATCCCATAGTAAAAAACTCAGACCCAGAATTTTCCCTGTCTAAAAGAACTGCAAGGACAAAAGTGAAGAAGAGACAGAGGGAAAGGAGGTCCAGTGACTGGTCCAAATTGAGATCCATTTCAAGGGGACCCTCCAAGATCTGGCACTATTACTGATGCTATGGTGTGCTTGCAGATGGTGCGTGTCATGGCTGCTGTCCAAGACATTCAACCAGCCCTGACTGAGACAGAGGCAGATACTTACACCCAACCAATGGACAGAAGCCAGGGACCCCTGTGTTAAATTAGGGAAGAAGTTGTGACCCCATATGGAGAAGGGTGACCCCAAAGGAAGACCAGCAGTCTCAAAAACCCAAGATCTCTCAGACACTGAGCCATGAAACAGAGAGCATATACTAGATGGTAAGAGACTTCTGACACATATACAGCAGAGGACTGTTTGGTCTGACCTCAGTGAGAGAAGCAGCTCCTAACCCAGGAAAGACTTCAGACCCCAGGGAGTCAGGAGGCCTAGTAGGGTAGGGGGTGGAGACATCATCTGGGGTATAGGGGGGAGGAATGGGATGAGGACATGTCAGAAGATGGACAGGGAGGGGGATAACAACTGGACTGTAAAAAATGATTAAAGATAAGTTTTTTCAAAAGCCCCTTTATGACCAACTTTGTGATAAGACATGAACAATATCATCGTCATTAATTGATCTCATCCTAGCTTAAAATGTCTTTTCTCCTGAAATTCTAAAAGTTCTGCTAAAAATTCCCTCTGCATGGACTCTGTCTCACCTCTTCTTCTTCCTCCTACTCTTCTTCCTCTTCTTCCTCTTCTTCTTCTTCTTCTTCTTCTTCTTCTTCTTCTTCTTCTTCTTCTTCTTCTTCTTCTTCTTCTTCTTTTCTTCTTTTTTTTCTTTTTTCTTTTTATTCGATATAATTTATTTACATTTCAAATGATTTCCCCTTTTCTAGCCCCCCCACTCCCCGAAAGTCCTGTAAGCCCCCTTCTCTTCCCCTGTCCTTCCATCCACCCCTTCCCACTTCCCCGTTCTGGTTTTGATGAATACTGTTTCACTGAGTCTTTCCAGAACCAGGGGCCACTCCTCCTTTCTTCTTGTACCTCATTTGATGTGTGGATTATGTTTTGGGTATTCCAGTTTTCTAGGTTAATATCCACTTATTAGTGAGTGCATACCATGATTCACCTTTTGAGTCTGGGTTACCTCACTTAGTATGATATTCTCTAGCTCCATCCATTTGCCTAAGAATTTCATGAATTCATTGTTTCTAATGGATGAATAGTACTCAATTGTGTAGATATACCACATTTTTTGCATCCACTCTTCTGTTGAGGGATACCTGGGTTCTTTCCAGCATCTGGCAATTATAAATAGGGCTGCTATGAACATAGTAGAACATGTATCCTTATTACATGGTGGGGAGTCTTCTGGGTATATGCCCAGGAGTGGTATAGCAGGATCTTCTGGAAGTGAGGTGCCCAGTTTTTGGAGGAACCGCCAGACTGATTTCCAGAGTGGTTGTACCAATTTGCAACCCCACCAGCAGTGGAGGAGTGTTCCTCTTTCTCCACACCCTCTCCAACACCTGCTGTCTCCTGAATTTTTAAACTTAGCCATTCTGACTGGTGTAAGATGAAATCTTAGGGTTGTTTTGATTTGCATTTCCCTAATGACTAATGAAGTTGAGCATTTTTTAAGATGCTTCTCCGCCATCCGAAGTTCTTCAGGTGAGAATTCTTTGTTTAACACTGTACCCCATTTTTTAATAGGGTTGTTTGGTTTTCTGGAGTCTAACTTCTTGAGTTCTTTATATATATTGGATATTAGCCCTCTATCTGATGTAGGATTGGTGAAGATCTTTTCCCAATTTGTTGGTTGCCGATTTGTCCTCTTGATGGTGTCCTTTGCCTTACAGAAACTCTGTAACCTTATGAGGTCCCATTTGTCAATTTTTGCTCTTAGAGCATACGCTATTGGTGTTCTGTTCAGAAACTTTCTCCCTGTACCGATGTCCTCAAGGGTCTTCCCCCGTTTCTTTTCTATTAGCTTCAGAGTGTATGGCTTTATGTGGAGGTCCTTGATCCATTTGGATTTGAGCTTAGTACAAGGAGACAAGGATGGATCAATTCGCATTCTTCTGCATGCTGACCTCCAGTTGAACCAGCACCATTTGTTGAAAAGGCTATCTTTTTTCCATTGGATGTTTTCAGCCTCTTTGTCGAGGATCAAGTGTCCATGGTGTGTGGGTTCATTTCTGGATCTTCAGTCCTGTTCCATTGATCCTCCTGCCTGTCACTGTACCAATACCATGCAGTTTTTAACACTATTGCTCTGTAGTATTGCTTGAGGTCAGGGATACTGATTCCCCCAGATTTTCTTTTGTTGCTGAGAATAGTTTTAGCTATCCTGGGTTTTTTGTTGTTCCAGATGAATTTGATAATTGCTCTTTCTAACTCTGTGAAGAATTGAGTTGGGATTTTGATGGGTATTGCATTGAATCTGTATCAGGAGGAGTAGAAGGCAGGAAATCATCAAACTCAGGGCCGAAATCAATCAAGTAGAAACAAAGAGAACCATACAAAAAATCAACAAAACCAGGAGCTGGTTCTTTGAGAAAATCAACAAGATAGATAAACCCTTAGCCAGACTGACCAAAGGGCACAGAGAAAGTATCCAAATTAACAAACTTAGAAATGAAAAGGGAGATATAACAACGGAAACTGAGGAAATCCAAAAAATCATCAGATCCTACTACAAGAGCCTGTACTCAACACAACTGGAGAATCTGGAGGAAATGGACAATTTCCTTGACAGATACCAAATACCAAAATTAAATCAGGACCAACTAGACCATCTAAACAGTCCCATAATGCCTAAAGAAATAGAAGGAGTCATAGAAAGTCTTCCAACCAAAAAAAGCACAGGACCAGATGGTTTCAGTGCAGAATTCTATCAGACCTTCAAAGAAGAGTTAACACCAATACTCTTCAAACTATTCCACAAAATAGAAACAGAAGGAACACTACCCAATTCCTTCTACGAAGCCACAATTACGCTGATACCAAAGCCACACAAAGATCCAACAAAGAAAGAGAACTTCAGACCAATTTCCCTTATGAACATCGATGCAAAAATACTCAATAAAATTCTTGCCAACCGAATCCAAGAACACATCAAAACGATCATCCACCATGATCAAGTAGGCTTTATCCCGGGAATGCAGGGTTGGTTCAATATACGGAAATCCATCAATACAATCCACTACATAAACAAACTCAAAGAACAAAACCACATGGTCATTTCATTGGATGCTGAAAAAGCATTTGACAAAATTCAGCATCCCTTCATGCTTAAAGTCTTGGAGAGAACAGGAATTCAAGGCCCATACCTAAACATAGTAAAAGCAATATACAGCAAACCGGTAGCCAGCATCAAACTAAATGGAGAGAAACTTGAAGCAATCCCACTGAAATCAGGGACCAGACAAGGCAGCCCCCTTTCTCCTTATCTTTTCAATATTGTACTTGAGGTACTAGCTCGGGCAATTCGACAACATAAGGAGGTCAAAGGGATACAAATTGGAAAGGAAGAAGTCAAACTATCATTATTTGCAGACGACATGATCGTCTACCTAAGTGACCCAAAGAACTCCACTAGAGAGCTCCTACAGCTGATAAACAACTTCAGCAAAGTGGCAGGTTATAAAATCAACTCAAGCAAATCAGTGGCCTTCCTATACTCAAAGGATAAGCAGGCTGAGAAAGAAATTAGGGAAATGACCCCCTTCACAATAGCCACAAACAGTATAAAGTATCTTGGGGTGACTCTTACCAAACATGTGAAAGATCTGTATGACAAGAACTTCAAGACTCTGAAGAAGGAAATGGAAGAAGACCTCTTCTGTTCTTCTTACCTTTTCCTTCTCCTTCTTTTTCTCCTCCTTCTTCTCCTCCTCCTTCTTCATGTGTTATCTTAAATTTTTCAATTTCATGATTATTTTTCCTACTCAACACCTTCTCATTGTAGCAACTGTTTTTCATCATGTCATGTTAGCAACATGCAATTTCCTGAAAGAGATCAGATGTGCCTTCTCTTCTTGATGTCATGCCACAATTACAGAACAACCAGAAGCCCTTTATGGTCTCGCGCTTTCATCTATGCCTCCTAAGCCGTGAAAAGGAACATGTACAGAACATAAACCCTGCCCTACAATCTATGGCATCTTCTTTTTATGTATCTAGATTGAAACAAATATCTGGCACATGATGAGCAAGCACTCTACCACTAAGTCATAGTCTGGTCTGTCTACATCACCTTCTGTATCAAATACAACTGTACCGCAATTCAATTAATCTCTCTCAGTGGAGTCTATGCTTTCTTACACAGTGCTGTTCCCCCATTAATTGTGCATCTATCTATTCACAATGGGCAGTGATATAGTATCATTTTCTACTTATATTAAATACGAATCCACCCTGGGGTCTCCCTCAGTTTAGCTGTCACTGAGTTCAACTATGTCTATCTCTGCCTATGACATGGTCATTCTTTCTTAACTAGAAGACCAAGGGCTGTCAGTTTTGGAGTAAATCTTCACACTTTGTAATTAATCCTGCTCTGTGTTGTTTTCTACAGGAGTTAGCTCTGTGGGCTTTAGATGCCTTCAACCTGACTCTCCCCAATAGGTTATTATTAAATAGTATCAATCTCTATAAAAAGAAAACTCACCTTGGAGCTATTTGCTCTCATCCCAAAGTGTTTTCTAGTGATTAAAAAAATCTAAGACATCAGGTTCACTCTGCCTCTGATTTTTCTCCTCACAGTCATTTTTCAATGCATGCAAAGCTGTTTTACTCTTGAGTTTTATAATAAATAGCTGCCCTCTTAAAAGCCAGCAACCCAGTCTCCAGGGCTCATCTTCCTCTGCATCACCATCACCATTATTTTCCTGTAGTACATTCAACTGAAATAATTCCATTCGGTGTCAATTTCTTATTCTTCTCTGCTTGCTTCCCGTTCTGTATACTCCCTTCTTTCCCATCATGCATTCATATAAATTTTTCTAGCAGCCTCAATTTCTATTCCACGAGTTTTTTTCAACTAACTCAGGGCTCTTTCGTGATTTTTAAGACTCTCCAGATACCCTCAGAAGACTCAGTGAGCTCAATTTCAACATCACCTCATGTTCATCTGCTTGCTCTATTTTCACCCATACTCCTACTGTCAACCAATATCAACATGCTGTTCTGTGATAGTCTGGGTTAGCACCCACATTCCCCTTTAAACTCTTGGCCAAAGGCTACAGACTCACTCTGACATTAAACCTTGCTCATTACTTCCTTTCATAATTATCCAGTTTGGTGACTTTTCACCTCTCTTATGGAAAACTGTTACACCTCCCAATCTGCTTTTAATTTCTTCACATTGTGACATGTGATTGCCACTGTCATTAGGTGTTATTCAAAATGTTAGCTTTATTAACTCAATGATATAAAAATCAAATGTGGTAAGTGCATACTTACTCTGTGCCAGGACTAGCTGCATGCTGATAACATAAGATTCATCAAGTTAATCTTGGAACTATTTTCTTGTCGAGAGAGAAATGAATAAACTTGACCCCAAATCAAGCAGTGAGTAATGGACTGGAGAAGTTGAATTTAAGGTTTTGCCAAAGTCCACAGATGAATACAGATTGGCAAACGTACTTTAAAGCCTGCATTCGTCTTCTGCTTAAATCTAAACTCATAAACTTAATGCTTAATTTTAGCTATAAGATAAGTGTCACTGTCTTATTTTCAAGTTAACAATTTTCTTTGCTACTTTCTATAAGACTCTATCTACACAAAACTGGGACATATTTCTTTGGAGTCTTGGTATCTCTTTCCCTAAAAATTCTGTAGAAAAAATACCCTGCATGTGCTTGCTCAAATCTAATATCATGACGCCCATATCACCTTTATTTTTCAAACTTTAAACATCTCAAACTAATGCTCTAGTTCTACAAGATAACTCCTAAGTAGCTAGAATTTTCTTTATAATCCTCAGTTTCCTTTCCACTTCCTGAACCCACTTGTCTAATCCATTACAATCATAAACCTCCTAAAAAAATGCTCAGATGTCATTCTTTCCACTAAAACGTTGTCCTCCAACATAAGAATGATTACAATAAACTTATCTCTCTGAGACACCCATTCAGTTTGTACCTGTATTTTCCCACAATGTACATTGATTGCTTCATTGTGGTTCTTCACTTTGTCTTTGTTTTTTTAAGCTGAGTCACTGGATAAAAACTTCATTTAATTAGCACTGAAAATTCTCAACCTTGAAACTATGATTGAATTACAGTTAGTAGCCATGTAGTATTTTGAAAATTACTGCATTAGCTCCCAATTTGCTACCTTAAATCTCTCAAATGCTTCAGTTAAGTAGAAAAAGAGTTTAGTATATAGGCCAAATCTCAGGCCTTAACCCATATTCTGTACATCTACTTATAAAACTCTACTACCTCCATCCTTGATAATGATCATAACAATAGCTACAGCTTAGGGCTTCATGATAGCTAATATTAATTAGAAAATGAAAGTGTATATATTTTGTCAGCATGTAAAAATTATTATGTATTATAATAGTAACTTTAAAAAAGTAAAGGTTCACACAGAGCTTAGGTTCCAGTCCTTAGGCCTGTGGCAGGAGCCTTCAGATCTCTGCTTCGGGATCCAGAATAGCCTGGGCTACAACACCACATATCCAGGCCATGCAAGAGGCCTGAGGAGCACCCAGAAGGCGGGCTGGGAGGAGTCAGTGTGCTCTGGTGAGTCCAGCAGGCCCCGAGCAGGAGCCTTCAGGTGTCTGCTTTGGGATCTGAACAGCCTGGGCCACAGCACTCAGTCTCCAGGAAGTGCAAGAGGCCTGGTGCGCACCCGGAGGCAGACTGGGAGAACACAGCTTGCTCAGGTGGGTCGGTCCCACATAGCTTAGATTCCAGTCCAAAGGCCTCTGGCAGGAGACTTCAGATCTCAGCTTCAGGATCCAGAGCAGCCTGGGCTACAACACCACATCTCCAGGCCCTGCAAGAAGCCAGAGGGGCACTGGGAGGCCGGCTGGGAGGAGTCACTGTGCTCTGGTGAGTCCAGCAGTACCCGGGCAGGAGCCTTCAGGTGTCTGCTTTGGGATCTGAACAGCCTGGGCCACAGCACCCTGTCTCCAGGCAGTGCAGGAGGTCAGCTGTGCACCAGAGGCCAGCTGGAAAGAAGCAGCTTTCACTGGTGAGTCCAGCATTGACAAGACCAACTAACACCAGTGAGAAATAGATGGCAAAAGGCAAACACAGGAACGTCACTAACAGAAATCAAGGCAATATGGCAGCATCTGAAGCCAATTCTCCTTTAACAGCATGTTCTGGATACCCCATCACACCAGAAAAACAAGATTTGGATTTAAAATCACTGGTCATGATGCTGGTACAGGAACACATGAAGGACATACATAAAGAAATTCAGGAGAAAATGGATCAAAAGTTAGAAGCCCTTGCAAGGGAAACACAAAAATCATTGAAAGAAATCCAGGAGAATACAAAAGCCAATAATGAGGAAACACAAAAAACACTTAAAGAAATACAGGAGAACTTTGGTCAACAGGCTGAGGTCATGAAAGAGGAAACACAAAAATCTCTTAAAGAATTACAGGAAAGCACAAACAAGCAAGTGAAGGAGCTAAGCAAAACCATCCAGGATCTAAAATCAGAAGTAGAAACAACTAAGAAAACTCAAAGGGAGACAACTTTGGAGATAGAAAGCCTTGGGAAGAAATCAGGGGACAGAGATGCAAATATCAACAACAGAATACAAGAAATAGAAGAAAGAATCTCAGATGCTGAAGATACCATAGAAACCATGGACTCAACTGTCAAAGAAAATGCAAAATGCAAAAGGCTTGTAACCCAAAACATCCAGGAATCCAGGACACAATGAGAAGACCAAACTTAAGGATTATAGGCATAGATGAGAATGAAGATTTACAACTTAAAGGGCCAGCAAATATCTTCAATAAAATTATGGAAGAAAACTTCCCTAACCTAAAGAGAGAGATGCCCTTGAATATACAAGAAGCCTACAGAACTCCAAACAGACTGGACCAGAACAGAAATACTTCCCGTCACATAATAATCAAAACCCCAAATGTACTAAACAAAGAAAGAATATTAAAGGCAGTAAGAGAAAAAGGCCAAGTAACATATAAAGGAAGACCTATAAGAATCATACCTTCTCACCTGAGACTATGAAATCTAGAAGATCCTGGGCAGATCTCATCTAGACTCTAAGAGAACACAAATGCCAGCCAAAACTACTATACCCAGCAAAACTCTCAATCACCATAGATGGAGAAACTAAGATATTACATGACAAAACCGAGTTTACCCAATATCTATCCACAAACCCAGCCCTACAAAGGATAATAGGAGGAACGCACCAATACAAGGAGGGAAACTTCATCCTGGAAAAAGCAAGATTGTAACCTTCATTCATCAAACCCAAAAGAAGATAACCAATCAAATTTAAAAAATAACACCAAAAATGACAGGAAGTAACAATCACTATTCCTTAATATCTCTTAATATCAATGGGCTCAATGCCCCAATAAAAGACATAGATTAACCTACTGGATACGTAAACAGGACCCTACATTTTGCTGCATACAGGAAACATGCCTCAGTGTCAAAGACAAACACTACCTTAGAGTAAAAGGCTGAAAGACAATTTTACAAGCAAATGGTCTCAGGAAACAAGCTGGAGTAGCCATTTTAATATCAGATAAAATTGACTTTCAACCCAAAGTCATCAAAAGAGACTCTGAGGGACACTTCTTGCTGATCAAAGGAAAAATACAATAAGAAGAACTCTCAATTCTGAACATCTTTGCTCCAAATGCAAGGGCACCCTCATTCATAAAAGAAACTTTACTAAAGCTCAAGCACACATTGCATCTAACACAATAATTGTGTGTGACTTCAAAACTGCACTTTCCTCAATGGACTGATCAGGAAAACAGAAACTGAATAGGGACACAGTGAAACTAATTGAAGCTTTGGACCAATTAGATTTAACAGATATATACAGAACATTTTATCCTAAAGCAAAAGAATATACCTTATTCTCAGCACCTCATGGTACCTTCTCCAAAATCAACCATAAAATTGGTTTACAAAACAGACCTCAACAAATATAAGAAGATCGAACTAATCCCATGCCTCCTATCAGATCACTATGGAGTAAAAGTGGTCTTCAATTGCAACAAAAACAACAGAAAACCCACATACACATGGAAACTGAACAATATTCTACTCAATGATACCTGGTCTAGGAAGAAATAAAGAAAGAAATTAAAGACGTTTTAGAACTTAATGAAAATGAAGACACAACATAGCCAAATCTATGGGACACAATGAAAGCAGTGCTAAGAGGAAAACTCATAGCACTGAGTGCCTCCAAAAAAAAAAAAAAAATGGAGAGAGCACGCACTAACATCTTAATGACACACCTGAAAGCCCTGGAACAAAAAGAAGCTATTTCACCAAGGAGGAGTAGAAGGCAGGAAATCATCAAACTCAGGGCAGAAATCAATCAAGTAGAACCAAAGAGAAATGGTTCAACAAAAGAATCAACAAAACCAGGAGCTGGTTTTTTGAGAAAATCAACAAGATAGATAAACCCTTAGCCAGACTAACCAAAGGGCACAGAGACAGTATACAGATTAAAAAACTTAGAAATGAAAAGGGAGATATAACAACAGAGACTGAGGAAATTCAAAAAATCATCAGATCCTACTACAAAAGCCTATACTTAACACAACTGGAGAATCTGGAGGAAATGGATAGTTTCCTAGGTAGATACCAAACACCAAAATTAAATCAGGATCAAACAGATCATTGAAACATTCCCAGAACCCCTAAAGAAATAAAAGGGATCATAGAAAGTCTCCAAACCAAAAAAAGCACGGGACCAGATGGCTTCAGTGCAGAATTCTATCAGACCTTCATAGAACACCTAACACGAATACTCTTCAAACTATTACACAAAATAGAAACAGAAGGAACTCTACACAACTCGTTCTACGAAGCCACAATTATGCTGATACCAAAACCACAAAATGATCCAACAAGAAAGAGAACTTCAGGCCAAGATCCCTTATGAATATTGATGCAAAAATACTTAATAAAATTCTTGCCAACAGAATCCAAGAACACATCAAAAGGATCATTCACCATGATCAAGTAGGCTTCATCCCAGGGATGCAAGGATGGTTCAATATAAGGAAATCCATCAATGCTATCCACTACATAAACAAACTCAAAGAAAAAAAACCATATGATCATCTCATTAGATGCAGAAAAAACATTTGACAAAATTCAGCATCCTTTCATGCTAAAAGTCTTGGAAAGAACAGGAATTCAAGGCCCATACCTAAACATCATTAAAGCAATATACCGCAAACCGGTAGCCAACATCAAACTAAATGGAGAGAAACTTGAAGCAATCCCACTAAAATCAGGGACTAGACAAGGCTGTCCTCTCTCTCCATATCTTTTCAATATAGTACTTTAAGTTCTAGCTAGAGCAATTAGACAACATAAGGAGGTCAAGGGGATACAAATTGGAAAGGAAGAAGTCAAATTATCACTATTTGAAGATGACATGATAGTATACTTAAGTGACCCGAAAACTTCCACCAGAGAACCCCTACAGCTGATAAACAACTTCAGCAAAGTGACTGGTTATAAAATCAACTCAAGCAAATCAGTGGCCTTCCTATACTCAAAGGATAAGCAGGCTGAGAAAGAAGTTAAGGAAATGACACCCTTCACAATAGGCACAAACAATATAAAGTATCTTGCTGTGACTCTAACCAAACAAGTGAAAAATCTATACGACAAGAACTTCAGGTCACTGAAGAAAGAAATCAAAGAAGACCTCAGAAAATGGAAAAATCATCCATGCTCGTGGATTGGCAGGATTAATATAGTTAAAAAGGCCATCTTGCCAAAAGCAATATACAGATTCAATGCAATCCCCATCAAAATCCCAACTCAGTTCTTCACAGCGTTAGAAAAAGCAATTCTCAAATTCATCTGGAATAACAAAAAAACCCAGGATAGCTAAAACTATTCTCAACAACAAAAGAAATTCTGGGGGAATCAGTATCCCTGACTTCAAGCAATACTACAGAGCAATAGTGTTAAAAACTGAATGGTATTGGCACAGTGACTGACAAGTGAACCAATGGAATAGAATTGAAGATCCAGAAATGAATCCACACCCTTATGGTTACTTGATCTTCGACAAAGGAGCCGAAAACATCCAGTGGAAAAAAGATTGCCTTTTCAACAGATGGTACTAGTTCAATTGGAGGTCAGCATGCAGAAGAATGAGAATTGATCCATTCTTATCTCCATGTACTAAACTTCATTCCAAGTGGATCAAGGACCTCCATGTAAAAGCAGACACACTGAAACTAATAGGAAAAAAACTGGGGAAAACCCTTAAGGACATGGGCATACGGGAAAGTTCCTGAACAGAACACCAATAGCTTATGCTCTAAGATCAAGAATTGATAAATGGGACCTTATAAAATTACAAAGTTTCTGTAAGGCAAAGAACACTGTTAAAAGGACAAAACGGCAACCATCAAATTGGGAAAGGATATTCACCAACCCTACATCTGATAGAGGGCTAATATCCAATATATACAAAGAACTCAAGAAGTTAGACCCCAGGGAACCAAATAACCCTATTAAAAATGGGGTACAGATCTAAACAAAGAATTTTCACCTGAAGAAATTCGGATGGCCGAGAGGCACCTTAAGAAGTGTTCAACGTCATTAGTCATTAGGGAAATGCAAATCAAAACAACTCTGAGATTTTACCTTATACCAGTCAGAATGGCTAAGGTCAAAAACTCAGGAGACAGCAGGTATTGAAGAGGATGTGCAGAAAGAGGAACACTCCTCCACTGCTGGTGGGGCTGTAAGATGGTACAGCCACTTTGGAAATCAGTCTGGCGGTTCCTCAGAAAACTGGACATGACACTTCCGGAGGACCCTGCTATACCTCTCCTGGGCATATACCCTAAGGATTCCCCAGCATGCAATAAAGACACATGCTCCATTATGTTCATAGCAGCCTTATTTATAATAGCCAGAAGCTGGAAAGAATTCAGATGCCCCTCAAAGGAGCAATGGATACAGAAAATGTGGTATATTTACACAATGGAATACTACTCAGCAATTAAAAACAATGAATTCACAAAATTTTTAGGCAAATGGTTTGTTCTGGAAAATATCATCCTAAGTGAGGTAAACCTGTCACAAAAGAATACACATGGAATGCAATCTCTGATAAGTGGATCTTAATTAGCCCAGAAGCTCTGAATACCCAAGGCACAAATCGCATAACAAATGATTCCCATGAAGAAGTATGGAGAGGGTCTTGATCCTGGAAAGGATTGATCTAGCATTGGAGGGGAATATAAGGAAAGAGAAAAAGGAGGGAGGTGATTGGAGAATGGATGGAGAGAAGAAGGTTTATGGGACATATGGGGAGGAGTGATCTGGGAAAGGAGAAATCATTTGGAATGTAAACAAAGAATATAGAAAATAAAAATATTTAATAAAAAAGAACTATAAACAAAATTAAAATTGTCACAAAAAAATAAAGGTTGTAAAGAAAGATTTAAAATGGTTCCAACAAATGGGCCTTTTGTGCTTTGCAGGGGAAACTTCCTGGCAGGTGAAAAATAATAAACAAACTTAATTAAGGGGTGACTTCTCTGGTCAGTATAAAGAACAGAGCAATTTTAATCCTGGCATGCAGCAGACTCTGGAAGCTTTTCATATTCAATAATTTTCCTTAACATGAAAAAGTTGAGTGCTCCATTAGTTCTGGAGAGGAGGTCTAATAGAATCAGGTCTGTAATAGGGGCATTAAGCCCTCTTGCATTATAGGAAATTATTGAAAAAGCCTGCCAGACTCCGATTTCCTTGCCAAAATATGACTATGGATACTCAAGAGTGACATCAAGTCTGACAAAGCTTTCACTTTAAATAGCTGGAAACCCAGAGGGCAGTGTAGACTGTCGTTCTAGAGCAAGAGTTGGAAAGGGGAAAGATGCATCTCTCTGCGCATTAGAACAGGTACTTACCTCCAGACATGACTCAGGCTATTTAATGAAAACAAGAGGGGGGTTTACATTGTCTGTTTTCAAATTGCATTTAAACTGTATACCAGAAGTGAAAATTAAGCCAATATCAATAGTTAAAGTAAAATCATACTTTTATTTTACTCTTACAACTGTTACTATTTGAGAATGTTAACTCCATTATAGTAAAATTAAAGAAAGTTTAACTGTATATTTTTTGTATTACCTTTGAGAGGTAGATCTTCTTATTATATTTTTATTCCAGTAACTTAAAGTGTGTCAAAATGTCTATTATTATGTTATCCTCACGTCCTCTTTCCTTTCTTTCTTAATCAAAGACAGGGGCTCCTATAACCCAGGCTGGTCTTAAACTCACCAATGCTGATATGTTTCTGTGTTGATACTTCTTCAATGCTGTGTGAAGAATATGAGAATTCAACTTAAAGAGAAGAAAAGTACATCTGACCTATGATTTCAATGGTTTTAATCTGTTAGGTCTAGAGAGGTGTAACAAAGCAACATCCATGCCACAGTGGTTCACTTGTAGGAAGGGGCAGGGCAGTATTCCAAAGGATATGCCTCTGAAGGCCTGTATCTCCCACCAGGCCCAAATCCATGGTTTTGCCATGGCTAGTGAACCTTTTTCCTAGAAGTGTCATAGAACTTCAGAGAAGTACAAGGAGATATAGGGCATGGACTTCCATACACAAAACTATGAATAAGTGCTAAGACATGCAACATGCACGTACTCCTTTCATGAGATTTAAAGTGATACCATCTAGTAAACATTTTGGATTGGAGGGACTTTGCACCCATGAAATCTCAACAATATGGTTACTAAATAGGATCTGCATAGCGATAATACCAGTTGGCATGTCAGCATGGATAGTGAAATCTCTAAAGGTCTGATCCCTACGTGGAGAGATAAAGGTAATAGACTACTGCTGTAGAGAGAGTGCTAATCAGTTTTCTCCAAAAGGAACCCCCAGTCCCAAGTGGTCAGCCCTAAGCTCAAATATATTTATACAATACTAATGGATGCAATGGGTTGTGTATGTATGTGTATAAGTGTGTTTATGTGTGTATGTGTTTATGTGTTCATGCATATGTATGTGCATATGTATGGTGTGTGTATGTGTATGTATATATTGGTCTTGGTAACAAAATAATTAAACAAGACAAGATCATGAATTTGAGAGAGAGTAGGGTATTGAAAAAGGTGAAGAAGAGACAGGAGTGAAAAATTAAGTAAATTTAATACTGACACAGGAAATTCCCCTTTAAAAATAAGTTAAAGATATTCTGGTGGAGCTATTCATTAGTTCAAATTTCCCCAATATATAATTATGGGAAATAATTTAATAATTGATGCACTTGTCAGCCTAATTAAATGACAATGCAGATTGACCATCACAGTTCACCATTATAAGTTTCAAGTCTACCCATTAATAAGAATCTACATGGGTATTTATGACTCTAGTCTAATACATGATTTTTATAGCCTATATGATATAAAGCTTATGATATAAAGAATAAGATCAATGACTAGTGAGAGATAGCGTACCATTTTTCTAGTAGTGTCAGAACTTCAGAGAAGTACAAGGAGCTATAGGTCATGGACAAGGGGGACTTCCATGCAAAAACAAAAAACAAAAAAAACAAGAATAAGTGCTAAGGCATGCAAGTACTCCTTTCATAAGATTTAAACTGATGCAGTTGGGCATCCAACTGCCTCTTCTTGGTAAAACGTGCCCTATCTACTTTATAGCTATCCTATCCACAAATGCACTGCCTGTATCTTAACCCACTGAAATGAATAAACTTCAGAATAACTTCTGAGCAGGAATTTTCTTCATATCCTGAACTTCATGAATCCTCAAGGATTCACGTCACCACCTGATTCATGTAACTAACAACCAGATCTTTCCTCATGCCAGTGTGCAGGAGACTTATTTCATCTCATTGTGTGCTCAAGATCCTTTATGAGTCCAAACATCTCATTATTCACAAAAACTTTTCAGTGAGTGAAATTTAAAAATGAAGGTAAAATTATTCTGTGCCAACCAGATACATATCTTCTCAACAGCTTAAGTACAACCAGTATCCCATTTAACCTTCATTTTCATTTTATAATCTAACAAAGCATTTGATAACAACTTTCCCTATTCCTTTATTGTAACTATTAAATGAGAAGTACAAGTGCTTTTTCAGATTTATTCTTTACTGGGCATTATCAGATTACAATAATTCAAAAAGACAGAACAATAAAAATCTTCATTTAAAGAAAGAGGTGTTCAGAGACATGATTAAACTAACATAGGGAGAGAGGAAATTTTTATTACCGCATTACTTTGAGATGGGTGTTCCAAGCACTTCTAAACTTCTAAGGAAACTAAGCAGTAATTTTAGTTGTGTTGATACATGCTTTAAAAGGCATAGGAAAATGGGCTGGCTTGGAAATTAGATAATAAGAATAAGCTTAAAGTCACTGCAACCCACCTCTCAGGGCTAAGGTTAATTAGTGTTTTACTCTAGGATGTGTCAATTATGCAATACACAAAATTCAGTATAAGGAGAAAGAACCTTAAGTTTGCTTTCTTACTCTTTTCATTCAAGTATATGTTATTGTTCTCTTTTAAAGCTAGAAGATTACAAAACAACTCTGGAGAAGGTGAGTCACAATGGACTGTAGCTGCATAGAAATGGTATATAACTGCAGGGATGTGAACAAGATACATTCATGTAAGTAAATACTCTGGTTCAGTCTTTTAAACACAAAATACACCTACTAGACAGAGCTCCTCTGCATAGACACAGAAGAACAACAATGGAAAGTCCACTGCCACCTTCTTGATGAATAGCAAATATAGTCCCTATTTTTTTTAAATTATATATTTTTATTTTCTATATTCTTTGTTTACATTCCAAATGATTCTCTGGGTATATGCCCAGGAGTGGTATAGCAGGATCTTCTGGAAGTGAGGTGCCCAGTTTTCGGAGGAACCGCCAGACTGATTTCCAGAGTGGTTGTACCAATTTGCAACCCCACCAGCAGTGGAGGAGTGTTCCTCTTTCTCCACATCCTCTCCAACACCTGCTGTCTCCTGAATTTTTAATCTTAGCCATTCTGACTGGTGTAAGGTGAAATCTCAGGGTTGTTTTGATTTGCATTTCCCTAATGACTAATGAAGTTGAGCATTTTTTAAGATGCTTCTCCTCCATCCGAAGTTCTTCAGGTGAGAATTCCCTGTTTAACTCTGTACCCCATTTTTTAATAGGGTTGTTTGGTTTTCTGGAGTCTAACTTCTTAAGTTCTTTATATATATTGGATATTAGCCCTCTATCTGATGTAGGATTGGTGAAGATCTTTTCCCAATTTGTTGGTTGCCGATTTGTCCTTTCGATGGTGTCCTTTGCCGTACAGAAACTTTGTAATTTTATGAGGTCCCATTTGTCAATTCTTGATCTTAGAGCATACGCTATTGGTGTTCTGTTCAGAAATTTTCTCCCTGTACCAATGTCCTCAAGGGTCTTCCCCAGTTTCTTTTCTATTAGCTTCAGAGTGTCTGGCTTTATGTGGAGGTCCTTGATCCATTTGGATTTGAGCTTAGATTCCCAGTTTCCCCCTCCCCATATGTCCCATAAACCTTCTCTCCACTCATTCTCTAATCACCTCTTTCCTTTGTCTCTGTCCTGGTACTCCCCTACAATGCTAGACCAAGCCTTTCCAGGATCAGGACCCTCTCTTTACTTCTTCATGGGAGTCATTTCTTATGCTAATTGTGCGTTGGATATTCAGAGCTTCTGGGCTAATTAATATCCACTTATCAGAGATTGCATTCCATATGTATTCTTTTGTGATTGGGTTGCCTCACTTAGGATGATATTTTCCAGATCCAACCATTTGCCTAAAAATTTCGTGAATTCATAGTTTTTAACTGCTGAGTAGTATTCCATTATGTAAATATACCACATTTTCTGTATCCATTCCTCCATTGAGGGACATCTGGGTTCTTTCCAGCTTCTGGCTATTATAAATAAGGCTGCTATGAACATAATGAAGCATGTGTCCTTATTGCATGCCAGGGAATCCTTTGGGTATATGCCCAGGAGATGTATATGGAGCTTCTGCTGCTTCAAAATATTCCAGTCAGAGTTTAGAGCTCACTTCTAAGTGAAATATCAAAGTGAACAAAATGTATAGGAATTCCAGATCACAAACTATCCTTTTGCCTTCTCTCCTCTGCCTTTTTGCCTTCCTTCCTTCCTTCCTTCCTTCCTTCCTTCCTTCCTTTCTTCCTTCCTTCCTTCCTTCCTTCCTTTCTTCCTCCCATAATTTTAGCTAACTTTAAATCTAAATGATAGCAGTGGGCTGCCTGGTCTGTACTCAGTGGGAGAAGATAAAGCTAACTCTCCAGAGACTAGAGGCTCCAGGGAGTGGAGAGGCTTGGTGGGGGTGGGGGGCATCCTCTTGGAAACAGGGGGAGGAGGAATGGGATAAGAAACTGGGGAAGAGTGACTAGGAGGAGGTAACAACTGGACTGTTACAAACAAATATAATTAAAAAATCTAAATGATGTCAATTTTCTAATTAAATGATCCAAATGAATAGAAGATATTAAAATCTGAGCTCATCTATTGTTGCACACAAGGAATGAAATTCACTAGCAAAATAAAACCAGCATTGAGTTTAAAGGATGAAAAAGAATTCCAAGCAAACAGAACTGGAAAGCATGCATATATAGTAGTGCTAATGTCTGACAAAATAGATTTCAAACCAAAACTATTCTGTAGAGATGAAGAAGTTCATTTCCTGTTAATTAATATAAATCATAATTCCAAACATCTGTGCACCAAACATTAGCAGTTTCATAAAGCAGCCATTATTACATGTAAATACATAAGTTGAGTTTAATGAAAAATAGTAGGTGGCTTCAGTATTTCACTCACATCATAGACAGGTCATTCAGAACCCTCTGAAAAATCAACAAAGAATATTGGAGTTACATAACATTATAGATCAAACTAGGCTTATAGGACATTATAGATCAAACTAACTTAACAAACATGCAGAATATTCTACTAAAAATGTTACAAAACACATATTATCATCAGTTCGTGTAACTTTCTCTAAAAAAGACCACATTTTAAGATAGAAAATATGTCTCAAATAAATGAAAAAATAATTTTTATACTTTGTATTTCAATAACAGCAAGAAAAACTATAGTACCCATGAGGATGGATCAGCACAATACTATCAGAGGATGAGTAAATTATCAAAGAAATGAAGAGAAAAACCTAAAACTTTTGAGAATTACATAGAAATAAAATTACTCCAGAACCTGTGTGATATAATGAAAGTAGTTAAGAGGAAGTTTTGCCTCCTCTTAATAAATGCCTACATTAAAACAAACAGCAGAGAAGTAGAATGTGCAATAAATTGTATTTTTTGTTTTTGCAAAATACATGTATAACAATGACAAAAAGAAACGATTCAAAACAGATGAAAGAAGATGAAAGACCAAGGAAAGAGATGAAGGGGAGAGAGAGGGAGAGAGAAATAGAGACAGAGTCAGAGAGAGATAGAGACACAGAGAGAGCAATAAAACATAGATCACGGGGCCTCACTTTACAAAATTCCAATAAATTTGGGATTGTAGAAAAAGCATTAACTTTTTTTTACAAAAAATATGCTTAACAAAATTAAATCAAGAGGATAAAAATAGACAAAAGGGTGCACGAAATAAAAAAAACAAAAAATAATTCTGCACAAGAAAAGAAAAATTAATTGAGAGACAGACTACAGAATTCAAGAAAAAATTTGCTAGTTCTACAACTAAAAAGCAGCATATCTAGAATACATGAACAACTCAAAATCTAAGGGCAACACACAATAAATGGGATAATGAAATGGACAAATAGTTTCCAAAAGATAATATATGAATAAAAAACAAACATATGAAAAATATTTACCATCCCATTGGGGAAATTAAAATTAAAATTGCATTACATAAAAATACATTTTTACACATATGAACTTTAAAAGAATAAATACAATTATTAACAAAAAAGCCGTATAAAAATTTCATCCTAGTCACCTGGCTATTACAAAGAAAACAAATAACAATATATTCTGGCAAGGATATGGGGAATAGTGAGTCTTCACACACACTGGTAGAAAAATAGGTTAAATGAGTCATCATAGACAACAGTATTCAGATAAAAATAAGAAAAAAAGGAAAAAAAAAACCCTAAAAATAGGGCTGAGAAGTAGCTTAGTCGATAGCTGATAGCCTGCCTAGTATACACAACACCTATGCATACAGGAGGAGACATGTCTCGTTTTATATTTAAAATACTGTAAGTCAACCCACTTGGGGTTATGTGCACATGAATATTTAGTGCTGCACTAGTCACAATAGCTAGGCTGTGTGGCCAGTATAAATAACTGTATTAGTTATACTTCTCACAACAACAACAGCAACAACAACAACAAAATACTTGACAAAGGTAAGCTAAAAAGTGAAGAGTTTGGGTCTGTGCCTAGTTTTCCACCATAGTAGAAAAAGGCAAGATGCCAGCAGTGTCGGGTGGCTGGTCATTTTGTATTCCCTTAAGAATACAGAGATCCCAGCCACATGTGTAGGAGGCCTTGTCTGGCCTAAGTAGGAGAGGATGTGCCTAATTCTGTAGAGACTTGATGCCCCAGAGGGGAGGATAGCCAGCTGGGGTACCCTCTCAGAGGTGAGTGGAGGGAGCATGGGGGAAGAACTCTATCAGTGGAGACCAGTAGGGGGCAACATTTGGGATGTAAATAATTAAAAGAGGAAAAAATGAAAACAGAGATAGATGAACGCTAGTGCTAATCTCAGTTTCTTCTTTTTATTCAGTCTTTAGCTTGTAAAATGGTACTGTTCCTATACAAAGTTGATCTTCCCACCTCAATTAAACCCTCTGGAAACATCCTCACAGACGTATCCAGGCATTTTTCCTATAGGTAATGTTAAATGTATTCTAGTTAACAATTAAGAATAACACAGGAGTTGTAGAGATGAGTCAGTGTTTAGAAGTGTGTACTGTTCTTCCAGAGGGCCAGATGTCAGTTTCTAGCACCCACAAGTGGCTCACAACAGGCTGGTAACTCCAGCTCTAGGGGACCTGATACCTCTGGCCTCTGCAGACAACTTCACTCATGCACACATAACCACATACACACTATAAACAAACAAACAAGCAGATAATACAATTTCTATCAATAGGTGAAAGGAATATATATATATACATATATATATTCATATATATATACATATACATATTTTCTAATATATGGATGTCATTTTCATGAAAATAGATGCAATCTAGATCACTCCTTTTTGTTAAATAAGCCAGACTCATAAGGACAAATATCAAATATCTTTTATTGGTTTACTCCAGATTACACATAAATACATTAAGCCACTTATATATTTGTATAAGTGTACATATAGATCATTATGAACAGAATAAAACAAATAGGATATTGGGGAAGTGTGAAAACCATTGGTAAGGTGGGAGAGAATGGGAAGATGGGACCAGAATATGTTTATGAACTCTAGACAGTTTATATTTGGATACAAAAGATACATCTTCATTAAGTGAGCATTTGAACTTCACAATTTTATTTTGAGATAAACAAAAAGATCTGTAGAGATCATAGCTCCATCCAATGCATACCGAGTCATAAGAAAAATATGAGATTTTCCTTGAGGAGAGTCAATTAGCAGGCTATTCACAGTTATAATTAAACCTATCCTGTGAGTGCCGCTCTAAGCATAGCTAGTATCAAAGTGCACCACACACTATTTGATATTACTCTAAGGGTCAGGAGCTTTCTTGTACAATCAATATACTAAATACTCTTTATGACCATATAGCAGCCTGGAAGCTGGGAGCTTAATCAATAGTTCTGGTCTGAATCCTGAGTTCTCTTTACCTCAAATCTCAAACCTCTTCAAAGATCTCAACAAGATATAAGGGTTATGAAATGGATGTTCCAACTTGGGAGGATGAAGGGAGGTCAATACATAAGGAGGGGGGGAACAAGAGACAAATAAGACAAAGGCTATTTGATAAAGCCTCAAGAATTACATTAGTCTATATTTATCCACAATTATATAATATCTGTAAATGTCATTACCAGACATGAGAAAACTGTCTTTCTACTTGACTGGTAAGGGAAGTCTAAATAACTCCTCAAACAATATAGATTGTCAATGTTGCCCTTGGGTGCCCCTCTGAGGTTGAGGATGGGTCCCTATTGCATAAGGCACTACTTGCATAGGACATAGGATTCAAATGGTTTAAACTGAATCTGACCTGAAAGTCTCTTTCCTGTAGCCTAACTTCCATAGTACTGAACAATTCTATGCAAACTGCTAAGGAAGGGAAGCAATTCAAGTCTCTTACCCAGCTGCAACTCTTATGAACTGTGATGGTTACTAGCATGGCAAGGTAGAAATAGTATTCACATGTCAGTATCAACAAACAGCTATCTAATTCGACTTAAGGCCACTCAACATGCTAACATTCTAAATCTCATCTTTATACCCACAGCTAAGGGTAACTACTACTGCTTACCAAAGAAGCCTCTCTCTATAGTATATAGAGACAAGTCATAGAAAACCAGAACTGAACACAATCTAGAAATCAAAAGATCATGGGGACTCTATCCCCAGCAAATACATGGACATCTCCATCTTTGGCTCGAAGAATATTAAGGAAGAGGGACTGGAAAGATTGCAAGAACTGGGATAACAAGAAGCCAGCTGTGAAAGTCTCTTCTAGAAATAGCTTCATAATAAGTACTGCCAATGACAATATTGATGAACATATTTATGTTTGGTGGAGAAATTTTTATGGGGTCCCATTCCTAGTAAAAGATCCAGAAGCAATGGTTGACTCCTAGAAGAAGGAGAGTTAGCCTTTCTGAGGGACGGGCCTCATGATCATTTGCAAGTGGTGAGCTCTGAAACCGTATGTAAGCAAACAACAAAAATGGACTCAGCATGTTGTATATATTTGTGTATATGTGTATTCACACATATATGTTATGTATCCTATAATAATAATAATCAAGAAAACAAGACTATCAACTTTAAGGGGGTGTAAGAGTGGTTTGAGGGAGGGTATCTGGTAAGGTCAGGGGCAGAAAGAGAGGATGGAAAGCAATACAATCCTACTTCAAATAAAAATATGTGAAAGATAAAGATTATGGTTTAATGAATTAACCATTTACTAGTCAAATTTAATTCATATTAGTCATCTTCTAATTTTGTCAAAAGAATGTTTTACTTTTCCATAAAAGACTGTATGTGATCAATTTTATTGAAAATATGCCTTGCTCTATGGTTACATGCTGTAAAGGATGAAATAGGTATTCATTACTAGTTCCACAATCATGTTAATAACATGAACCAAGTTCACTAGGCCTAAGATGGGTCTACAGAATAACCTCTGCATATGGAATAAGCAGGATATACAGTGATTCACTTCAACACACAGCAGCGCAGGGCAGTCTCCTGGGATGAAGTAATTGCATTGCTGGAATGGTATGGCTTTCATTGAATCTTCTGAATCAAATAATCATGAGTAAGGTGGGAACCTTTATCCCTCACAACTGGAGATGATCCAAAGCTCTGTGGTATGAGAAGACAGATGAAAGGTAAGAGCCTGTTATAGATCCCTGAGTGCCTCCTAGCACTTGTGAGAAGCCTTATTCTAGGAGGCTCTTTCCTAATGCAGCATACTTATACACCCTTTCAAGGTTCCTGATGAAATGCCCACATTTGCTTTGAAAAGCCTTTTCATTCCTCAAGTGGAAAACCCGTTTTTCATGTTGGAATTCAAGAGTCCATCAGCGTTCACAATACTGCTAAACCACAGCACCCTCTGCACACCACCTGCCTCTTCTCTGGGCATTTAATCTTCACTGCATAAATTCTGTTCTCTCATGTGATGTTTTTCTGTTGTAAAATAAAACCACCTGCTCCTTGTCCTCCTGGCGTCTGACTTTATATTTGAGCTGACATAGAGCAGGAGTCCCATAATCATGTTAAAGTCTCTTCTTTATATCAACTTTCTCATGGCTGAGATTCAACTTAAATATGAACTGCAGCAAAGTCCCTTGCTCAGTACATGTTACTTTGATGCTTTTGCAATTTTTTGTTATAAATTACCCACAATTCTAATTACAAAGATATTAGCATGACTATGTAGTAAAAACTATCGCCCGGTCAATTTTTAATTATATGAGGACAGACACCATCTTCCCTTTGGATTCTAATCCTATTGTTGGTATCTCACAGGATTGATACATTATTTATACTCAAAATATCTCTTTGGGTTAATTATCAATCTCTATGATAGTATGGATGAACTTTAGATTCATATGCAAAATCAAAGAAGTCACATGGCTCCATCTAATGTAAATATACAAAATACTAGACTATAGTGACACAGGATGTCAGTGGTTTCCCAGGCCTGCACAGGAGAGATGGATAGGAATGTGGAAATGACTGCTAATAGATGGAGGGTCTTTTTTTATAATTATAGAAATACTCAAAAATTATACTGCTGTGATGATCAATTCTGTTAATATGTTTTAAGTGACTGGATTATACATTTGAAAATCAAATTGCATATGAACAAGACTATTTAACTAGTTAATGAATAAATGGTGAATGGATTGAAAGACCAACTCAACACACTTGTCTTCTTGCTCTGCAAAGGAGAAAGAGAAGAGGAAATGTGAACCCTGTGACACAGACCTTTTTACTGTAAGCACACAAAGAAGAATTTCTGTTCATGAGACACTGCCAAAACCTCTTTTTTTCACTTCATTTCCTCTGAGTTCATGGGACAGTGCTTGTTATGGTTTCTTCTAACTTCCAGTCATATTGCTGATTTCCAATTGAGCTTTAATTATATTCATAATAATTTCTAGCAAATCAACTGCCATCTGTTTCCTCTATTCGTTCTTTGAAGCCATAATGGACCACTTGAAAAGTGGCATTTTAGCCACCAGTAGGAGTAGACAAGTGATAGCTATCAACTTCTTCCTCTTCCTTCTTGCACAATGCTGCAGCTCGCATCCGGGTGCAGGCTATAACTCTAGGAAGTGCTGTGGATAATGAAGGAAAAGCTCTGTATTTCACGAGTGGCCAAATCAAGTAGAAAGAATATTGCAAAACTTCTTTCAGTTTAATTTTAGCCAGGTAAAATTCCAGGGCATTTATTTTGAAGAAATGTCCTATTGTGGAGACAACAAATTCTAGAATTAAAATGGTGGCAATACTGGCACTACCATGAGGGAAGGACATGCTCTAGAGTTTAAAAAGATAAATTTAAATATTAATTCCATCTTGTACTGGCTGAAAGCTGTTGATGAGCTCATTCACTAATGAGTCACATTTTCATCTGTGAAATGACATGAGTAACAATTTAGGGGTCTTCAAAGGATAACAATCATTTGATGAGTTGGATGACACCAAATAGCTTCTGGGATATTGGGGCTGTTGAAAATATATTTGGTCCTGACTAACGATGTGCATGAAAAACACAACTTGAACTTTTTCTTTTCCAAGCAGCAGTTTTCCAAACCTAGAAATGATGCTTGTGACTTTCTGACTGACAGTTATCAGAAAAAGAAGAAAAAAAATCTATTATTGGTTTCATGGAATCAGAAAATAGCCAAGACCCATAAAAGCCCATAGACAACACTGTGTGCTGTACATATGAGAACTGCAGAAAACAGAAAACATCATGGAAATACTAAAATGAGAAAGTCTAGCAACTGGGAGAGGAGAGTGCATGAACGGGATGTGTTTTAATGGAGTTCAGTATGTTTTAATAGAACTCTTCACAAGTAATAACCAGTTAGTCATTTATTTACCATGTAGCACAATGTCAGAAAAGTTAATTTCTCAATTCCCCTTGGTAGGTAATTAGTACCTGCCCTGGACATAGAAAATAACCAAAGATAACATAGTCAAACTCATTATTGAGGGTAAAATTGTTTCTTTTCAAGTCAATCAAATGGCTGAATTGCAGAAAGAAGAATAGTGAGTTTCAAACCAGTGTGGTCCTCCTACAAAGGGTTGAAACAGAATTCAGGCCACGGCAAGACAGCTGAGAGATGGCAACCTTTAAAATCGGGGCGGAGGGCAGTCAGTGGAAGACTAAGGATAGATCTCATTTATCTATGTTGGACAATAAATGAAATGAATAAAATAATGAAAGGTAAATTTGCAATATAAATATTCTTTTTAATGTATAGCCAAAACAGATGAGAAAATGTAAAGCAAAGATGATCTGGGTTTTTGTTTGGTTGGTTTTGTTTTGCTTTTTAGATAGACAATGCCTAAGGTAATTTATTGTTGTCAAAGCAACTTTACCAAAACTGTAAAGAAGTTTTGTGGCCTGGAAACAAATTACCTGAGTCATGATAAATCAGGAACACCAGGGAAGGCAATCATGACATTATAAAATGCTATCTAAGTCCATGTTCCTCAAAAATAACATCAGCTACTAGCTGAGAAAGGGAGGTGAAAGTATGGTATCAAAAGAGATGTGAAAATAAAATGGTATAGAATGGTAGCTTACAAACCTAAGGAAGAAGGTGAAGGAGAAATTAAAATCTTTAAAGTATTTTAAAACTCATAATAGGTAGGCAGGAACTGAATTACAGCAGAATTCCTATCTAGGGGCCAGAAGGGGAAATTTGTAGGGAGATTCATGTGAAAGCCAGAGGAAGAAGATAAAGGCATCATGGTGATCGCACACACAAGAGAGAATCCCAAAGTGAATAGACAATGGAAGAGCAATTTATGAAGAAGTGATCTTGGGGAAGACAAGCTAGCAATGGGGAAAAAATTCAAATGAACAGCCTCAGCCAAATCAAAGGGAAACTATTACAAGGGAAGCATATGCCACCACATGTACAGAAACATAAATATGAGACGGTATTTCCTAGCTATCAGGACAAAACCTGCAGGATATTCCTAATAAAAAGGAAGCAAACAAAGCAAGTCTCTGGCTCGCATTAGCCCAGGACATTGCCATGACTCGAAGTGCACCCACACAGCCTCGTTTTTTATTCCAGCCGGAAGACATATTGTATAAGATGGAAACATTATGTTTAAACAAACAAGTAGGGAGGGGGAAAGCATCCAGGAACTAAAGCAGTAATGATTCCTTCATTTATACCCACTTGAAGATAGAAAATCCACAAACATAATGTAGGATTAAAGTAAGTCAATTCTAATTGGTTGTGTGATTAAATTGCAAAAAGGTCTGGCAGAGAAAACCACATGTAAATAGATAGATGAATAAGGAACTTAATAACGTTACACTTGATGGGCATCTGGGTATTCTATAAATCACAAAAGGAATTCACCTATTTTGTTCTCACAATAGTTGTTAGGTGTGAACCAGGATGTTCTGCTCATAAAATAGAAAGATTGGAGAGCAGGTGAAGTAAAGGAACTGTCTCAATGATATTTTAAAGGGAACATTTAAAATTGCTTCTACATTTGACAGTATGTACTTATATACATATATATGTATTACACTATACATAGAAAATAATATAAAACATGTATAACATATGTTATTCATATAAAGCATAATATATTATGTAAATACACATATATGTCTGTAACATAAATGTACACACATGAAGAAGCACATTTATGTTTGACATGAAGTTTTAAGTCCATCATATGCTAATGTTATAAAGGTAAGGAAGGTTAGAAATCACAATGTAAAGCTCAGGTTTAAGAAAAGAAAACTAAGGAATGATGAAAATAGGAGTTTTATATTACTTCAAATTCCTGAGAGCATGCTGAGAGCCAATGTGTATTGTCATTTGTGAAACTCCATACATAGTTAGGAAATCATAAATAAATCACAAAATGCAAATCGTGTTACGATTATATCCTATATGATAGAATTAGTGTTTATGGAGTAAGACAGAACTTGAATTATTTTTATTTTTCTAATTTAAATTCATTTAAATTTGTTCCCATTGATTTTCATTTACATTCCGACGTAGCTAATAAAAATTTTATTTAACCACCTAAGAGATTAGTCATAAACTCAAAACATAATTCCCAGAGCTAATAAAGGTTATAATGGCATTAATATTGACAGAAGATAATGCTAATGAAAATGGAGAATCCACATTCTATTAAAATTTTAGAACTACAAAATGATGAAATGGATTTATGTGTAAAACCAAAGTGACATCAGACTTATCCCTGTATGATTATATAAATAAAAAATAATATAAACATATTTATATTAATTTATACAAATACAAATAGATAGGAATATACATATGTAACTTCTATAAACATTTTCCACTTCAGAAAATTTTATATAGGTAAGTTGTCAGCCAAATGTAATACTACTACTACTAATTAAATAAGGCTCTTACAAACAGGCAACTCATTAGAAGCTTACAAGCATGAAAATAAAATTTAACAAAGAGGCAATATGGAATGCAAGAAATGGGAACATACAGGTCATGACTAAGACCAGATTTTGGTCAGTTAGTAGGTTTTAAATCCCTATACCCAAACTGATTAAATTTGATTGAAAAAATTAGAATTTTTAGAATGAGCCTCAATTGTCAATATTTTCAGGATTCTTCCAGTAAACATAGCTTGAAAATTATCAATGAATTTAAAATAAACTCCAAAATAATTTTTAGGATCAGAATATTTCAACATTCATTTTTCAGACAAGAGACTGTATATAGTGATTTATTATTTAAACCATATTCTTCTGCTAGGCTTCATGTAACATTCTCATAATTATAAAAATGTAAGTAGTTTTACTGAAGTAAATATTTAGAGTCATCCTTTGGATAGAAGTATATAAACTTTACTGAATCACACAGGAAATGACATGCTTCTTGACGCGGCAAAGATAATATAATAGAAATTTAGGGATCTAAGAAGAAAAAGAGAGGGCAGGGATGTAAAGGCAATTAGCTAAGATTCTTTATCTTTCATATTCAAGCCATAGAGGATCTGTTAATTGACAAATAAAAAGTCACATGATTTAAATGTAGTAGTTTATATATTTCAAAACCATGCATAAGAAGCATATCAGAAATACAATATTATACATTAAACAATATAGCTAACGTGATAAAAATAACAGAATAGTTAAAATGTGCCTCCAAGCCCCACCTCAATAAGAAGGATAAGGCCTGTTGTATCAACACTCAGATGTTCCCCTCCAGTCACCTACTTCCAACTCTTCTTTTTTAATATTTTTATTTTCTATATTCTTTGTTTACGTTCCAAATGATTTCCCCTTTCCCAGATCCCCCTCCCCATATGTCCCATAAACCTTCTTCTCTCCATCCATTCTCCAATCACCTCCCTCATTTTCTCTGTCCTTATATTCCCCTCCAAAGCTAGATCAATCCTTTCCATACTTCTTCATGGGAGTAATTTGTTATGTGATTTGTGCCTTGGGTATTCAGAGCTTCTGGGCTAATTAATATCCACTTATCAGAGATTGCATTCCATGTGTATTCTTTTGTGATTGGGTTACCTCACTTAGGATGATATTTTCCAGATCAAACCATTTGCCTAAAATTTTTGTGAATTCATTGTTTCTAATTGCTGAGTAGTATTCCATTGTGTAAATATACCATATTTTCTGTATCCATTCCTCCTTTGAGGGACATCTGGGTTCTTTCCAGCTTCTGGATATTATAAATAAGGCTGCTATGAACATAATGGAGCATGTGTCTTTATTGCATGCCAGGGAATCCTTTGGGTATATGCCCAGGAGAGGTATAGCAGGGTCCTCTGGAAGTGTCATGTCCAGGTTTCTGAGGAACCACCAGACTGATTTCCAAAGTGATTGTACCATCTTACAGCCCCACCAGCAGTGGAGGAGCTGTAACACCTGCTGTCTCCTGAGTTTTTGACCTTAGCCATTCTGACTTGTGCAAGGTGAAATCTCAGGGTTGTTTTGATTTGCATTTCCCTAATGACTAATGATGTTGAGAACTTCTTAAGGTGCCTCTCGGCCATCCGAATTTCTTCAGGTGAAAATTATTTGTTTAGAACTGTACCCCATTTGGTTCCCTGGGGTCCAACTTCTTGAGTTCTTTGTATATATTTGATATTAGCCCTCTATCAGATGTAGGGAAAGGGTAAATATCCTTTCCCAATTGATGGTTGCCATTTTGTCCTTTTAAAAGTGTCCTTTGCCTTACAGAAACTTTGTAATTTTATAAGGTCCCATTTGTCAATTCTTGATCTTAGAGCATAAGCTATTGGTGATCTGTTCAGGAACTTTTCCCCTGTGCCCATGTCCACAAGGTTCTTCCCCTTTCTTTTCTATTAGTTTCAGTGTGTCTGCTTTTACATGGAGGTCCTTGATCTACTTGGAGTGAAGTTTAGTACATGGAAATAAGAATAGATCAATTCACATTCTTCTGCATGCTGACCTCCAATTGAACCAGCACCATTTGTTGAAAGGCTATCTTTTTTCCACTGGATGTTTTTGGCTCCTTTGTCGAAGATCAAGTGACCATAGGTGTGTGGATTCATTTCTGGATCTTCAATTCTATTCCATTGATCCACTTGTCTGCCACTGTGCCAATACCATGCAGTTTTTAACACTATTGCTCTGTAGTATTGCTTGAGGTCAGGAATACTGATTCCCGCAGAATTTCTTTTGTTGTTGAGAATAGTTTTAGCTATCCTGGGTTTCTTGTTATTCCAGATGAATTTGAGAATTGCTTTTTCTAACTCTGTGAAGAACTGAGTTGGGATTTTGATGGGGATTGCATTGAATCTGTATATTGCTTTTGGCAAGATGGCCATTTTAACTATATTAATCCTGCCAATCCACAAGCATGGCAGATTTTTCCATTTTCTGAGGTCTTCGATTTCCTTCTACAGAGACCTGAAGTTCTTGTCGTATAGATCTTTCACTTGTTTGGTTAGAGTCACACCAAGATACTTTATATTGTTTGTGGCTATTGTGAAGGGTGTCATTTCCCTAACTTCTTTCTCAGCCTGATTATCCTTTGAGTATAGGAAGGCAACTTATTTGCTTAAGTTGATTTTATAACCAGCCACTTTATTGAAGTTGTTTATCAGCTGTAGGAGTTCTCTGGTGGAAGTTTTCCGGTCACTTAAGTAGACTATCATGTCATCTGCAAATAGTGATAATTTGACTTCTTCCTTTCCAATTTGTATCCCCTTGGCCTCCTTATGTTATCTAATTGCTCTAGCTAGAACTTCAAGTACTGTATTGAAAAGATATGGAGAGGACAGCCTTGTCTAGTCCCTGATTTTAGTGGGATTGCTTCAAGTTTCTCTCCATTTAGTTTGATGTTGGCTACTGGTTTGCTGCATATTGCTTTAATGATGTTTAGGTATGGGCCTTGAATTCCTGTTCTTTCCAAGACTTTTAGCATAAAAGGATGCTGAATTTCATTACCCTGATGTTTAACATTCCCTTTCAATAATTCTATTCATTTATGTTTTAAATTTTGTTTTATGTTTGCCTCCTTTGACTTTTATAGCATTTCCTTTATATAATTCTTTTCATCTCTATGTTTTATTAATTTGGTCTTTATGTTCTTTGAGCTTTATAAACACTATATAACTGGTCTGAGGAGATGATGGCTCAGTCAATAAAGAACCTGCTAGCCAAGCATAAAGACCTGAGTTCAGATCCTCACAAGCCACATCGAAACAGAAGTGGTAATATGTGGTTACAATCACAATGTTGCAGAAGTGGTGATATATTGCTATAACCACAGTGTTGCAGGGAGTGCCAGATGTGTTTGGATCCAGCATGGCCAAATTCATTAGCTTCATGCTCTCCAAAAGAACTTTAGTGATGTTCCATATATACTGTTTCCTACTTTTAACAACTTTCTTTTCAGGAATTCAAACCTTTAAAATTTACTAATAGTGGGTTGAATTACATTTCTTTTATAGTTTGAATGTCAAAATTATGATTCAGGGCATGTGATCAGCCCTAAATGAAAAAAGAAACCATATCTTCCTATGAAAAGACAAGATATTACTTTTCCTATTCAGGGTGGCCAAGACATTTACTCCTATACACTATGAAGTGGGTGTCAGTTTTCTATCTATCATGAACCATCGTCTTCTTAGTAGTAGTTTCATACTCCTTTTCTTAAATTCTTTCTTCTTTAGGAAAATAATGTTATTTAAAATTTATAAAGAAAAGGTATTTATGTCATATTTTTGGTATCAGGAACCTTTAAGATCAAGGTTTGGCTTTGGTGTCTGGTAAGAACGATTTTGTCCTTATGTCCTCACATGGCAAGAGACCAGAAGGGATATGCTCAGGTTCTCAAGCTCTTTGTCAAAACATGATAACCAAATGTTATCCTCTAACTTCAGGGAAGCCTGTGGCCTCCACACTCAACACAGGTCCCCCTCAACCACCATCATATTAACAACCTCATCATAAATCTTTGGAAACAGTCAACTCTCAGCACCCATTAACAGACAGTTCTGTGGTGAGATAACAAGTCTTCATCGGCCTACCAGGTACTGTTTCCATGCTCTGCTTACATTTTGATTTGTTTTTCTAGCTGATCAAGAACTGCCCACTAGTAGCCATCAAATATAGATAATAAGTACTGAAACCCTGCAGAAGTCCTGGTACCTTCATTGATGGGTCTTCATCATTCATAAACCTTGTTCTTTGGTAAGATAGTATGAATAAGTGTTGATTTAAATTACACTGTATTTTTAGACTCTGTTCGAACAATCAATTTCTTTGTAATATAGAATATTTCAAATAATATTCTTAAATTGTGCCAATGATTTTCTGTGGGGTTTATAATTTTCCAAATAAAGACAATACACTTTTTTATGATTTTTCTTTCTTAGGATTTACATTTTGCTGATTGAGCTGCCACAACAAAATCCCAAATCCTGAGTGTCATAAATTGCAGAAATTCTTTCTTTAGAAACTTGAAGTTCTTGTCATACAAATCTTCACACGCTTGGGTAGAGTTACACCAAGATATTTTCTATTATTTGTGACTATTGTGAAGGGTGTTGTTTCCCCAATTTCTGTCTCTGTCCATTGATCCTTTGTGTAGAGGAAGGCTACTGATTTGTTTGAGTTAATTTTATATCCAGCAACTTTGCTGAAGTTCTTTATCAGGTTAAGGATTTCTTTGGTAGAAATTTGGTGGCAGCTTAGGTATACTATCATATCTGCAAATAATTTCAGTGTGACTTCTTCCTTGCCAAATTGTATCCATTTGACCTCCTTTTGTTGTTTAATTGCTATAGCTAGAACTTTTAGTGCTATATTGAGAAAATAAGGAAAGAATGTGCAGCCTTGTCTTGCCCATGATTTTAGTGGGATTCCTTCAAATTTCTCTCCATTGAATTCGATGTTGGGTATTGGTTTGCTATATATTGTTTTCATTATGTTTAGGTATGTACTTTGAATACCTGATCTTTCAAAGACTTTTAACATGAAGGAGTGTTGTATTCTGTCAAATGCTTTTTCAGCATCTATTGAGATTATCATGTGGGTTCTTTCTTTGAATTTGTTTATATAGTGGATTGTGTTGATGTATTTCCATATATTAAACCATCTCTGCATCCCTGGGTTGAAGCCTCCTTGATCATGGTGAATGATTGTTTTGATGTGTCAATTGTATTTGGTTTATGAGAATTTTATTGACTATTTTTGAATTGATATTTATAAGGGAAATTGGTATAAAGTTTTCTTTCTTTGTTGGATCTTTGCGTGGCTTAGGTATCAGCAATGGAAAGGTCTCCCATGCTCATGGATGAGTAGGATTAACATCTTACCAAAAGCAATATACAGATTCAATGCAACCCCCATCAAAGTTCCAATTCAATTATTCACAGAGATAGAAAGAGCAATTCTCAACTTCATCTGGATTAACAAAAAAGGTAGGATAGCAAAAATAATTCTCAACAATAAAAGAACTTCTGGGTGAATCACTATCCATGACCACAAGCTGTACTACAGGGCAATAGTGATAAAAACCACATGGTGTTGGTACATGTAGATGACTGGAATAGAATTGAAGACCCAGAGATAAACCCACATACGTATGGTCACCTGATCTTTGACAGAGAAACCAAAATCATCCAGTGGAAAAAAAAGACAGCATATTCAACAAATGGCACTGGTTCAATTGTAGGTCAGCATATAGGAGAATGCAAATTATCTACTTGTACAAAGCTCAAGTTCAAGTGGATCAAGGGCCTCAACATAAAACCTGACACACTGAATCTAAGAAGAGAAAATGGGAAAGAGCCTTGTATATACCAGCATAAGGAAAATTTTCCTGAACAGAATACCAATGGCTCAGGCTCTAAGATCAACAATTAACAAATGGGACTTCAGGAAAGTGAAAAGCTTCTGTAAGGCAAAGGACACTGTCAATAGGACAAAATGGCAACCTGCAGATTGGGAAAAGATCTTTACAAACCTTACATCTGATAAAGGGCTAATATTCAAAAACTAAGAACTCAAGAAGTTAGACTCTAGAAAACCAAATAACCCAATTAAAATGGGGTACAGGGTACATACCTAAACAAATCATTTTCAACTAAATATTCTCATATGGCTTAGAAGGATCTAAAGAAATGTAGTTCATGTACACAATGGAATACTACTCTACTACTAAAACTAAGGACTTCACAAACTTTGTAGGTAAATGGATGGAAATAGAAACTATCATCCTGAGTGTGGTAACCCAGATACAAAAGGGTATACATGATATATACTCACTGATAAGTGGATATTAACCCAAAAGTTCATAATATCCACCCTAAAATTCACAGACAATATGAAGCTTAACAAGCAAGGCCAAAGTGTGGATGCTTCAAACTCACTTAAAGTGGGAAAAAACATGGGATGCAGAGGGAAGGAAGGGTCTTGTGGGAGAGGGAGCTGGAAGGAAAAAAAGGAGGGAGGGAGAACTAGGTATGGGAAAAGACAAAAGAGATGTTCAAGGGGCCAGAAGAAAGAACAGAAATAAGTAGCAGTGATTGGTGGGGAACTTGGGGAACCAATAGAAAGTCTTAGCTTGGATGCAAAAGTTCCAAGGACCCAGTGGAAATGACATTAGTTGAAATACCCAATAGCTGGGAGATAGAACCTGAAGAAACCATCCTGAGTAGATAGACATGGTCCACAGTGAAGGGATGGGGCCCCCCACCCATCTCAAAATTTTTAACTCAGAATTGCTCCTGTATAAAGGAATTGCAGGAACAAAAATGGAGCAGAGACCAAAGGAAAAGCCATCTAAAGACCACCCCACAATGTGATCAATTCCATCCCCAGATACCAAACCCTGATGCTATTGCTGATACCAAGATATACTTGCAGACAACAGCCTGGTCTGGCTGTCCTCTGAGAGGTTCTGCCAACACCTGACTAAGACAGATGAAGATGCAGCCAACCATTGGATGGAGCCTGGGGAACTCAATGGAAGAGTTAGTGGAAGGGCTGAAAGCTTGCAATCCCATAAGAAGAACAACAATATCAAATAATTGGACCCCTCTGAGCTCCCAGGAACAAAATCACCAACCAAAGAGTATACATAGGGAGTCCATGGCTCCCACTGCATATGTAGGAGAAACGACTGCCTCATCTGGCATCAGTGGGAGAGGAGGAACTTGGTCATGTGGAGTCTTGATGCCCCAGACAAGGGAGATGCTAGAGGGGTGAGACAAAAGTGGATGGGTAGATGGGGGAGCATCCTCTTAGAGGCAAAGGGGATGGTGATGAGGTAGAGGGGAAACATGGAAGGGGGATAACAGTTGTAATGTAAGCAAATAAAAAGTTACAGAAATTCATTCTTTCAAGATTCTAAAGGCTAAAAAGTAGAGACTGGGTAGGGGAATGGATTCAGTCTGTGGTAAAGGATTCCAACCTCACTTCTGAGAACCACACTTGTACACTTTCCTCAATTTAGCAGAGGAGGGAAATTCAAGAGTTATTTTACTTTTTACATCAGGTGTGATTGTACATGAATAAGTACACACAAGAATAGATGTCTACAGAGGCTAAAGAATGATTATGATATGCTGAAGCTGGAGTTAAGGTGGTTCTGAGAAGCCATGTTGACTACTTGCCTAGCTCTCCAATGCTTAAAGAATGATATATTTTTTATCATCGTATATATTTCGTTATACAGAAAAATAAGACTTGTGATTCTGTTGGTTCATGGCTTTACCCACATGAATGAGCTCATCTGGATTACTGTTTATATCTATGTTATCAAACCTGAAACAATGTAAATGCCCTCCAACAGGTGAAGGAATCATTATATACTCACAAGGCACCATTCATTAATAAAAAGAGTGAATTTTTGGTAAATGTGTGAATTTATGAGCAACACAACCAATCTCAAAATGATAATGCTGAGACCTGGAGAGATGGCTTCCTCTTTCAAAGCACTTGCTGCTCCTGAAGAGGATATGGGTTTCTGTCATTAGAGTTCTAGGGAATCCAGAGTCCTCTTTTGGAATCTGCAGGAACTGGGTCTGTGGAACAAATACATGCATGCAGGAGAAGCACTCATACACACAAAATTAAAACTAAATTAATGTTAATAAATGACAATGACTAAACAAAATCAGCCAGATTTGAAAAGATAGATGCAGAATTTTAATCTGTTTGTATTTGTGGGTTTTCTATTTTAAAGAAAGGGGTTTTAAGAAACTCCTATTTTTTGCATTTTCTTTTTTTATTTTTATTCGATATATTTTTTTCTTTACATTTCAAATTATTTCCCCTTTTCTGGACCCCCACTTCCTGAAAGTCCCATAAGCTCCCATCCCCCCCCCCACTCTTTCCCACCCAAACCTTGCCACTTCCCTGTTCTGGTTTTGCCCTATACTGCTTCACTGAGTCTTTCTAGAACAAGGGGCCACTCCTCCGTTCTTCTTGTACCTCATTTGATGTGTGGATTATGTTTTGGGTATTCCAGTTTTCTAGGTTAACACCCACTTATTAGTGAGTGCATACCATGATTCATCTTTTGAGTCTGGGTTACCTCACTTAGTATGATGTTCTCCAGCTCCATCCATTTGCCTTAGAATTTCATGAATTCATTGTTTCTAATGGCTGAATAGTACTCCATTGTGTAGATATACCACATTTTTTGCATCCACTCTTCTGTTGAGGGATACCTGGGTTCTTTCCAGGTTCTAGCAATTATAAATAGGGCTGCTATGAACATAGTGGAACATGTGTCCTTATTAAATGCTGGGGAATCTTCTGGATATATGCCCAGGAGTGGTTTAACAGGATCTTCTGGAAGTGAGGTGCCCAGGTTCTGGAGGAACCGCCAGACTAATTTCCAGAGTGGTTGTACCAATTTGCAACCACACCAGCAGTGGAAGAATGTTCCTCTTTCTCCACATCCTTGCTAACATCTGCTGTCTCCTGAATTTTTAATCTTAGCCATTCTGACTGGTGTAAGGTGAAATCTCAGGGTTGTTTTGATTTGCATTTCCCTAATGACTAATGAAGTTGAGCATTTTTTAAGATGCTTCTCTGCCATCCGAAGATCTTCAGGTGAAAATTCTTTGTTTAACTCTGTACTCCATTTTTTAATAGGATTATTTGGTTTTCTGGAGTCTAACTTCTTGAGTTCTTTATATATATTGGATATTAGCCCTCTATCTGATGTAGGGTTGGTGAAGATCTTTTCCCAATTCGTTGGTTGCGGATTTGTCCTTTTGATGGTGTCCTTTGCCTTACAGAAACTTTGTAATTTTATGAGGTCCCATTTGTCAATTCTTGATTTTAGAGCATAAACTATTAGTGTTCTGTTCAGGAACTTTCCCCCTGTACCGATGTCCTCAAGGGTCTTCCCCAATTTCTTTTCTATTAGCTTCAGAGTGTCTGGCTTTATGTGGAGGTCCATGATCCATTTGGAGTTGAGCTTAGTACAAGGAGACAAGGATAGATCAATTCCCATTCTTCTGCGTGCTGACCTCCAGTTGACCCAGCACCATTTGTTGAAAAGGCTATCTTTTTTCCATTGGATGTTTTCAGCCCCTTTGTCGAGGATCAAGTGGCTATAGGTGTGTGGGTTCATTTCTGGATCTTCAATCCTGTTCCATTGATCCACCTGCCTGTCACTGTACCAATACCATGCAGTTTTTAACAGTATTGCTCTGTAGTATTGCTTGAGGTCAGGGATACTGATACCCCTAGAATTTCTTTTATTGTTGAGAGTAGTTTTAGCTCTCCTGTTTTTTTTTATTTTTTTATTTTTTGTTATTCTAGATGAATTTGAGGATTGCTCTTTCTAACTCTGTGAAGAATTGAGTTGGGATTTTGATGGGTATTGTGTTGAATCTGTATATTGCTTTTGGCAAAATGGACATTTTAACTATATTATTCCTGCCGATCCATGAGCATGGAAGATTTTTCCATTTTTTGAGGTCTTCTTCCATTTCCTTCTTCATAGACTTGAAGTTCTTGTCATACAGATCTTTCACATTTTTGGTAAGAGTCACCCCAAGGTACTTTATACTGTTTGTGGCTACTGTCAAGGGGGTCATTTCCCTAATTTCTTTCTCAGCCTGCTTATCCTTTGAGTATAGGAAGGCAACTGATTTGCTTGACTTGATTTTATAACCAGCCACGTTGCTGAAGTTGTTTATCAACTGTAGGAGTTCTCTAGTGGAGTTTTTGGGGTCACTTAGGTAGACTATCATATCATCTGCAAATAATGATAGTTTGACTTCTTCCTTTCCAATTTGTATCCCTTTGACCTCCTTATGTTGTCTAATTGCCCAAGCTAGTACCTCAAGTACAATATTGAAATGATAAGGAGAAAGGGGGCAGCCCTGTCTAGTCCCTCATTTTAGTGGGATTGCTTCAAGTTTCTCTCCATTTTGTTTGATGCTGCCTACCAGTTTGCTGTATATTGCTTAAACGATGTTTAGGTATGGGCCTTGAATTCCTGTTCTTTCCAAGACTTTAAGCATGAAAGGATGCTGAATTTTGTCAAATGCTTTTTCAGCATCCAAAGAAATGACTATGTGGTTTTTTTTTCTTTGAGTTTGTTTATGTAGTGGATTGCATTGATGGATTTCTGTATATTGAACCAAGCCTGCATCCCTGGGATAAAGCCTACTTGATCATGGTGGATGATCATTTTGATGTGTTCTTGGATTCGGTTGGCAAGACTTTTATTGAGTATTTTTGTATCGATATCCATAAGGGAAATTGGTCTGAAGTTTCTCTCTTTGTTGGATCTTTGTGTGGTTTTGGTATCAGCGTAATTGTGGCTTCATAGAAGGAATTGGGTAGTATTCCTTCTGTTTCTATTTTGTGGAATAGTTTGAAGAGTATTGGTGTTAGGTCTTCTTTGAAGGTCCGATAGAATTATGCACTGAAACCATCTGGTCCTGTGCTTTTTTTCGTTGGAAGACTTTCTATGACCCCGTCTATTTCTTTAGGTGTTATGGGACTGTTTAGATGACCTATTTGGTCCTGATTTAATTTTGGTATTTGGTATCTGTCAAGGAAATTGTCCATTTCCTCCATAATTCTCCAGTTGTGTTGAATATAGGGTTTTGTAGTAGAATCTGATGATTTTTTGGATTTCCTCAGTTTCTGTTGTAATATCTCCCTTTTCATTTCTAATTTTGTTAATTTGGATACTTTCTCTGTGCCCTTTGGTCAGTCTGGCTAAGGGTTTATCTATCTTGTTGATTTTCTCAAAGAACCAGTTCCTGGATTCGTTGATTCTTTGTATGGTTTCTTTGTTTCTACTTGATTGATTTCAGCCCTGAGTTTGATGATTTCCTGTCTTCTTCTCCTCCTGGTGAATTGGCTTCTTTTTGTTCCAGGGCTTTTAGGTGTGTCGTTAAGCTGCTAGTGTATGCTCTCTCCATTTTCTTTTTGGAGGTATTCAGGGCTATGAGTTTTCCTCTTAGCACTGCTTTCATTGTGTCCAAAAGATTTGGGTATGTTGTGCCTTCATTTTCATTAAATTCTAAAAACTCTCTGATTTCTTTATTTCTTCTTTGGCCAAGGTGTCATTGAGTAGAGTATTGTTCAGCCTCCATGTGTATGTGGGCTTTCTGTTGTTTTTGTTGCTATTGAAAACCACTCTTACACCATAGTGATCTGATAGGAGGCATGGGATTTGTTTGATCTTCTTGTATTTGTTGAGGTCTGTCTTGTGACCAATTATATGGTCGATTTTGGAGAAGGTACCATGAGGTGCTGAGAAAAAGGTATATTCTTTTGCTTTAGGGTGAAATGTTCTATAAATATCAGTCAAATCCAATTGGTCCAATGCTTCAATTAGTTTTACTGTGTCCCTGTTTAGTTTCTGTTTTCCTGATTGGTCCATTGAGGAGAGTGGAGTGTTGAAGTCCCCCACAATTATTGTGTTAGTTGCAATGTGTGCTTTGAGCTTTAGTAAAGTTTCTTTTATGAATGAGGTTGCCCTTGCATTTGGCGCATAGATGTTCAGAATTGAAAGTTCTTCTTGGTGGATTTTTCCTTTGACCATCAAGAAGTGTCCCTCAGTGTCTCATTTGATGACTTTAGGTTGAAAGTCAATTTTATCTGATATTAGAATGGCTACTCCGGCTCGTTTCCTGAGACCATTGTCTTGTAAAATTGTCTTCCAGCCTTTTACTCTAAGGTAGTTTTTGTCTTTGACATTTAGGTGTGTTTTCTGTATGCAACAAAATGTAGGGTCCTGTTTCCTTATCCAGTCTGTTAGTCTATATCTTTTTATTGGGGAATTGAGTCCATTGATATTAAGAGATATTAAGGAATAGTGATTATTACTTCCTGTCATTTTTGATGTTATTTTTATATTTCAGTGGTTATCTTCTTTTGGGTTTGATGAAGGAAGGTTACTATCTTGCTTTTTTCAGGGTGAGGTTTCCCTCCTTGCATTGGAGTTTTCCTCCTATTATTCTTTGCAGAGCTGGGTTTGTGGAAAGATATTGCGTAAATTTGGTTTTGTCATGGAATGTCTTAATTTCTCCATCTATTGTGATTGAGAGTTTTGCTGGGTATAGTAGTCTTGGCTGACATTTGTGTTCTCTTAGAGTCTGCATGAGATCTGCCCAGGATCTTCTAGCTTTCATAGTCTCAGGTGAGAAGTCTGCTGTGATTCTGATAGGTCTTCCTTTGTATGTTACTTGGCCTTTTTCTATTACTGCCTTTAATATTCTTTCTTTGTTTTGTACATTTGGGGTTTTGATTATTATGTGACAGGAGGTATTTCTGCTCAGATCCAGTCTGTTTGGAACTCTGTAGGCTTCTTGTATATTCATAGGCATCTCTCTCTTTAAGTTGGGGAAGTTTTCTTCCATAATTTTGTTAAAGATATTTGCTGGTCCTTTCAGTTGTAAATCTTCACTCTTATCTATACCTATAATCCTTAGGTTTGGTCTTCTCATTGTATCCTGGATTTCCTGGATGTTCTGGGATGCCAGCTTTTTGCATTTTGCATTTTCTTTGACTGTTGAGTCAATGGTTTCTATGGTATCTTCAGCATCTGAAATTCTTTCTTCCATCTCTTGTATTCTGTTGTTTATATTTGCATCTATGGCCCCTGATTTCTTCACAAGGTTTTCTATATCCAAGGTTGTCTCCCTTTGTGATTTCTTAGTTGTTTCTGTTTTTAAATCCAGGATGGTTTTGCTCAGTTCTATCATTTGTTTGTGTTATCCTGTAATTCTTTAAGAGATTTTTGTGTTTCCTCTTTCATGACTTCTGCCTCTTGACTCAAGTTCTCCTGCATTTCTTTAAGGTTTTTTTGCATTTCTTCTTTATTGGCTTCTATCTCTTGAGCCTTATTCTCCTGCATTTCTTTAAGTGATTTTTGTGTTTCCATTATACGGGTTTCTAGCTTATTCATGTTCCCCTTTATTTCTTTAAGAGATCCATTTATGTCCTTTTTGTGTTCTTCTAGCAGCATCATGACCAGAGATTTTAAATCCAAATCTTGTTTCTCTGGTGTGTTGGCATAACCAGGACTTGCTGATGTTGGAGAGTTTGGTTCAGATGCTGCCATATTGCCTAGATTTCTGTTAGTAGCATTCCTGCATTTTCCCTTTGCCATCTTGTTCTCTGGAGTTAGTTGGTCTTGTCTCTGGCTGGTGTTTGGGCCTCCTGAGGGGCTCTGGGGCTATTTCTGCAACACTATATGGCTGGGTTTCCCCTGTAGCAGATTGCTGATGTGCTGTCCTCCTCTTGGGTGTCCTTGAAGCCCTAGTGTGCTTTGCCCCAGATTGTGTCTGTGAACCAGATGGTGCCCATTTGCACCTTCAGGGAGTGCTGATGGTGTATGCTGCTGGGACCTTTTCTACGTGCTGATCACTCTGCTGGGCAGCTGATCTCCCAACTGGGTTTGTGCACACAAGGCTAGCCTAGCTGCTCAGGCCCTGAATCTAGGCAAAAGCCTGGGAGGCCAAGGTCCGAGCAAAGTTCCCCTCGGGCTCTGAATGTTAATTGGTTCTGTCAGGTGGCCAGGATGGTGGGCGTGAGCATGCTCCCTGAAAGTGCTGGGAGAGTCTGCTGGGCTAACAACCTCCTGGGTGGGTTGACACACCGATGGCCCACCGAGCAGCCCAGTTCTTGGGGTCAGTCCAGGGTCTGTTGGGGCCTAGACCCCCGCTATGTTAGCCTCGGGCTATGCCTGTTAGCCGGCTTTGCCTGCTAGAGCTCTCTTTGGTTCTGTAGGCAAAATGGCGGAGCAAGCGCCGGGCCTGGGCAAAAAAAACTCCTGGCTGGGTTGGCACCCCAATGGCCCCCTGAACAGCCCAGGGCCTGGGTGCAGGCCAACGCTCGTCGGGCTTAGACCCCCACAATGTTGGCCACGGGTTATATTTGTGTACCTCTGTCTGTCCTTTCTGGAGTCCGAGAACCAAGATGGAGGCGAGTCTCTTGTGACTGGCGTGAGGCAGAGTTCTGAAGTGGCTTCTGTGCAGTAAAAGGCACCGTAAATCTGCCGCTGCTTGCAGCCCGGCTGGCCAGCGAAGGTCAGTGGTTGTGGGTGCAGGGCCTAACTGGACCCTGTGTCACCTTGGTTCCACAGGGTTGATGGCCCTTCAGCTGGACCAGCCACTGCTGCACTGCCGCCGCTGCCACCGCTGCCGCCACCTAAGTAACTCTTACCAACAGTTCTCAGGGTGTATTCTTTAGACTTGTTTCTAGGAGCCTTTCAAGAAACCCGCATGTCTTTTTCTTTTTTCTTTCTTTCTTTCTTTCTTTCTTTCTTTTTTTTTTTTTTTTTTTTGGATTTGGTGTTTTTGAGACAGGGTTTCTCTGTATAGCCCTGGCTGTCCTGGAACTCACTCTGTAGACCAGGCTGGCCTCGAACTCAGAAATCCTCCTGCCTCTGCCTCCCAGAGTGCTGGGATTACAGGCGCGCGCCACCACCGCCCAGCTAAAGAAGGTCCTGATCCTGGAAAAGATTGATCTAGCATTGGAGGGGAATACAAGGACAGAGAAAAAAAAGAGGGAGGTGATTAGAGAATGGATGGAGAGAAGAAGGTTTATGGGGCATATGGGGAGGGGGGATCCGGGAAAGGGGAAATCATTTGGAATGTAATCAAAGAATATACAAAACAAAAATATTAAAAAAAAAAAAGAAACCCGCATGTCCAAACTCATTTGCATAATGAAAAGAATATAGTCATACACAAAACAATCATCAGGAAATGGCTTTTAATAGTGAGGAATTTCAGCCAGTAATAGGCCATGAAATAGTGATAAATATGCAATAACTGGCAAAACAGTGCCAACCTGGAATTTGGGCAGGTGTATATGGCTGAAGAGAGCATCTTTGCTTAAAAGAGTGTCAAACAGACAGAGAATGAGAATGACTGGATAGAACTGAAGGATTGGGTTGTGGTGCTTACGGTCAAGCCTTTGCTCTTACAAGTTGTAGTGTGTATAATCCATGCCATCTAGATCACAGTGCAGACTCATATGGATCTCAGTCAGCCTTGCATTTTCCCAAACTTAAATGTGACTAAATCTGCTCTGAGGAACTCCTGAACCAAAATGACCAAAAACAAACTTTTCTTATGGAAAAAATAATGAATCTAGGGGTAACATCATGATTTAAAATATCTCCAATTTATGTATGAATAACCATTAGAGTTATTCATATTTAGACTTAATAGTCCATGAAAACATTATCAGGAACAATGGAAAACCCTTAAAGTGTTACTAAACAACAAAAAGTCCCCTAGGAAAAATGATGAATCTAGAAGTGGAAAGCAAAGGTTTTAATAACTTCCAGTTTGTGTATTTGGATCATTTTGGTCATTAGGTTATTTCCATCCTTAAAATCTCCAGGCTCTTAAAAACTATCAGAGAACAATAGAAAAATCTCATAGAATTTTCATGAGACAATATTGAATCTATAATGTAAAAGAAACAAACAAAAACCTACAGGAAGGATAAAGAGAATTATGCAAAGCAGATGAGCAGCCAGGAGAGCAACTCCTTCTTAAGAGAAAATGCCCGTGGAAAGTGTGAAATGAGATAGGATAACATATGTTTTTCTTTGACCAATACTTAAAAAAAATTCTGGTTCAACCCATCACAGGAAAGTCTGTCTCTAAAAATATCTTATGACATCACAAAGACCCTGAAAATGGCTGCAGCTATGAGAGAATCTGCAAAGCAGCAGTAAACAGACACATTAAGCAGCCACTCCAAACCCAGGAAATGACACAGCAGTGCCGGCAGACTTCCACTGGCGAATTATTCTCAGGAATCCCATATTCTACCCTATCAGCAGTCAGGCGCCATGGTAAGCTAAAAATAGTTCCAGATATGTAAAGACTCAGGGGATTTCTCTCGTGTACTTCTCTTATATGAAACTGGTTAGGAGAGAGCTTAACAAAGTGAGTCAGTACTCTGCAGACAATGGACTCAGAGAACATGTTAAATATAGAAAATGGAACATTTCTCAACCAGAAAGGCAAGACAAATGAAAGCCTGACTTTTGCAGCAAAATATTTGGGAGAGGGGCATATTAGGTAAAATGATGATGATGATGATGATAATGATGATGGTGGTGGTGGTGGTGGTGGTGAAGAATAATATACTGATAGTAATAAGAAGTCAGCTACAGAAAGATGAGTACATGTTCTCGCTCTTCTTTCTATCTTTCTGTGTTTCTCAAGTTTTCTCTGTCTCTGCTCCTGCAATCATTAGTCTATAATAGTGATTCCTGTAGGGATTGAGGAATGGGAATAGAGAAAGCTTGAATTTAATTAGTGCACACAGAAGGCATATGTTGAAATATCACACCAAAATCCATTGCAATTAATACATGTAAATCAGAAGCAAGAGGTGTCAAAAATAAGAATCAAGGAAGAATAAAGAATGTGGCCCAGGAAACAGAGGGGGAATGCCAGGAGGAATGACACTGGAAAGTCCAACATCTAGGACATTGTAGGTGCCAAGAGGAGGAGGGCTCAGGGCTCAGGAAGCTCAGCTGATGGCAGAGAGAGAGAGAGAGAGAGAGAGAGAGAGAGAGAGAGAGAGAGAGCGAGCGAGAGAGAGAGAGAGAGAGAGAGGAGGAGGAGGAAGAGGAGGAGGAGGAGGAGGAGGAGGAGGAGGAGGAGGAGGAGAAGAAGAAGAAGAAGAAGAAGAAGAAGAAGAAGAAGAAGAAGAAGAAGAAGAAGAAGAAGAAGAAGAAGAAGAAGAAGAAGAAGAAGAAGAAGAAGAAGAAGAGGAAGAAGAAGAAGAAGAAGAAGCACGGTGAGGAAAATTGAAGACAAATACTATTACAGAGGACAAGAAACACATATTCTGAATGTAATTCTAGTCTGAGTGATATAGTGAGCAACATTTCTCAAACCCTGTAAAGTAACTCCTCTTCAGTATAAATGCTGAATCCATCTACAAAACCACACAATTAAAGTTCCTTATGGCGGCTCGCAAGCCTCAATAAGTTTGGGTACACGGAAGCCTCTTCTGACCTTTGTGGATACCAGGCATATGTAGTACACAAACATACATGTAAGAAAAATGGATCTCATACACATAAAATACAAATAAATAGTAAAATAAAACAGAGAGTACTAAACGGGATGATAGAATAGTCACAATTAGCGTTCTTCTCCAATTAAACTTAAAAAAAAAAAAAAAAAAAAAAAAAAAAAAAAACCTCTTTTCAAGTCACTTTTAACATTCTCTTGGTTTTCCCCAAATAAAATAATATCGGAGTAGATATTGACACATGGAAATGTAGCTCAATATAAATAAAATTAAATACCTTTAGTAAATGCCATTAGTATTTGAGGGAAAGTAATAACATCAGAAGCTTGGATTAAACATACCTTGATACCATGGCTGTGTCCTATCTGGATGACCCTGAAAGTCTCAGTTTCTTTTCTCTGAGTACCTGAAATAAGCAATTTATGAAAGAAAGGATTTTCCTAGGCCTCATGATGGTTTGCAAGGAAAAGCATTATGGTGGTAGGGACAGGTGATAGCAGGAGATTCTCACAAGTTATATCAGGAAAGAAAGACATTCCAGATAAGGAGACCAGAGTGGGCTAGAATGTTGATGTTTGCCCTATCAGAGATTATCTTCTAGGACCTCCTAAGATGTAAGACCTAAATAGATACTCTATTCCCATTACCCACTCCAATCCTAGGAAACAATTAAGCAACACCTTGTGAATAAGCTGAGTCTCATAGCCTACAAAAGTGCCTGAAAGATCCTCTGTAAAGTGTGTTCCACCCAAGACATAACCATACCTTCACAACATACATGGTTGTGTGGTTTTGTTTAGTTAGTTGTTCATTTGTTTGTTTTCTAAGACAGTCTCACTATATAGATCAGCTGGCCTGCAGCTCATTATATGGACAAGGAATACATCAAATTCATAGCAATCACTCCATCCCATCTAAGATATTATTTGTACTTTATCTATAATGGTGTCATTTTCATCATTCCTCAAATAAAAATGAAATAATGTTCTAAGCTGAAGACTTTATTCATCTAAAACTACATGCAGGGGCAGGATAAATGGCTTAGTGTTGAAGAAGTGACTCCTCTTATGGGGGAATCGGAGGTGCGTTTCTAGCACCCATATCAAGTGGGTTACAATTGCTTTAACTACAGTTCCAGGGGATCAAAAACCCTCTGGTATCTGAGGGCACGTGACATACATACACATATGTACCACACACAGTTAGATGTATGTATAAACACATCCTGGTGCAAATTCAACGTGTACTTGGCACACACAGAAAGAGATTCATGCAGGCACACACATATACATTCATTTAACAGTAATCTTTTAACTTAAAAAAAGCCTATATGCAGATCAATAAGAGCCTTCACTGTGCTTTCTGACTTGATCTACTTTCTGAAGTAGCAATATGTCTTGCCAGGCCCCTTTAGAGAAGGAGAATGTGGGAAGTCCTTTACAGACATGCTCCTGTATTTACTTCCAAACATATGAATAGGGTTTGCATCATGTATTTTGGATGACAATACAATACAGAATTAGGTGCTTTATGGTACATGGGTTTTTGTTATGCAGTGAATCTTCTTCCTTTTACTTCTGCTTGGTGTTGTCTAGTCAGCAACATTAACTTGGATGCTTTAGTATGTTGTTGACACTTGCCTTTTTATATTTATGTTATATGTCTTGAGAATTGCGAGTAGTGCCACTGGCTTTAGTAAAACTGCCCACACTTTCCTTTAACAGAACAGCTCTGTCCTTTGAGCGCACTGTCAGAGCAGCTGCACTTACTCATGCCTTCTGCCTATGGATCTTAACTCTGTCTTCTACATTACGTGCCAGCCTTTGTTTTCCCTACTTTTATTTTTTAGTTCTCCATGGTCACAAGAAAATTCAAGAGTATTGTAAAATTGTGTCAATTAGTAACTTTGTAATTCTCAAATGGAATCTCCCCTACATTTATTGACTACAAATAAGATGAGTATTTTTGTTGGTGCTGTTTGATTTTAGAATGTCTTTCAAAGACATGTGATTTTCCTCAAAATCCTACATTATGTTAAATCTTCATATTAGCTGAAATTCTATATAATTCTGTTTATCTGCCTTTACTTGTTCTTCAATATAAATTTACACAGAATAACTCAATTTGCTTTGATTTTATTTCACTTTTAATATTATTTAGTTCATACTGGCAGCTGTTTCTTCTAACTGTATATAGGAATAGAATTGAAAATGACCTAAAAAGTATGTGATGGCCAAAAAGAGGCAGAATAGAAAGAGAAAATCGGGAAAGGATCAGGAGACAATTTCTAAATTTTTACCAGCAAGCTACTTCTTAGTGGAGCTTGGCTTTAAGCCACATTTTATACAATATTTCATTGACTGAAACTGATAACTAGTCTGATCAACTAATTGTTGTTTGTTTCACTATTTTATCCACACAATACCAGTAGGTGTTTTTCACAAAGTAAAATTATTATCCATTATTCATAGTTTAAAATTTACTTGAACATTCTTCCCTTCAGTTTACTGTTATTGTTTTAACAAAAAAATTAGAAGAGGACATAGAAAAACTTGCTACTCTAACAGCTCAAGTGGGCTGAGATATTTGATTAAGTAAACCTGAGACATAGTTATATAATTATTATTCACAGAGTAAAGAGCAACTCTAACATTAACTCTGCAATCTAGAATAAAAAAATATATGAAGCAAAAAATATCATCCAAAAGTAAAACGTGAAAGACAGAGACTGGGGGTAGTAAATTAATCAGGGACGTAGCAAGTCCCCAAAAGTCCCTTGGGAATTGGAGGCTTACTCTTCAAAATTCTTCAAGGGTGCTCTAGCCTTGAAATGGTTCATCATTTCAGGCCCCAGCTGTTGGAAATGAAGAGAACATCATATGACTTATTCACTTAATTAATCAATTACCAAGTTCCAGCTGTTAGCCCAAAAATGTAACCATAAAGCAGACCTTTGTGATCCCAGTGTTTCTAGAATTATGTGTGAAAATAGAAAGTCTAATGGTATTCAGATAGTGGTTTTGTATCTTCTGTACTATTCTGTTACCTGTATTAAAATGGAGATTGATGAAGACTTTCTGAAAGTCCTATTAAAAAATATTGAGGAGAAGAAAGGGATAAGAGTAGTGAGGTATTTTCTCTAATGGAAATATTGACTAATTTGAATCTACCTGTACTAAAAACAAACTATAAACACCTGCTTTGTGTTCACACATGCTCTGCTAAGGACTAAGACAGAAAGACTATGGGAAGTGTAGCTCCTGCTTGGTCATTGTGGTCTTCTGCTCTTATCCATGTGTACCACAAAGTGTATTTCCTAGACTTTTCTGTTCACAGTAAATGTCTCTATGCATCATCTACCTCCACCTTTGTTTATTCCCTAACACCCCTCCCTGTACACAGGAATATTTACCCACTCATCTTCCTCAGCATCTGTCCTCTGCTGTGATGCTTCACACAAGAGACCAGTTCACAATCATATGTTGAATCAAGCTAGTCTTGCTATGGACTAATCATACTGTATTGGAAATCTAGGTAATGATTAATGCACTGATAACTATGAAACTAATTCCAAATTGTTCTCAAGAGCTTCTACCAGCTCCAGATGTGGCTCTCGATAAACAGATTTCTGATATATGTTCTCTCATTTTCCAAACATGCTACCAAAATTATTTATTGAAGATAATCAGCATTCTAAATTATTGCTATATTGGGGGAAGTGGAAGGTATAAGGTAATTAACTAAATGAGCTCTAAAACGAAAAAGCATATCCAACTCTGTGAAGAAATAGGTAAATACATCTTGATTTGACCCTCTACTGTCCAAAAAATCACTAGCACATTGTGATCTTAAGCATGGGAATATGGAAATTATATATTTGAAAATAAAGATGAAAGTTGGCATCACTTCTGATTTTATGACCCTAATTAACCTCAATAACTTTTTTCAGGATTTTACCATTGAGACTAACAGAATGGAGTTGGAGGGTATTTGTCTACTAGCTCATGTTTTGTTAATTTTTACCTGTGTGTGTGTGTGTGTGTGTGTGTGTGTGTGTGTGTGTGAATGTTTGCATGTGTGTTGGTACCCGTGTATGGGTGTACATTGACATAGGTGTGGGGCAGGTGAAAGCCCAAGGTTAATATCAAGAATCATTTTTCATCATTCTTCTGCCTAATTGAATAAGTCAGGGTGTTTCTTCCAAACCCAGGGCTCAACAATATGGCTGGTTTCCTAAACTGATTTACTCATGGAATACAATGTCTCCACCTTACAAAGCTGGAACTGCAACCAGTCTACCCCAACCACCAAGCATTTACCTGAGTTTGAGGGATCTGAATTATGCAGAAAATACTTTAACCATTGTGCCATATCTCTAGCATCTCATTGATCTTAAAATCACAGAGAAGCAATATAAACATGTACCCAGAAAGCAAGTCTTTTAACACAGTTACTTAGATACAATTGAGCTACTGTTTTCCCATACACATGTCATAAAGACTGTAATCAAATGAAGATAGTATACAATAGGTACAGTGGGAATTCCAAAGTATTAAATAAATATTGTATATGATTATCCTAATTAGTCATTAATATAAATTTTCAATCCAGACCACAGAAAAAAAACTGTAAAGTGTTACATTGATTGACTATGATACCTTATTACTATTTGTTTACTTTATGCTATACCAATCCTAAGGTTCATCTCTGATTATGAAACCAACTTCATGTTCTTGGCTTTCATAAAACAAATTGAGTCTTCACTTGGCCACAAAGTGCCTTCACTTTACTCTTCAAAATATTTGATTTGGTATTTGCCAATCTCTTCACTACATAGAAATAACACACCTGAACTGAGATACCAAAAGGCAGTGAACTTATGAGAAACTACTAGATGTCTATAAATTGAATGGAGGGCTACTGTATAAAATGACTTTTGATTGGAGGATTTGGAGACATGATAATCAATGCAGAGAATAGAGGGATCTTGTGTAAAATGAATAGCGACTCTCTACTGTGTTTAGTAGGAGAGAATTATAGGGAGAACAAGATGGGAGTCAAAAAAAAGTTTCAGTTACATTTACTTACAAAGTAAAAGGTCATTGCTCTCTGGAGGTGTCAGCACCCCACAGCACAACCTCCATGTTGGCATGCTGAGAGAGTTGCCTATTTAGTTCTTTATAAGTCCAAGTCTGCAATCACAGCTCTGTTCTATCATAACCACTCTGCTTGTCTTGGGTCTGCCTTCCTTTATTCTAAGTGGCAGGAACTTTGAGGGATTATTACCAACCTATTTGTGTCTAAATCACAGCTTCCATCCTTTAAAATTAGCCACCTTTTCCTCCCCCTTGCCTGACATGTTCACTGTTGTCATGATATATGGCTTGAAGCATAGCATTTGATCCCAGATAGGCGGTTGTTACCTAGTTTGAGCCCAGCAAGTGAGCAGATGGGAGACTAGAAGGCAGAAAGATTCTATATATACACACCTAGGCAGAAAGGATGGTGAAGGGGGAACTGAGATAAAGAACATGCCAAGCAAATTGCAGCAATTAGGTTAAAACTTTCTGAGTACAGTTAAGTAGAAATTCTCTGTAGACATAGACTCTAACTTACAGAACAACAGGAACTTTGAGTCAATAGTGGATTGTTTCTAGATCTGCAACTGCAGCCTCTCACTCCATTTTAGCTCTCGGACCTATAGGTGTGAGTACTGGCAGCCCTTGAAAACAAAGAAATGTAATTAATTATACCAACTCTATTCTAAGGTAATTGAGTTCTTGCCCTAATAACGCCTTTAAATTTTGCTTTGAGATCTACAGCACCAACATTAAACATCGCTTTTCCCTTTTGTCTCAATAGGCTATCCAAACAATTTGTTAAAATTACAAATATAAAGGACTTTCCTCCCAAGCAAGATGAATTCTGACTTTATATTACCCTAGACATTTTGCTACATGTTTAGAATTCATTACAGTGGCCAACTCTAATATAACCCATTGTACACTGCAGATTAAACACTAGACTCAGACTTGTGTGTGCCAATGCAGCACCACCTTGCTTAATCATATCATGTCACCACTAAATGTACTACAAAATATCTAATATAAAGATGCTTAGGTTTTACATACAGGAAGTTATATCTAAGCACTGGCTCTATTCTTCACTGATCAGATGATGTGTATAAAGTCTCTCAAAGGTGAAATGTAATGATATCCTTCTGTTGTGAATCTATCTCATACCTCTTCAGTTTCAATATACTAACTCATATAATTGAGAAATAGCTATGATACAATATATATTATATATTTTTGAAAAAAATGTTTCATAGAAAGATAATATAGAGAAGGTGTTAAAAGAAAGAATGCATTACTTGGCGAAAGGAAAGAAAAGGAATGGTTCATTCTATCTTCTCTCTCTCTCTCTCTCTCTCTCTCTCTCTCTCTCTCTCTCAACTCTAAAATGTACAGAATCACCATGTACTGGATCTATATCTGGAAATGACACTTTTTCAACATCTACAAATACATTTATTTCAGTGCATTATTTGATTAACTGTACATGACATAAAAAATGCATTAAGATTTACCTTGCGCACATTCCCTGTTGAGGATAAGTTACCCAGGCTAAGCACTTACAGAGTGTTACACGTGCTATCAATGCTGATCCTATTGGTAATGCCACTGGCCTAGTTATAAACCAAAGATAATAAATAGGGACTATTTATGAAGGTGATTCATGGCTTTGGTACACAGCATTTTATACTGCATTGTCATCATGTGAGCTCCAGCGCACGTAGTCTTTCTAGATTAAAAGCAGAGAACAAATAACTTTGACTTGTGAGATATATATCTATATTATGCACTGACATTCACCACAGGGTCTTAGATGAGATCAGTCCATTTTAATTAAAATATTTGGTAGGAGTTTTAACATCTCCTATGTCTAGATGCAGGATCTGGCTCAACTTTCATACAGTAGGTGATTCATTGTAGAACTTGATCTTCATTTTATTTTCATATTGTTTAGCAGAAAGAAAATGAACAAATAAGCAAGGAACAACAAAGCCAATGAATTGTTTTGACAGAGAAGCACACATGAAGAATGCTGTAAACGCTAAGATGTATAGGTTGGATCCTGGCAGATTACTGGCTGCCCTTCAAACACCTGAAATCCTGAAAGGGTGACAAAGCTGCAGAAGAAAGAAAATTCCAGAAAATACAACACAATAATGATCAAATAATGGACTATTCATTTCAATAGATATAGAGTGTGGGACAAAGAGTCAGAGATCCAGAGAAATCCAATCTCAAGTCAGTGAGGAACTTTCATATTTTATTATGATAACAGGTATAGTGAAGGGGTTGAAAAGTTAGGAAAAGAAAGGCAAAACAAAACTAGTAGAAAAAATATGTGGTAAATTTAAATATCACCTTAAGGTTGAATTTTATATTTTTCCTATGGGTTAGGGTTCTAAAGTGAAAGGCCATATTAGTTGAAAACTTTCTAATAAATATTTCCTATATCTTCTCTAACTAGTAGGATATATCCAGTTGAATAACATCCAATTACTCAAATTTTATGTCATTCTGGTACTTATTTTCTTTAACCATGAATTTTGAAAGTATATAACAGAAAAACTGACAGAGGCAAAAACTTCTATTTTTTTTCTTTATCTCTATCTCTTTCTTTCTCTAGGTCTCTGCCTCTATTTAGAATTGGCATTCTCTTCCTTTGAAATTCAAGAACATCCTATCTCTATGAATGATCATAATAATAGTTCTTTGTAGAAATTAAAAACTCCAACAAAAATGTGTATGGACTCCCTGGATATTCTAATTTATCAAAATATCATTAGAATAATAAATAGATATAAAATAGACATGGTTCATGTTTTAAAGTATACTATAAAATTATAGTAATCAAAATGTATATAATACTGATATTTAACAAAGATATAGACCAGTGGCATAGAAGAGAACCTAGAGATAAACACACACATATATGGTAAGTATTCAATAACAAGGCTGCCAATCATTGAATGGAAAAGAGCAGTCTGCTTAGCAAATGTGTCTTAAAAGCTGGATCGCATGAACAGGTAAGCAGCTAAACAATTACCTAATGGCTCTACAAAAAAAAAAAAACCTCAAAATAAATAAAACTAGACTTAGTTCTATTATCCCCACATGATAGACGTATAGCCTCAACATTAAAGAAGACCTAAAATTCAACAAAAGCAAGGAGAAAATAGCTGTGTTAGAAAACAGATAAGTACTCAGTAGACATCTCTCCAAAGAGAGACATATGGTTAAAAAGGCAGATAAAAGTTAGTACCACTATTTACAAGGGAAACATAAGTCAAAATGACAAGTTACCATCTCATATTCTAAGATTGCCATCTAAACAAAGAGCAGAAAATACATGTCAGTAAAGAGCTGAGAAAACTGGAAGCACTATATGCTGTTGGTGGAAAACAAATTAATCACCTATTTTGAAAAGCAGAAGGGCAGCTCCTTAGGTGATTTGATGGGACTTAGCATGTAGTCAGGATATTCTCCTGGTTCTATTCACATGAAAAATTGAAAACATCATCTTTTAAATTTTTATTACATTTTACTTATTTCCTTTGTTGTGCCTAAGTGTGTGCATGAGTGCATGTGGGTGGGACAGGTGTTTATATGTATGTGAGGGTGTGTGCATACAAGTGCGTACATATGAGTGTGTCCATGTGTGGATATCAAAGGACACTTGTCCTTCCAACATCTATACCCCAGGGATAGAACTTAGATATTCACACTTGGCCACAGGTGCCTATACCTACTGAGCCATTTTGCTGACCCAAATATAGTCTTGAAAATATATTTGCATGCCCATGTTCAGATGTGGATTATTCATAATAGTTAAAATATGATACTAAAACGTATATTTTCCATGAGTGAATTAATAGGTAAGTGTGTCTTTGGTGGTTTGAATAAGGATGGCCTCCAAAGGCTCATATGTTTGAATGCTTGGTCCACAGTTAATGGAACTCTTTGGAAAGGATTAGTAGGAGATGTGGCCTTGTTGGAGGAGGCGTGTCACTAGGGTGGGCTTTGAGCTTTCAAAAACCCATAACAGGCCCAATGTTGTTTTCTCTGCTTGTTGCCTACAGATTGGGATGTAAAACTCTCAGCCACTTATCCAGCACCAGGCCTCCCCCAATGCTACAACACACCCCACGATGATGATAATAGGCTAGCCCTCTGAAACTGAAAGCAAGGCCCCAATTGAACCACTTCCTTCATGGCGTCTCTTCATAGCAATAGAACACTAAGGCACTGGCATATTCATAACGAAGTATAATAAGGCCTAATGGTGTAAAGAAAATCTCACCACACACTAAAGCATGAAAAGACTTGATACAGTGTTAAGTGGAGTAGACATTCACTAAAGGACAAATATTCTATGATTCCATCACTAGGAGCAGCCGGAGCAATGGGTACAGGAATGAAAGTAAGAGTATCTGGGACTTGAGAGAGGAGGAAGTGAACTCATCATTCAGTGGGTAAAGAGTTTCAGGTTGTTTTTTTAAATGAAAAAAAAATCAAGGAGATGGTTGGCAGCACTGTGAATGTTCTTACAGTCATTGAGCTTCATGTTTTAAATATTATCACAGTAAATGCAGGGGTTAGTAGTGATGTCTGTAACTTACAGGAATGTTAACGTTCCTATGGAACAAGGATGAATCTGATGTCCCAGAAATAGTCCTGTATGTGGTTGAGATGAACATCCCATGTAAAGAAGGGAGAGTGAATGTGCAAGACTATTTGAAAGAATGATAGTCCTAACCATTAAGAGGGGGAAACCACAGAAGAATAGAGAAAAAAGTCACAGAACACAAGTGAAGGCCATGAGTCAAAGAACAAAAACACCAGAGAGATGGAACAGAGACAAAGCTGCATCCAACCAGTCTGGTGATGCTGGAGACTCTCAGCACTGATGGAGTGCTGGGCTCAGATGTGTCTGTTGCTTCTAAGTGGGCACCTGCGGCTACTTGGATGTGTCTAGGAATCGGTACACAGGATCTAACAACAGAATGTGTCTTACTTGATATAAACAGTACATTGCAGGGGCACCATAGCAAAAGAAAACAGCCAAAGCTTGGGAGATAGTAGGAAGGGATTGGGGGTGGGGGCGACTGGTGCAGGTACACAGGAAAGGCATTAACAAAAGTTGGGATGATAGAAATCATAAGAAGGCAACTGTGATCAGAAAAGAAGGACAAAACATAATTGCATATTTTATAGATAAACAGGCGCCATATGCTTTGACTTGAGGATGAAGAGCTGAGAATCACTACATGAGCCTGGACACATGCCTTCCCCTGCTTTGCTGCTCTATAAAAAAATGAGCATAATTATATCTTCTACAACAGGCTGTTGTGTTACTGCAATCAGAACACCAGCAAAAGGCATTGAGCACACAGATGAGAAGCTCTGTAGTGACATGGTTTAGAATATGTGGAAGAGGATATGTAGTTCCCCAGCTGTGGCCACAAACAGACCCTGATCCCAGCACCGAGCCGAGGTCAGTGATGGATTTGGTACACAAAGGAGGGCTTTGGCAGCAGCAGGAGCTGCCTGAATCAAAGTTGGGAAACAAAACAACTGTCAGCTGCTTGCAAGGGCCATTGTGAAAGAGAATCAATATTTGACAAACATTTTGTTAAATGGCACAAATTAGAAAAGGCAAAAAAAAAGCATTTTAAATGATTCACATGGGCCAGACTTGCAGCAGGGAGCAAATGTTCAAGGAAATGGCATTTCTGAAGATATCTGCCTTACCACAAATTCTTGGCCCTCAGCGGTATTCCAAAAAGGAGGACCTAAAGGTTGCTGTGATAAAATATGGATCATCTAAATCTATAAATACAATAGTGAAAAGCATTCCATACCCAGCAGGCATATTTCCATGATTAGCAGACATTTAATAACAAGGTTTTGTGTTGTTGTTTTTTCTGCTGTTGTTGTATCATGCCTGTGGGTGCCTTCCCCACATTTACATCTGTGTACCATATACATGCCTAGTGCCTACAGAGGTTCAAAGGGAGTATCAGATTCCCTGTAACTAGAATTAAACGTGTTTGTGAATTAGCATGTGAGTGCTGAAAATTAAACCTGGGTCCTCTGGAAGATCATCTAAACTTCTTAACTACCGAGCCGTCCTTCCAAGCCCATCAATATCAAGTTTAAGATGAACTATCTACAAGTAGAACGGCGATGGTGATGGAGTGACCTAATTGACAGAAAGAATACAAATGACCCTCTAATGGGCTGAACAATAAAGATAACCTCTATCATGGGAGATTATACAGATGTTTAATGCATCCCTGTCCCATGCCGCAATCATCACCCCAATAAATCATCTCAGCAGCAATAACACAGTGGCAGCATGTATCATCTATGTTGTGATTAGTAAGGGGGAACTTCTCTGGTTTCTAGACTGCCTGCATTAGTATATCCATCAGCCTTCCCTCCCATAACAGAAGTGTGTGGTCAATCAATTCATAAAGGCTTATTTTGACTCATGTTTTCAGAAGTTTAAGTTCTGTGACATTTGTCATTACCAAAGGTCTATATAGTGTTTAGAAGCCCTAGGTAGCAAAGAGAAGCTAAAATCTAAAACTAATTCATCAAGATATTTACCAAGCACGTCATGAGAGTGACTTAGTAGCACCAAGGCAAAGCCCATCAGTCTGTAGTATATCAAGATTTGTCACTATTGATTATGCATATATGAGAATCTTGGCTCTATAGGCAGGGATAGTTAAGCAGATAGATAGATAGATAGATAGATAGATAGATAGATAGATAGATAGATAGAAAGATAGATAGATAGATACATACATACATACATACATACATACATACATACATACATACATACATACATATTTGGAAAAGTAGAGGAGAAGGACATGGAACAGCTTCATAAGCCAGCATTCACCTAGGGTATGTGGTTCTCCACTAGAAAGAGCTCACCTTTCATCCAGTAAGCTTGGTTAAGAGAGGAAAGTTATCTGAGAATGGTTATCTCCAGAACTAAGTGTCCTGACACTACACCTACAATTGATGACTTGATGGTTTTGAAAAAAATAGTATACTCAGCTGGATTGACCTCCCCTACCGATAATGCAGTTCAGTGCTATAGAAACTTCAGAACTATCTCACCCAGAAAGTACATATATTGCATTTTGCTGAGGCTACATTGTATTAGCACTGTCATGATTTTGTGGTAATTACAACAACACTGGGTGATTAAAAATCAATTAGACTCTGCTAGAAGTTCTTTTATTGTTGAAAATAGTATTCACTATCCTGGGTTTTTTGTAATTCCAAATGAATTTGCAAACTGCGATTTCTAACTCCATGAAGAATTGATGAATTTTGATGGGGATTGCATTGAATCTGTAGATTGCTTTCAGGAAGATGGTCAGCCATTTTTACATATTAATCCTGCCAATACATGAGTATGGGAGATCTTTCCATCTTCTGAGATCTTCTTTGATTTATTTCTTCAGAGACATGAAGTTCTTGTCATACAGATCTTTTGCTTGCTTGGTTAGAGTCACACCAAGGTATGTAATATTATTTGTGACTATTGTGAAGGGTGCCATTTCTCTAATTTCTTTCTTAGCCTGTTCATCCTTTAAGTATAGAAAGGCTACTGATTTGTGAGTTAATTTTATATAGAGCCATTTTGCTGAAGTTGTTTATCAGCTGTAGGAGTTCTCTGGTGGAATTTTTGGGGTCACTCAGTATACAATCATCTTCCTTTCTAATTTGTATCCCTTTCTCCTCCTTTTGTTGTCTAATTTTTCTAGCTAGAACTTCAAGTACTATATGGAATAGATAGGAAGAGAGGGAGCAACCTTGCCTAGTCCCTGATTTTAGTGGGATTGCTTCAAGTTTCTCTCCATTTAGTTTGATGTTGGCTACTGGTCTACTGTATATTGCTTTTACTATTTTTAGGTATGGACCTTGAATTCCTGATCCTTCTAAGACTTTTAACATAAAGGGATGCTGAATTTGGTCAATTGCTTTTTCAGCATCTAATGAGGACCCAGCTATACCCAAAAAATTCTGCAACATATAACAAGAACATATGTTTCACTATGCTCATAGCAGTCTTATTTATAACAGTTAGAGGCTGGAAAGAACCCAGATGTTCTTCCACAGAGGAATGGATACAGAAAATGTGGTATATATACACAATGAAGTACTATTTAGCTATTAAAAACAATAAATTCATGAAATTCTTAGGCAAATGGATGGAACTAGAAAATATCATCCTGACTGAGGTAACCCAATCACAAAAGAACACACATGATATGCCCTCAGTGATAAGTGGATCTTAAGCCAAAAGCTTGGAATACCCAAGATACAATTCACAGACTACATGAAGCTCAAGAAGAAGAAAGACTAAAGTGTGGGTGCTTCAGTCCTTCTTAGAAAGGGGAACAAAATATTCACGGGAACAAATATAGAGACAATGTATAGAACAGAGTCTGAAGGAAAGACCATCCAGAGACTGCCCCACCTGGAAACCCTGACACTATTATGGATGGCAAGAAATGATATAGCTGTCTCCTGGGAGGCCCTGCCAGGGCCTTATAAATACAGAGACGGAGGGTCACAGCCAACCATTAGATTGAGTGCCAAGTCCCCAATGGAGGAGTTAGAGAAAGGACTGAAGGCACTGAAGGGTTTTGCAACTCCATAGGAAGAAAAATAGTACCAACCAACCAGATCCCCAAAGCTCCCAGGAACTAAGCCACCAACAAAGGAGTACACATGGCTCCAGCTGCATATGTAGCAGAGGATGCCCTTGTCAGGCATCAATGGGAGAAGTCATCCTTGGTCCTATGAAGGCTTGATGCCCCATTGTAGGGGAATTGAGGGCAGGGACGTGGGAGTAGGTGGGTGTGTAGAGGAACACCCTCATAAAAGCAGGGAGAGGAAAGATGGGACAGGTGTATTCTGGGAGGGGGTAAACTGGGAAAGGGGATTACATTTAAAATGTAAACAAAGAAAATATACAATAAAATTTTTAATTGAAAAATCAATTAGACATTTTTTGCTTGATACGCATAAACCAGGTGAAACTAAGTATGGCTTAAGACAACTAGTCTGTTCTTGCCATGTTGGTGAGCTCAAGTCAGAACTTATTCTTTGCTTCCCTGAAAGACATGAGGCCAAGTTTCATTTACTGTGTAGAGAACAGGCCTACAAACAAAACCAAGCCCAGAAAGTTTGGCAAAGACCAGAGTCTTTGCTATATGATTAAGCCCTGATATAGTTCTGGCCAATGACAGAGAATTTACTTAAATTCTATTCTAGTTAAAACACACACACACACACACACACAGGGATTTCAGTGAATGACATTTTCTCAAATAAAAATGTAACATTTGATGGATCATGTTGAAATTGCCCTATTATTCTCACAGATAACTAGTGTTTCCACAAGTCATATCTTTAGTAGCCAAGGGAAAAGGGAAATAAATACATTTTCTAAGGAAGGAAAATAACCTACTGAAGCCTCCATTTTCCCTGAAATATTAGTGAAAATTAATCAGATTTCTCTGTGGATCACAGATTCTTAAGATGTTGGAAATACCTCTATAGGGAGTCACACAACTGAATGTGAGAGTTACAAAAAATGACAATAGTAAGAGTTTTCTGAATATGCAGTAGCTGAAAGTAAATTTAAAGCAAAGCCTGTAATGAATCCAAGGTGTTTCTGGCAGCATCCCCACTCCCATGATGCAGCATGCTTCCTTGGTTCTTAATGCACATGTGCACATCACATTGCAACTGATATCACAACACATTGCCCATGAACTCTGACAGAAGCACCACAGCTCAAATTGAAGATGTTCTAGAATATAAACTGCTGTATTTTACCATATATGTAATTTTTAAGCTCTTGTAGAAATACAATGGTTCTAAATTCATTCTTCAAGATCTAAATATCTAATCCACGACTTTTTATTATACTCACTCGGAAAGATTAAATGTAACCATTTCTGTTTGACTTACTGGTTTGAGTTTCATCTAACACACACACACACACCACAAACTCAATTAATTTTGACTTGAGATTAGAACAGCACTTCCTTTTTATTTTCTATATTCTTTGTTTATATTCCAAATGATTTTCCCATAAACCCTCTTCCCTCTGCCTGTTCCCCAATCACCCCTCCACTTCTCTGTCCTGGTTAGGATGATATTTTCCAGTTCCAACCATTTGCCTAAGAATTTCATGAATTCATTGTTTTTAATTGCTGAGTAGTATTCCATTGTGTAAATATACCACATTTTCTGTATCCATTCCTCCATTGAGGGACATCTGGGTTCTTTCCAGCTTCTGAATATTATAAATAAGGCTGATATGAACATAATAGAGCATGTGTCCTTATTGCATGCCGGGGAATCCTTTGGGTATATGCCCAGGAGTGGTATAGCTGGGTCCTCTGTAAATGTCATGCCCAGTTTTCTGAGGAACCAGACTGATTTCCAGAATGGTTGTACCAACTTGCATTCCCACCAGCAGTGGAAGAGTGTAGAACAGCACTTCTAACAATTTCTGAAATGGTCCTAACAATGCCTTTGCCATTTGGACTGTGTGTTTACACAACACAGTATTCCAAAGTATTGACTAATATAAAGTCAGAATACATATCAACTATTAAAAATGGTGAAGATACTCTATGTCATGAAGTATAAACTTGTCAGAAAAGATATAATTCCTATGTAAAAAAATAAGCAGACATATCCCATTAGTATGTAAATTTGCTTTCCTCATTAATAAATGAAAACATTATATTTCATATATAATACTAACATACATTCTTTATGATTCATGAACAGTAAATCCTTTGTATGATTACTTTATATACCAATATAACTGGAATAATATAAAACTATCTCAAGTGAAAGAGTCATCCGGTAGAAAAAGTTTAAAAAGCTGTGTTTAAACAAATCACTGGCAAAGAATAATTTGATATCCATGATTGATGTTTCAATCACCCCTCGTTCCCTGTGGCTTGTCATCTTTTTGATAGAATGAGAGATAATAGCATAGCAGTTTCTTCTGTAGGAAAGCAATATATTTCTAGTTAGCTAGAAAATATTTGCCTCATGTGAGTAAAAAAGGAGACAAAGGACCTCTGTATGCAGATGTGTAGTCAAAAGTTGTATGTCAACGACTGCTCTAACATCCTTGGCAAATGTTTGAATTTTGTGGCACTTAAATCAAACTGAACATTTGGAACTTTGAGGGAAGTTGCCAATAAATATTTTTAGGTATGACTTGGCTGGGAATGCTTGGGATTGGTCAAATGCATACCACTGTGTTTATAAAGACTGACTAAGGAACCTTCTTAAGCATGTCTCAAGAAATGAATGCATAGACTACAGATTGTCAGTTTCATAAGGATGAAAAGTTGCTTTATTGAAGGAAGACACCAACAAGAAGCTACAAGATATTCATGAGACAAAGTTGTTTCAATATAGAAGACAACAGAAAGTCCAAGTCTTGTCATTCAGAACATATCAGGATAGAGAGAAAAGAGCCAAGCCCCAAATTTCGCATCAAAAGGACAAATCGGCAACCAACAAATTGGGAAAAGATCTTCACCAATCCTACATCAGATAGAGGGCTAATATCCAATATATATATAAAGAACTCAAGAAGTTAGACTCCAGAAAACCAAACAACCCTATTAAAAAATGGGGTACAGAGTTAAACAAAGAATTCTCACCTGAAGAACTTCGGATGGCGGAGAAGCATCTTAAAAAATGCTCAACTTCATTAGTCATTAGGGAAATGCAAATCAAAACAACCCTGAGATTTCACCTTACACCAGTCAGAATGGCTAAGATTAAAAATTCAGGAGACAGCAGGTGTTGGAGAGGGTGTGGAGAAAGGAACACTCCTCCACTGCTGGTGGGGTTGCAAGTTGGTACAACCACTCTGGAAATCAGTCTGGCGGTTCCTCAGAAAACTGGGCACCTCACTTCCAGAAGGTCCTGCTATACCACTCCTGGGCATATACCCAGAGGATTCCCCACCATGTAATAAGGATACATGCTCTACTATGTTCATAGCAGCCCTATTTATAATTGCCAGATGCTGGAAAGAACCCAGGTATCCCTCAACAGAAGAGTGGATGCAAAAAATGTGGTATATCTACACAATGGAGTACTATTCAGCCATTAGAAACAATGAATTCATGAAATTCTTAGGCAAATGGATGGAGCTAGAGAACATCATACTAAGCAAGGTAACCCAGACTCAAAAGGTGAATCATGGTATGCACTCACTAATAAGTGGTTATTAACCTAGAAAACTGGAATACCCAAAACATAATCCACACATCAAATGAGGTACAAGGAGAAAGGAGGACTGGCCCCTGGTTCTGGAAAGACTCAGTGAAACAGTATTCGGCAAAACCAGAACGGGGAAGTGGGAAGGGGTGGGTGGGAGGACAGGGGGAGAGAAGGGGGCTTATGGGACTTTCGGGGAGTGGGGGGCTAGAAAAGGGGAAATCATTTGAAATGTAAATAAAAAATATATCGAATAAAAAAAAAGGTTATCTCAATACACAATGTTAGACTGCCATATCATTGGTTAAGAGGGCTCTAGGCTAAAGACAACAGTAAAAGAACAGGAATCTGAATCTCCATTCTTGATTTCTCTTTGATCTTTATTTATGGTGACATCACCCATTCTTTCATGGGTATCACTACAGACAAACAGCTTTTGTTTGTGACCACTAGACTAACCAGAGCTGAACCATCAACCAAAACTTTTTTTTTTGCATTAAGATGATGCTATTGCTCTATTCTGAAATAGCACTAAGAGATAAAGTTTAGCAATGGCCAATGCAAATTACACAACACAGTGAGCCCAGACACAGATATATGGCCTTCTCTAATTGATGGTACAAACAAAATGATCTTAATTTAGAGAATTACTCATGGAAATGTATGTCCAACCATCTCATCCCTCCTGAAATCAATTAGGGAGTCCAGGTAACACTACAGAAGGGACACTATGTCTCTTTTCTCCAAGAGATCACACATCAAGATTAGAAACAGGTTTCTGACACTCTCCAAAAGAGCCACTGTGCATTTGGGAGTACATACCTAAAGTTCTGTTCCCTAATATCTCGGTTATAGAATAATACAGCTGGGTCTACTACTTGAAAAACCTTAATGATGATTTTATCTTTGGAGAAATGACTGAAGCCTAACTGTGATTAATGAAGAAGCAGGGTTTCTCATGGTCTTCTTCAACCTCTGCTAAGATGGTGGGTTGAACTGAAAGGAATTCAAGTTGGTCAGAAAGCTTTGCTGGTCACATCATAATATATACTAGAATTTGCCTCAAAAAGACAAAATAACTGTTAACACACTGCATCCCATACTCCTGTGGGCAATTTATCTTTGTAATTAGATTAACTTCTAGAATGTAATGCTTCTCAGAGCTTTAATTCTTTCTGAAGGATAAAAAACACAAAATGTAGCAACTTGAATGCCATGCCATCCATCAATTAAAGGGAACTGATACAACATCTGTGGATTACTTAGATGGCTTAAAATATTATGGGTGGAGGAAAGAGTCTACTACTTCTGCATTATTTAGGTTTATTATATTTTTAGGTGTGTGTATGTATTCAAGAGAGAGTGAAAAAAGAAAGAGGGGAAGAGATGAGAGAGAGAGAGATTGAGAGAAAGAGTCACATGTCCTGGGTTGGCCTTGAACTCACTATGCCACTAAAGATGACCTTGAACTTCTGATCCTTCTGGCTGTGCCTCTCCCAAGTACTGAGGTTACAGCTTGTACCACCCTTGCTTTTATTCACTGCTGGGTCCTGAACTCAAGAATTTATACACAGTAAGCAAGCATTCTCACAAGAGTTCTATACTGAGATCCCAATGATATTATTATTGTAGGTTAATAACCACATTGCTAAAGTCATCACATTTTCCTGGTTTATGACCACCCAACCATGTCAAAATTTTTAACCCAGAAATGTTCCTTTATACCCAGAGCACCCAGGGACTAAACAACCAACCAAAGAGTACACATGGGGGGGGAACCCATGGCTCCAGCTACATATGTAGTAAATGATGGCCTTTTCAGACACCAGTTAGAGGAGAGGCCATTCATTGGTCATGTGAAGGCTTGGTGCCCCAGGGTAGGGGAATTCCAGGACAGGAAAGTGGGAGTGGGTGTGTTGGTGAGCAGAGGAGGGAGGTTGGGATAGAGATTTTCAGAGGGGAAAGGAGGAAAGGGGATAACATTTGAAATGTAAATAAAGCAAGTATCTAATAAAAAAAGAGAAAAACTGGAACAGAGACTGAAGGTAGGCCCAACCGGGGATTGTTCTACCTAGGGATCCATCATGTCTGCAGACACCAAACCCAGTACTGTTGCTGTGGTAAAGAGGCTCTTGGTGACAGGAACCTAGTGTGGTGAGTCCTTGGGAGGTCTGGACCAGAGGAGCAGAGGCGGATTGCAAAGCCATTGGAAAAACAACAGAGGCTGGCCTGACCACCCAGTTCTCCCTGAGTCTAAACTACCAACCGAGGAGTGTATCCGGAGGGATCCATAGCTCCAAATACATAAGTAGCAGAGGATGGCCTTGCGTGACATCAATGGGAGGGGACGCCCTAGGTCCCGGAGAGGTTTGATGCTCCAGCAAAATATAATATAAAAATCATAAAAAAGAGATAGCATCTTTAGCAGAATCATAAAATGGATAGGAATGCAGCTATGGACAGACACACTCAAGGCTTTACCTAGCACCAAGGTCCTCAGAGTTAAGGAGAAAACAAGTTTCTTCTCTGAAGAAAGGGTAAGGCAGCTTTATTGATGTGCTGCTGCAGGTTCACAGGCAGTCATCATCTTATGGGAAGAACTTTAAGTGCTTGAGAGAATGGGAGAGAAAACACATTTCATGCTTTTATCACAATAGCCAGCTAAGGGCCCCAGAGTTTATTGCCTTCCCGTTTATTGTAGTGGTTCCTTTTAATGGCTTAGTGTTCTCAGAAAACCTAGTCTCATTGCTCAGTTAAAGACTGTGTGCTTTCTCCACATCAAAGCAAGCATCTCTGAAACTTCCATCATTGTTATTTATTTCCAAAGCATAATCCATCCTACCTGGAAACTGCCCCGAGAATAACAGTTCATTGCAGTCATGTATTTTCTGTTATGCTTGCACAAAACCCCAAAGAAAACTGCTTGATTGGTGGTAGGTAACTGGCTTGCAGATAATCTAACTAAGCTTTTAAAATGAGTAAAAGTCATTGGAAACAACAGGTAAATATCAGATATTGAAGAACAATCTCATAGGCTGCAGAGGTGGCTCAGAGGCTAAGAGTGCATTACACCCTTTCAGGGGACTCAAGTTAGGCTCCCAAGACTCATGCTGGGTGGCTCACAACTACCTCTTACTTCAGCTCCAGGGAATCTTATTCTCCCTTCTGCCATCTGACAGCCCTGAAATCACACACACAGCAACATATGAACATATACATACATGTATATGTACACACATTTAATTGAAAATAATAAACAAAGAATCCTATTTTTAAAAAAAGTTAGAGCCAATCAGCCCTGCTTTCTCTATAACTATTTTCCCTTCTGTTAGTCCCCTTAACATCTTAACAACTTCCTCCACTGCCATTATGAGTCTCAGTCTGTGTTGTCACCTTTATGAAGCCTACCTTCAGGGACATCAAATCAAATCTTTTTTTTTTTTTCGATACATTTTTATTTACATTTCAAATGATTTCCCCTTTTCTAGCCCCCCACTCCCCGAAAGTCCCATAAGCCCCCTTCTCTTCCGCTGTCCTCCCACCCACCCCTTCCCAGTTCCCCGTTCTGGTTTTGCCCTATACTGCTTCACTGAGTCTTTCCAGAACAAGGGGCCACTCCTCCTTTTTTCTTGTACCTCATTTGATGTGTGGATAATGTTTTGGGTATTCCAGTTTTCTAGGTTAATATCCACTTATTAGTGAGTGCATACCATGATTCACCTTTTGAGTCAGGGTTACCTCACTTAGTATGATGTTCTCTAGCTCCATCCATTTGCCTAAGAATTTCATGAATTCATTGTTTCTAATGGCTGAATAGTACTCCATTGTGTAGATATACCACATTTTTTGCATCCACTCTTCTGTTGAGGGATACCTGGGTTCTTTCCAGCTTCTGGCAATTATAAATAGGGCTGCTATGAACATAGTAGAGCATGTATCCTTATTACATGGTGGGGAATCCTCTGGGTATATGCCCAGGAGTGGTATAGTAGGATCTTCTGGAAGTGAGGTGCCCAGTTTTCTGAGGAATCGCTAGACTGATTTCCAGAGTGGTTGTACCAATTTGCAACCCCACCAGCAGTGGAGGAGTGTTCCTCTTTCTCCACATCCTCTCCAACACCTGCTGTCTCCTGAATTTTTAATCTTAGCCATTCTGACTGGTGTAAGGTGAAATCTCAGGGTTGTTTTGATTTGCATTTCCCTAATGACTAATGAAGTTGAGCATTTTTTTAAGATGCTTCTCTGCCATCCGAAGTTCTTCAGGTGAGAATTCTTTGTTTAACTCTGTACCCCATTTTTTAATAGGGTTGTTTGGTTTTCTGGGGTCTAACTTCTTGAGTTCTTTATATATATTGGATATTAGCCCTCTATCTCATGTAGGATTGGTGAAGATACCAAATCCACATGATCACATTGGCAACCATCAGGGCCCAGATATACAAATGAAGGCACCTACCATCAACTGCCCTTTCCCTAACTAACCCCCCCCTTCTCTGTATTGTTACTACCATCTTCTTTCCTGTTACATGTTAACAGGAACATATGAAAAAGACTCTATAAAGTAGGGTCTCCTTGAAAGTCCCTGGAAAGAGAAGGGCAGGAAAAGACAGCCAAGTAGTCTCTTCATTTCTACTTGGGAGTTTCTTTGAAGAAGCAACAGAGATGGAAAAAAGTCAAAAGCATTCACAGCCAATCAGATTAATAGCCTACCTGGTACCCTGTCCTATCTTAACTGCCTGCCACAATTAGCCTTCTCCTAGCCCAGTGTCAGGGCCCTCAAATAAACCCTTAAGACATCTAGCAGGTTTGTGGGCTCTCAAGTTGGGTTGCAAATGATAAGCCCCTGGTGGATTTCAGCCAACTGGTTTCTCCATGATTTAAGAGTGAGTTTTAAAGACAAAGATACCAAATGATAAATGATTTTCAGTTTCTCTTCAAAAAGGCACATGCTGTATGACTTTAGGAGGTTAATGAGGTCCTGAAGGGAAATGTGCCTTACAGATTCTAGGTATATTTTCTTGTAATCAACAACTGCCTTAAGCTGGTGAATAATTTAATTAAATGGAGTTTTAAATCAAAGACATAAGAGTTTAATTAGGAACTATTCTTGTTCTACTGAAGTTAACAGGCAGCTGTGCTGATCTTTTTCCCTATCAGGATTTTGACCAACTCACAAGGACAGGAATTTAGAAAAACAAATGTTGTACTAAAGGTAGGTAGAAAAACACAATTACTGATACAGTAAACCCATATCTGGGCTCTGCAGCAGCCATAAGGATGGGCTATCTATCTGAAGGAGTTTAGCCAAAGAGAATTCATAATTCTGGAGGGGAACAAACTTGCCCAGATAATCAATCAGAAAGTTGCAAGTTTTGTGCCACTAGTATATCAGTTATATGTTATATTCTGCTTACCCCTTTATATACTTTTTATTTTGTATAGGTATATATATATATATATATATATATAATAACTAAATATATATATATAACTATATATAGTTATATAGTTATATAATATATGTAATAAATAATTATATATACCTATATATAGTTATATAATATATGTAATAAATAATTATATATATATATATATATATATATATATATATAATAACTAAAACCTAAACTGGTAAATGTTAAGACATATATTTCAAAATTTTGTAAATGATACATGCACTCAACTGTTATCCCCAACTTTACTTCAACAGGTATTATTTACTAGGCTGAACTCAATAATCATGTTCATGCCTTGCTTCCAACTCTCTCCCCTTCTGCATCCCTCACTCCCTTCTTGTCTCACTCTTCTCACCTCCCAAATCCCACAGGCTTCATGTTTATGGGGAAGTTTTGTAACACTGAGCCATACCCCAACACCAGCATCTCCATTTTAAATAGGTGTCATATGGAAATTAATGAATTTGAAGAAATTTTTACTAATTAATTAATTAATGTGTGTGTGTGTGTGTGTGTGTGTGTGTGTGTTTACATGGAAGTCAGAGAAAAACGTGTGCAGTCAGTTTTCTCCTTCCACAATGGGGGCCCCTGGGTTTGAACTCAGACTGTTAAGCTGGGATGTAAGCACTTTGAGTCACTGAAGCACCTCTGCTTCTGCTCTTTCATCTGGTCACCCGAATCATTACTATTTCCTATTCTGTAAACTCATCGGTCTGTCTAATGCCTAATTTTCAAATCATTCTTTCAAGGACATTCCTGATAAACTGGGAATTAATGAACTGGAAGAAAACTGTCATAAACAGATACACAAAGAAGGCAGGTCTGCTGTAGGAGAACCAAAATAGAAGGGAATATTTTAACCAGTTCATCCCAAAGTATGAGGAAGCGATTGATTCCTGGAGATTCTGAAAAGTCTCTCTAGAAAATTCTTAATAATTTCACTTTAAAATGGGGATGATTACATATGAATATATATTTGATTGTGTAACTCTGTCCTCAACACAATGAGAAGAAAATCTTTGGCTCAAAATATTGGAAGTTTGAGTAATCTTACTCTGTTACTTTGGGCCTGGGACAGGGCTGAGCTTCACAGTGGCAAGAGAGTGTGCAATAGAAAACTATTCATCCCCGGCTGGACAGAAAGTAAAGAGAGGAAAGACTTAAAGAAGCACACACACACACACACACACACACACACACACACACACACACACCACTGTTTCTCTGGATGTCTATTAGTCTCTGACTCTAGAGAATTCTGAATAATACATTGAATTAATTTTTATTATAAGACTGCCTGTATTTTTAACAGATGGCCATGTTGGTTGGAATCTTAAATTTCCTCCAAAGACCCATATATTAAAGAGCTTGATTCTCAGAGTAGCACAATCAGAAGATGGCATAAACTTTTAGAGGCAGGTTCTAGTGGGTTCTTTGGGTCATCATAATTGTGGCTCTCCACAGATTCCTGGCCACAGACTTGACATCTTTGCTTTATTTCCTGTTTCTGCCATGATATGATGTCTGGCCATAGTCCCAAATCAATAGTGTTAACCAATGTCAACTCAGATCTCTGAAACTATGAGTCGAAATCATTTTCTTATGATAAGCTGCCTATTACATGTAACTGTCATTGGGATGGAATGTTAAAACTAATACAATGGACTTGCCTTAGCTCTTTGTGGGCCTTTCTTCTCACACATTGGGGATGATGATACATTAGCACAAGGCCAGCCAGCATTGTTGCTGGAGATCATTCCAGACTTTTGGATTGACAGGAAAAGTTGAGCATATTCCATGTTTAGGGCTTGATTAAGAGCATCTACTTTCCCTGACAGCTACATAGGCTTAATTTTTCTCATTTTTATTGCTCCAGCTATAAAGATGAATGTGTTTCATCAATAAGTGATGTGTTTCATTAATGTGACAAAATGTATAAGAAAAAGAATGAAGAAATCGCTTTCTTGGCATATGGTTTAAGATGATTCAGTCAATGGGTACATGGACCATGTGCTTTGTAGAATGTCCTGATTTCAAGGGTGCATGACACAGGACTGGCTGCACTTATTGATGGACAAGAAGCAAAGAGTGGGAGATGGAAAGAACCCAGGGACAAACTACCAGGTAGCACTTTCACCAGTGATCTACTTCTTCTTGCTAGACCTGACTAGAGACCTGACAAAGATTCCACCAAATCCAAAAATAGTACAACCAGCTAGAGGACCAAGTGTTGAGCTCACAAGTCTATAGGGTGCATTTCACACTCAAAGCAACCTCTGGCATCTCCTTTCAAATGAGAGTATCAGTGAAACACATTCTAGGCACTCTAAATGTGGTAGGTCCTAAGTGGGTCTGATAATGTACAGTTTCAGTGGGAACTGTTGAGCTTATGAATCATTAAGACTTGGTAAACACAGGTATTAATTATGTGAGGGCCAGACAAATGAGTTTCCAGGAGCAAGGGTAGTGTGTATTCTAATGGAGAAAAGCAGGTACATTCATTTTCACTCCAGATTAATATTTCTAACTTAATCATTAGATCATCAGTTACAGCTACTTTACTTAGATAACACAGTGAGGCTTAAGTCTAGACCTCAAGTTGCCAAGTTGGTTATTCTTTTCCATCTACCAATAACTCAGATATTTAACAAAGAATCTGAGGTAGCAAAGGTGTATATAAGTGTAAATGATGGCTCCATATTTAAGAATAATATAAGCATGAAAGAAAGAAGACTGCACTAGGCTAGGTGATGCATTCAATTGAAGAACTGAACAGCAATGTTTGGGACAGAGATCTCCACCTCTTTAGGTCATACCCTTTGGCCATTTTTGAGCTTTATGACCAGGAAAAGATGCCATTACTAAATAAGGTCATTCATCCCATTTCTGGAGTAGGCAACTGTTTGGTGAGTTTTTAGGATAAGTTAGTGATTTAGGGGAGACTATGTGTCATGAATTGAGTATCTAGTAAATGGTAGATGCTTATTTCATTTATTTCCTTTATTGTTTCTAGAAACACACGGGGCTGTTTGGATATAACTTCATAGAAAGTATAGAAACCTCCCAGGAGGTTTTGAAACTGATGAGCACACTAAGCGAAATTCATCGAAGTAAAATAAATGGAATCAGCTCCCAGGCACCTCTGATAGCTGGGTTCCTGGGCCACAGGAGCTAGCATCTCTTGTGTACCTCTAAAGGAAATGACAGGACCTACTGAAGTGAGCTTCCTAGGGGGAGCCCAGAAATCTGAACACTTTAACTCTTTTCTCAGGAGATGTCCAGAAGTTTGACAATTACTGTACAGATATACTTCCTCAGTGCCCCAGGTCCATCACTGCCCACACATAGGGCCATTTGAAATCTCTCAGGGGAGATTCCAAGGCCTCTACTATGCAAGCCCTTCCAGAAAGCATCTGATTTTATAAATTTCCATTTCCCAACCCAGTAATTTCTTCATATAATAGGAGTCTGTGAAATCTCCAAAACCTATTAAAATTTGCATGCATGTGAATTTGCATTTTTTCTAGAGAGATGATTCATAGATTTCAGAATTCCCACAGGAGAATATAACTCAGTCTTGGTTGGAATTGCAAATTAGAACTTAGTGTCCACCCTGGATCATACATTTGCCTTCAACAGCTCTTTCAAGTAATAAACTATAACAAAGTACAAGGCTTAACAGTTAAGCTTTCCTTAAATGGCCTTATTTGTCTGCGTATCCATTCTTTATAATTAAGCAAACTTTGACTAATTAGAATTAAATATCCCTGCATCCTAAACTCCCTCAGCTATTTGCCTTGTACACTGAGAGAACAAAAAAGCAGAAGGGACTGTGCTCTGTTTCCATGTGTTAGCTCCAAGGAGCATAGGTGTCTTTGCCCCGCTTTTGAATAAATTAACTCTAACATCTTCTCTGATGTGAGTCCTGGATTCATCAGATGGCAGGTGCAGAAGGAAATCTTTGAAAATCTAAGCCGAGTAAGGATAAAAGAGGACCCCAGGGCACAAAGCAGATGTTGCTGGTAATCAAAGACACAGAAATTTTAATCAGTTCTTCTGTTTTGGTTTTGGGTTTTTTTTTTTATGACAATTCTGTTTGTTGGATTAATAAGGGATACTGGAAATTGTCCAGGTGTGCAACGATTCCTCTAACCTCCTAACCCTGTAAATCTAAAGCCCAAGAATCATATCCGTTCTGTGATTCAACATCATCTGGAACATCCTGGCTGGTTTGTTTGCTTGTTTGTTTGTTTGTTTTTAGAATCCTATCAGCACATAATCCTTTTAGTGTTTTGTTAAAAGTAATAGTTTATTCATTTTGTGTTTGCTATTTGTTAAGTTTCTTTTGCTAAAATCTTTCTGCTTCTTCCTTGACATTAACTGTGATAGATATTTAATTCATGAAGTTGATGAACAGTATCTAATTAAAACATTCAGTGTGTTTGATGTTTCTCTCCCTTTACCAAGCTGAAATGAAAGGTGAAACATTTAAGACAATCTGAATATTACACAAGTCTACTCCTGTGATGACCCCCAATGACTTCTTTTTAGTGAATAGAATATCAAAATCAGACTCCTCTCTCTCTCTCTCTCTCTCTCTCTCTCTCTCTCTCTCTCTCTCTCTCTCTCTTTTCTCTTTGTGTGCATGTGTGTGTGTCTCTCCCTCTCTGTGTCCCTCCCTCTCCTTCTCCCTCTCTTCTTTCTTCCCTTTCTCCCTTTTCTACAAGAGAGAAAAGTTCAGATGTCTCTATATACTATGAGCAACAGCATGAGGCTGCCTAAAGTCATAAAGTTAACTTTGGATAGGGCATTCACACTTAGCTGCAGATGGATACAAACATAGCTAATGCTCTTGAGTACAAACCCAAGAGAAAACCAAAGCCATGGGCCTCAGATCAGCTGGTCTCTTCTTCCAGACCACTTGAAATTTTGGGATAATCCTGGTTTATTGCTTTAGGGTATTATGTTTTGGACAACTTCATTATATAGTCATAACAACACACATAATGAAAAACAATTTACTCTCATAAGAATAAACATTTTCATTTTATTAGAAAGTGATAATTGTTTCAAATTGAACTACATATTTATAATTTAGCCAATGAACAGGAATAAAAGGGAACAGAAATTATAAGGTTGAGCTGATAAATGAAAATAGCTATATACAATTTAAACATCATGTACATTACTATCTGTTTCTAGAAAGTAAAGAAACCATAGCTCAATATTTGTTACACACACTGAACTGACCCTGACTCTGGAAACTACTTTTCACGGCTTGGTCCACTGAATTCTCATTATTACACAAGAATTTCTATAGTGTACATGTTATAGCTGAGATCACTGTTGAAAAAGATTGCTATGGATTGAATATCTTTCCTAGTAAAACCATAAAGAATTGAAGTTGGTATCTTCCTAACCCTACAGCTTATATTTAGTTTAATCTTCAACAATTCCAGGATCTAGTGGATGCACAGAATACACATGGCTTCCTTTCCCAATTTTTTTTTTGTAATATGGATAATTGTTATCTGAAGTGCAGAGAATTTTTTAAAAGATTTATTTTTTTTATGTATATGAGTACACTGTTGCTGCTTCAGACACACCAGGAGGGGCATCAGATCCCATTACAGATGTTTATGAGCCACCATGTGCTTATTGGGAATTGAACTCAGGACCTCTGGAAGAGCAACCAGTGCTATTAACCACCAAGCTATCATTCTAGTCCTAGTGCAAAGAATTTTAAATAACTCAATCAATGGATTGGTCATAGTATTCTAGAGAAACAGAACTCATAGAATTAATTCATATTTTTATTAAATTTATATATTTTTACCAGAGTAGCTTACAGAATATAAACTAATTATTTCAACAATGGCTGCCTTCTAATGGAAAGCTTAAGAATTATATAGCTGTTCAGTCCACAAGCCTGAATGACTCGGCTGGTTTTTAGTATACCCTAGAATCCAGAAGCAAGAAGTGCTAATACCAATAAACAAATGGACTTCCTAACGAGAGCCAGGAGGCAAGCAGGCAAACAGCAAGTACTCCTGTTCATAGCCTTTAATAAGCTGCATCAGAATGTGTGGCTTCGCCAGGAGATGGTGGCACTTGCCTTTAATCCCAGCACTTGGGAGGCAGAGCCAGACGGATTTCTGAGTTCGAGGTCAGCTTGGTCTACAAAGTGAGTTCCAGGACAGCCAATCAATCATGGTATGCACTCACTGATAAGTGGATATTAGCCTAGAAACTTTGAATACCCAGGACATAATCCACAAATTAAATGATGTCCAAAAAGAATGGAGGAGTGGGCCCTGGTTCTGGAAAGACTCAGTGCAAGAGTATAGGGGAATTCCAGAACAGGGAAGTGGGAAGGGGTAGATGGAAGAATAGGGGAACGGAAGAGGGCTTATGGGACTTGCGGGGAGTGGGGACCCAGAAAAGGGGAAATCATTTGCAATGTAAATAAAAAAATAAAAATATAAAGGAATAAAATCCCATAGATGGGAAAAATAAAAATAAAAAAAAAAAAAAGAATCTGTGGCTCCAATTTAAAGTGAGTCTTCCCACCTAAAAAGATCTGAATTTAGGGTGGATATTTCCACTCAAATTAATTAATTAAGAAAAAATCCCTTACATATACTCCCAGCCACTTCATGTTTAGTTAATTTCAAATATAGTCAAGTTGACAACCATGAATAGCCATCACAATCAAATTTACTTTTAGAATTTCAATTAACTCACAAAATATATAGACGTGTTTAAAAAAACACTAATGCATTCTGTACACATACACTCTCTCTCTCTCTCTCTCTCTCTCTCTCTCTCTCTCTCTGTGTGTGTGTGTGTGTGTGTGTGTGTGTGTGTGTGTGTGTGATGACAGGACTCAAAACCTATAGTTATATCTTTCCCAAACAGACATGGAATATTTAGTGAAACAAACCATGCATTTTAAAAAAGAACACCAGCATTACCAGGGGAGGGAGAGCAAAGTCTACATGCCTTTAGAAGGCTATTGACAGTTGACAGCTTCTAGGAAGAAGAGTCAGTTTTATCTAATGCTCCCTGGTAAATTGACCATACTTTACTGGATGGCCTCACCTCCAGGAATATATGTGCAATTCAAACTAGACTGAGTACATTATTTAAAAAAATCATAAACAAAGCACATTATCCTGGAAGTAGGAAGGAAGGTAGGAGGAGTCAGGGTGGTGAGGTGAATATAAACAAAATACATTGCACTTTATATAAAGCACATTAGTCAAACACCTAAAGTACTCTGTGAAAAACAGGCTAAAGCAGTGCTCAGCAAAAAAATGGGCAGCATCATGAGTATATACTAAGGAAGATAAAAAGCAAATGTCAATAGATAGAAACAAATAAAATGAAAAAGTCAACAATAACAAAATGATGTTTTGAGTTCTCATTAAAGTACAACCCACTCAAGATATTATCAGAAGAGGAAGAACACAGAAAGATACAAAATAGAAACAGTATCATTATTTCAGGCAACACAAACAATATGCTACCATGCTTAAATGTTTATATTATATTTACATTATAATTTTATTGACAATTTCCATCAATATTAAGAAGCACGTAATGCCCAGTGGCTTGAGCTGTGTGCTGCCTCTCTGAGTTCCATGGTGCAGCCACTGCTCAGCTCCCTAGACCCACCAGGTCTACACCATAGGAACTTCCAGGTTAAATTCCTTCCCACCCTAATCCCCTGCTCACCAAGTACCCTGGGATATGCCCAGCTGCCCTGAGACGTGCACTGCCTCCTGAGTACCATGGTCCAGACCAAGGCTGCTGACACAAGTTCTTCTATGTGAGAAATATCCAGGTTAGGCCTGCTACACTAGAAACATCCAAGAACAACCACATGACTAAAGGCAGCATAGGACACAATCAACAAAAGCAGGGCAATATGTCACATCCAGAGCACAGGTGTTCTACTGCAGCAAGCCCTGAACACACTAATATAATAAAGTATAAGCAAATGATATTAAATGCAATTTTATAAAGATGATAGAGGTCTTTAAAGAGGAAATGAATAAATTTTTTAGAGAAACAGGAAAATACAATTAAATAGGTGATGGAAATAAATAAAACCATGTGGGGCCTGGAATTGGAAATAGAAGCAATAAAGAAAACACAAACTGAGGGAATCCTGGAAATGAAAACTGTAGACCACCTGCGGCTACATGTGAACTGGGTTGCCTGAAAGAGAATTTTGAGGTTAAGGCGAGAGAGATTTGAGTCAAGGCGGTGTAATCCGGTCAAGACTGACTTTAATATTTTTAAGACATGTTATATAGTCTTGGGGGAATCGACCACCCCTCCCAGAAGTTGGTCACATCAAAGGCGGGGCTGTGAATCTTCTTTGGCTCCAGGTCTCAGCGGGTCGCCTGCCTTCAGACTGGCGAGTCTGTGTTGGGAGTCAGGTGAAACCGCCTTGGGGCAGTGTCCGTAGTCGAGGTAAGGTGCCTTATTGTTCACAGGAACAAAGGCCGGAGGTAGCCCATCGGAAGAGTTGGGAGTTGCCAGCCAGCTTAGTTGTGGAGAAAGAGACAGAAAACCTAGAGAAGAGAAAATGAATAAGAGTTAGAAACATCACCAAAAGAAAAAAATGAGATGGAAGAGAGAGTTTCAAGAGTAGAAATTACCGAAAATGAAATTGCTATATCAGTTAAAGAAAGTTAACTCTACAAATCCCTGAAACAAAACATTCAGGAACTGTGGAATACTGTGAAAAGATAGAACCTTGGAATAATAGGAGTAGAAGAAGGTAAAGAATCCAAGCTCCATGCCCAGAAAATATTTTCAACAAACTCACAAGAAAAAATTTCAAACTAAAGAAAGAGATGCCTATAAACTTGCAAAGAAGCTTACAGAACACCAATTACACTGAGGGGGGAAGTAAATCTTCCCATCTCACAATAACAGAAACAGTAAATCTACAGAACAAAGAAAAATATTAAAAGCTGCAAGAAAAAAAGCCAAGTAATATACAAAAGCAGACCTATCAGAATTATATCTGACATCTCAACAGAGATTCTGAAAGCTAGTCGAGCTTGGAAAAATGTCTCACAGCCTATGAGAAAGAACCCAGATGTCCCTCAAAGGAGGAATGGATACAGAAAATGTGGTATATTTACACAATGGAATACTACTCAGCAATTAGAAACAATGAATTCGCAAAAATTTTAGGCAAATGGTTTGATCTGGAAAATATCATCCTAGTGAGGTAACCCAATCACAAAAGAATACACATGGAATGCAATCTCTGATAAGTGGATATTAATTGGGCCAGAAGCCCTGAATACACAAGGCACAAATCACATAACAAACGACTCCCATGAAGAAGTATGGAGAGGGTCTTGATCCTGGAAAGGATAGATCTAGCATTGGAGGGGAATATAAGGACAGAGAAAAAGGAGGGAGGTGATTGGAGAATGGATGGAGAGAAGAAGGTTTATGGGACATATGGGGAGGGAGGATCTGGGAAAGGGGAATCATTTGGAATGTAAACAAAGAATATAGAAAATAAAAATATTTAAAAAAAAGAATAAATGAACACCATGGAAACTCTAAAAAAAGAAAAGAAAAGAAATCACAGATGCCAACCTAATCTATCAGTAAAACTGTCAATTACCATCAATAGACAAAACAAAACTAAAATTAAACAATATCTAGCCACAAATCCAGACCTATGGAAAATACTAGAAGGAAAACTCCAACCCAAGGAGGTCAACTACACAGAAGAAAACACAAATAATAAATAATTCTGCAACAGCAAAAACAAAATAATGGAAGCACACACACACACACACCACCACCACCACCACCACCACCATCACCACCAACAGCATCAAAATAACAGGAACTAACAATCACTGGTAACTAATATCTCTCAGTATCAATGAACTCAATCCCCCAATAAAAGAACAAAAACTAACAAAAGGGATGTGGAAACAAGATCCATCATTCTGATACATAAACAAAACACACCTCAGCAACAAAAATAGACAGTACCTCAAAGGCTCAAAAATAGTATCCCAAGCAAAGAAACTGGAGTGGCCATTCTAATAACTAATAAAATAGATTTTCAACCAAAATTAATCAAGAGATAAGGAAGTACACTTCATATTCATCAAAGAAAAAAATCTACCATGTGAGAGCAATTCTGAACATCTCTGTCCCAAATGCAAGGGTACTTACATTCATAAAAGAAACATTACTGCTGGGCAGCGGTGGCATACACCTTTAATCCCAGCACTTGGGAGGTGGAGGGAGGCAGATTTCTGATCTCAAGGCCAGCCTGGTCTACAGAATGAGTTCCAGGACAGCCAGGGCTATACAGAGAAACCCTGTCTTGAAAAACAAAACAAAACAAAAAGAAACATTACTAAAGCTTAAATCGTATATCTAGCCACACACTTTAATAGTGAGAAACTTCAATACCCAACTCTCCCCAATGAGACAGAAACTATGAAATAATGAAATTAACCAATGTTATGAATCAAATGGACCTTAACAGGTACCTACAGAACATTTACAAACACAATAGCATATACCTTCTCAGCACCTCATAGAACCTTCTTCAAAATTAACCACATAGTCACAAAGTGTCAAAAGATACAATGAAACTGAAATAACTTCTTGTATCTTACCAGATCACCATAGATTAAAGCTGGATTTCAACAACTATAGAAACAACAGAAAGTCTACAAACTCATGGAAAATGAACAACTCTCTACTCAATGACCACTGAGTCAAGGAAGAAATAAAGAAATTAGACACTTTCTAGAATTCAATGAAAATGAAGGCACACCACACCAAAACTTATAGGAAATGGGTGAGAGATGCTTAGAGAAGGGAGCAGCGGTGGGAATCATTAGTGCGGAGGGAGCAACGCTGGTAGAGAAAAGGGAAAGTTTTGGGAGAAGAGAGGCTTCTTGAAGTTTATGGGGGTGATCCTAGTTGAGATTCCTACCAGCGTGGGATATGGAGCCTAAAGAGTCCATCTCCTCCAGCCAGATAGGATCTCCAGTGGATGGATGGGGATATCAACCCACCCACAAAACCTTCAGCCCAAAATTTGTCCTTTGTCCAGGAAGAGCAGTGATAAAGACGGAGCAGAGATCAAGGGAACAACTAACCAGTGACTGGCACAACTTGAGACCCACCCCATGAGAGAAAGCCAACCCCTAACACTATTAGTGACACTTACTCTGATATGTTTTCTGACAGGAACCTAGAATAACTGTCATTTTGGAGGTTTCATCCAGGAACTGATAGAAACAGATGCAGCTACGCACAGTCAAATTATAGGCAGAGCTCAGGGAGTCTTGTGGAAGAATTAGAGAAGGAATTGAGGGAGTTGGAGGAATCAAGGAACAAAAAGAAGGACCTACAGAGTCAACTAACCTGGGGTCTTGGGGGCTCACAATGTTTGAAACACCAACTAAAGAGCATGCGTGGGTTGGACCTAGCCCCGCCCCCTACATGGATGTAGCAAATATGCAGCTTGTTCTCCATGTGGGTCCACTAACAATTAGAGTAAAGGCTATCTCTGACTTGGTTGTCTGCCTTTGGATCCAGACAACTGGGCTATCTTACCTGGCCTCAGTAGGAGGGGATGCACTTAGTCTTCCTGTGACTTGATGTACCAGAGTGAGTTGGTACCCATTGGGGACTTGCCCTGCTCTGATAAAAAGGAGACAGGGAAAGGATAATATGGGAGGAGAGGAGAGAGGGGCTCTGTGATCCAGCTCTAAAGTAAACAAATAAATTAATTAATGAGTGAAAAAAGACACACACAAGCCATAATATATTCTAATATGGTCTAATACAGAAACTATCTAGCAAGTATACAATTAAATGCTTTCCAAAGATAGATAAATCTACTACAGAAAATTATGAGCCAAACACACTAAACCTCTAAGTCATGTGTAATATAATTCTATTTATCTCAAATTTGATTTAAAAAGAGACAAAGTACTTATGAAAGTAAGATCAATAGTTATTTTTTATGGTAAATAATATTGTGTAATAAACAGACTGGATGGAGAGATGCCTAGAACTTTGATTAAGCACACCCCTTGGTATTTCTGAATGTTACACAGTTTGATAATGTTTTATGAGAACCCACCCATGTAGCAATGTTCAGATCAAGATAGAAACAATTCTGCTATTTCAGAAGCCTCTTACCTTGACCTGTACCATGTGTCTTTATAAAGGTTATATGAGGTTGTGGGTCAGAAGGAATAGCTCCCATTTTGAATATAGTCTGTACCACCCAATAATATGAAGGCTTAAATAGAATGTAAATCTGGGAAAAGGGGTGTTCTCAACTTCTTGAGCTGGTACATTTTTGTTTCTGTCATTGACAAAGGACACTGAGTACCAAATTCAGGCTTTGAACTTGGCTTTGAATGAGCAAGTCTCTAACGGATTCTTTGTCCTTTAACTTTGTCGTGGATCTTGCCCACTGGTCTCTTGTTCTGAGGGTTTCTGCTTCTTAGTCTAGAAGCTCGTGGTTTCGCAGATTTACAGACTATAGGTTATTACGGTACTCTTCTCTTACAAGCCAAACTAATTATATACTCTCACTGTGTGTTATGTATTTACAAGTAACATATCATGTTGGTTCTGTTGGTTATATTGGTTCGCTTCAACTGGATAGACTTAATATACCTTTAATAAAGACAGACCTCACAGGTCAAGATAGGACATTTTCTGAAATAGAAGAAATGTTTATCTCTTGATCTCAGTCTCATGTTCTTTGTTACACAGGTGTGTTCTTCTTAATAATATAAAATATTATCAAGCTGCAGAGTTGGATTTCTGCATTTTACTACATAAATTCTCTAAACAAATCTTCTCCAAATATTTTAAAATTCTTTCAACCAATGCCAGAAACCACCAGTTTCTCCTGATTCTATTTTTCTTATTTAGTTTCCATTATTTGATTTTTTGGGGGGAAACAGTGATAAATTTTGTAATGGTCACCCTGTGGTTGTAGAAAAACAAAGAGGATGCTACTGGCTAAGAGATTCTCTAAGCAGCTCTGGTTTTCAGGAATTTTGTTTTGTCTTGTTTTTAGTGGCACATACCATCTTATAGAGGACAGGTGACTCATTGTCTAGAGTCTACCAGTTGGGTTTTCAGTAAGGTAGTTGTTCAACCAACACTGTTGAGAACTATAGCCAGGTTTCCATAACAACAATACTTTTGATGAATAAGAGCAATAAAATAAATGGGTGAAGAGAACCACTGTGTTATGTTATAGAAACACAAAGTAAATACCCTAAGTTATCAAAGAAAGACAGATCTGATACAATGCATAAAAAACTGTCTTCTGAAAAGAAATGCTGTCTAAACTGGTATTCAAAGATAGCTGAGAAATTTCTTTAAAGAAATTGTCCAATAGCAACTGACATTTAAATGTCTACGGCTTGCTGTGCCTTTCATAAGCATGCATGCTATAAACTCTTACATTTCAATATTCTTAAAATGTAAAAAATCTATGCTGTCAGTTCTACTTTACAGATAAAGAAATAGCAAATGGTAAAATAGGTTTCCCAGTCTCAAAGGACAGATGCAATAACAGAACTGTGAACATGAACTCTGGAGGGGTGTATTCCTCACTGCTGTGTGGCTACAGTAATGAAAACACTTCCCCACATGTTGGGGAATGTGGTCTCTTCCATGAACAGGGTTCATCCATGCAATCTGATCCGAGAAGTGAGGTATGGCACTGCTGTGGTAAGAGGAACCATAACTGTTCATATAGTTCCAACTAGACTCAAGCAAAAAGACAATGAAACAGTTTAGGCAGCAGTTCTCAAAGTACAGATGGGGACTTCTTTGGGAGTTAAATAATCCTCTCTAAGGGCTCCCCTAAGATCATTGGTAAACATAGATATTTACATTGTGATTCATAACAGCAACACAATTGAAGTTATAAAGTAGTAACAAAAATAATTTTGTGGTTGTGGTGTCACCACAACATAAGAAACTGTATTAATGGGTCACAGCTCTAGGAAGGTTAAAATCCACCATTTTAAGTGCAATTGAGTAATTTTAGTCAAGTTTTATGTTAGAAAAAAACCACATTATCAATAGTGGGTACAGAAGGTGTACTGGCTAGTTTTGTGTGTCAACTTGACACAGGCTGGAGGATCACAGAGAAACAAACTTCAGTTGGGGAAGTGCCTCCATGAGATCTAGCTGTGGGGCATTTTCTCAATTAGTGATCAAGTGGAGGGCCCCTTGTGGGTGGTACCATTTCTAGGCTGGTATTCTTAAGTTCTATAAGAGAGCAGGCTGAGCAAGCTGGGGGAAGCAAGCCAGTAAGAAACATCCCTCCATGATCTCTGCATCAGCTCCTGCTTCCTGACCTGTTTGAGTTACAGTCCTGACCTCCTTTGATGATAAACAGCAATTTGGAACTGTAAGTTCAATAAACCCTTTCCCCCCATCTTGCTTCTTGGTCATGATGTGCAGGAATAGAAACCTTGACTAAGACAGAAGGTAATGACGCAAAGTAGGAGCCTACAGTAATAAAGAAAGGAAGAAATGATGAAACCTAATCAATCAAGTAGTGAGCATAGGAGGTCAAGAGGGGCATAGTCTAAAGATGTGACTCTCGGGGCAGGTTCCACACCCAGCAGCTCACCAACACAAAATGAAAATTATGGATTATTGTTTGCTTGTTTATATCTCTTATTTCCTTTCATTTTCCTTTCTTTTCTTTTCCTTTTGGCATTTTTTTTGTCCTATTGGTCTTTTGCCCATTTGTTTTGCTTTTCATTTTTGCATTTTTGTTTTTTTAAATACAGTGTGAGTGAGCAAAAAAATATATAAAGTTTGGTGGTTAGCTTCTGTGAAGAGAGGGAGGGAAATAGTAAAACTATATTGTTAATAAAAATAAACAGTAACGTGTGTGTGTGAGAGAGAGAGAGACATAGAGGAAGAGAAGAGAGAGAGAGAGAGAGAGAGAGAGAGAGAGAGAGAGAGAGAGAGAGAGAGAAGAAAGAGAATAATCAAGTATGGTTTCAGATGTGAAACAGTAATAAATACTACCATTGCATCATCATCAACAACAACAACAACAAGAAAAGTGACTTTCAGGGTGTGAACAGTGAGATCAGCATCTCATGAATCTTCCTGATACTTCCAGTCTTCACATCTTTGACTCTAAGCACTTCAATAAGAAACTCTGGGCTCTAGCATCTATGTCATAAACTGCCAGGGTACTGCAGATGCAGGCCATGATTCAAACAGCTAAAGGAAAATAGGGAATCAGATTTGGTTTTGAAGTTCTCCATAGATGTGTGCATACTATAAACATGAGGCATTCCTGCCTTCAATACTCCACACTCTGTGTAACTTATACCTGAGCCTGTATCTAGGTAAATATTTGCCTGGATCTCTTCCCATACTTGTAAATGTGCATGGGAGATGAACTGTGTTCTAAATTATGCCCCATATAACCTGGTGATGTTTGTATTCCCCCAAGCAAGTACATCCAGGACACGTGGCACATGCACTAAATGCTTATTTCTGAAATGCTTCAGATAATGGTTTCAGACTGAGTGATTCAGTCCCTAATAATAACACTGTATTACCTCATGAATCCAATTTAGTCTGAATTTGTAGGAATGATCAAGTGGTTTCATACTTGTCAGTACAGAGATTTAAAAACCAAACAAACTGGAATAGAAGAGAGCTAAAGCTCAGCTATGGAGTAGCTTCATTTTCTACCTGTCCTCTTCCATTGACAAATCCATCTTTCAGTGCTTAGACCTAACCCTCCTCTGTTCTCTGCTAGGCTCATAAAACCTTCTTCTTTTGAAGCATAAGCACATACCTATCCATATGCATTATGACTACTGGAGAAGATGTCAGACACAACAGGACATTTTGGGCATAAACTTCTCTGTGTGCCTTCCCACAGGCTTTGCTATAGAACTCAAACTCCTTAACATGGCTTATTCTAGAGTGACAAATTAGTTTATTATTCACTTAAAGTAATTCGAGAATGAAAATGGGAACTAGTGGCAATTGAAGGAGGACAAGTAGGTAAGTTGAGTGCTCCAAGAATATGAGGATACACACCAGCCACCTTCTCCACATAGCAGTTAGTACCTGGCTCCCAGTTATATGTTAGCATTGCAATAATGAACACACTCAATGCCACAGTAGGGTGTTCCTCAGAGGTCCTTAGGATGAATTTCTAGTTCTGCCATGAGAAGGTGATGGGACCATCAGGAGGAGACATCTAGTGGAAGAGACTTAAGGTTCCATTTTCATGGTTGCAGTGATGTCGACTCAGGGGATTGGGTTCAATCTTGTGGATGTGGATTAGTTCCTACAACAGCAGACTGTTCTTAAAAGAATAAACTTCCCCCTTCCCCATCTTTTCATTTCTTCTCCAGGATGTTAAGATGTGTTCGTGGTACCTTCCCCAGAACTGAGCAGATGCTGGCCTCATGAGGTTGGACCTTGGGGTGGTTTGAATGAGAAGTATCCACCATATTTGGTCCTTGTATTTCATGTATTTGGTCCTTGGTTGGTGCTGTTGTCTGGGGGAGGGGGTTATGAAACCTTTAGGAGTGGAGCCTTGGTCTGGGAAGCACCTCATTGAAAGCAAGCTGTAAGGTTGTGCAGCGTCTCATCTCTTCATTTCCTATTTATTTCTCTGTCTCTTCCTCTCTCTCTCTCCCTCCTCTACTCTGTGTGTGTATCTCTCTGTGTATGTGTGTGTGTGTATCTGTGTCTTTATGTGTCTCCTTGCATATCTCCTTCTTGTATGTAGATAGAAATGTGATCAGAGTTTCCTGTTTCTGCTGCCACATCCTTCCTACCAGGATGATTTTCTCTTTCTAAAACTATACATCTTTTGCTCCCCTAAACTACTGGCCATAGAATATAGAAACTTATCAAAGCAACAGAAAAGTGCTAATACAAACGTAGAACTGAAAAATATACACATTTGTTTTCATTATTGTTGCCTAACACAGGTGACCTCAGTTCTCATAACTGCAGGCGGTTATATCTTTCTACTGTCTAGTAACCTGGTTCTTCCCACTATGTCAGAAAAAAACAAATATGCAAGAAAATAATGTACAGCTTAAATACTAACCTTAGAAGAAAGGCCATTCTCCCCCACCCACCATGACTCCAGAACTTGTGCCCACAAAGATGTACCCTGATCAGACGAGAAAAGTGGAAGCTTGATGGGGAACCCATCTTTTCCATTCCCCAAGCTGCTGCTTGTGATAGTAGTCAAAATAATGTCCTGATCACTTCCCACCTGTATTCTTACTACTGAAATCCTTGTAGTGTCAGTAAGCTAGGAAGAATAACTAGGTGTGTATATTATTCTCCTTTAGTCACTGCTGTAGAATGTTGCAGACACTGCCTTAAACAATGGACATTTGTTTCTTATAGTTCTGATGCATCTGGGTCCAATATGGAAGGTGCAGTGTTTGATTTGCTGTGGGAGCCTTCTCCCCAGTATATAGACAACCACTTTATCCCTGTGTTCTTGCTTTGTAGACAAGAAATGAAATGAATTTCACCTTTGTCTCTTCATTTAAGGGTGCAAACCTTAGCATAAAGAGCTCATCTTAGCCTCCCCTAAATCTAAGTACTTTCCAAAGATCTCACCTTCAATAACCAATGCATCAGGGGCTTAAATCTTGTGTGTAAGAACTTGGCAGGAGTGGGCACTATAGTGGGGTCCCAAGCAGTATTATCAGATAAGCTCTTTTACTTGAATATGAATCTACCCATCCAAACCACACACTCTCCATATTAGACATGCTATAAACCTCACTGTCATGATAAAGTTAAGTCATCTGGTATGGTATTTATCATGATGTTTGGTTTATAAACCTAAAGCCAGGCCCTCCATCCTAGTCCTATTTCAATAAAGGAAAAACTCAGAGCATATTGCATTTTCATAGTAAAACGTGAATCCATTGACTATCATTCCCTTCCTAACACATATTGTTAATTTTTCAGACATCAGTTCTGAGCATTTAGATACTTTGAGGGTATTTTCCTTCCCTATAACTGTGTGTATGTGTGTGTGTGTGCGTGTGTGTGTGTGTGCATGCTTGTGTGTGCATGCATTGGACATGTTCATGAGTGTGTGTATGTGTGTACATGTGCTGTACACATGAGCATATTTGTGAGCATGCATGCGTGTGTGTGTGTGTGTGTGTGTGTGTGTGTGTGTGTGTATTAGAAGTGAAACTGGTGAAAGTGTTTTCTCTATAAAGGAATCTAGATGTGGCTAGCATTCCACACACAATTCCCAATGCTCAAGCCACAGTGAGGCACGAGTCTGACTCTCATGCAACACATCCTCCACAACACATGCTTCTACTCCAGAAGGCTACATGTGACTCACCAATATTCAAAGATAAGGTCACTGAAAGAAAAAAAAAGAAACAACTAAATAAGCCTCATATCCTTCAAAGAAAGGACACAGACATCAGGAGGAATTCAAAGGGGTCAATCACGAGATATGGAGTCACCCAGCTGGAAATCACAGAAAACTGACTCATCAAGAAAAACACAGCAGAAGAGTTCCAGGGCTGGTTCATTTACAAGCCACAAATAAAGTACCTGTTTTCGCTAACAGCAACTATTCTTCTGTGATAGGCAACAAGAAGTGTTCCATCTCTCTTCTTCACTCAGACAAGACAGGGTCAGGTCAGAGAAGATGGACATGTTTTCTCTCTGAGATCTTCCATAAGGATAGGAAGCACTATGCCCTAAATTATTCTTACATCTCAGAAGCCAGCCTATTCTCCATAAAACAAATGATTGCAAGAGGCAGTGGGTTTAATATGAATTTCCTAGGATAATCAGGTTTTCATATGAGCACAGTGGAGAATCAGGATTCAACTAACACAGAAAGAGCAAAGCCTGTATCTCGGGCATTGGTCACTTTAATGTCTGTCCACTTAACAGTTAACATTAGTGGCTAATCCAAGAATATATTCTTCATCATAAACCTAGGTTCACTCCTCATTCCTATCAAATGTCTCTCTCCATTCAAATATGTACCTGGAGACTACTAGACAGGAAATAGTGAATAAAAGACATCTGGAATATTATCTATTGCATCTGCAAGCCGGGATAAGAAGACAAAGATCATTTAATTCAATTATGTAAATCCTTCCCCAAATGGTTAGTGCTCTGGTTTCCTTTCACAAATGGATAAGGAGAACAAATAAATCACAGGACTATTCCAATATTGTTTCTTGCCAATCAATGCATGGGGCAAATAGAGAGCAGAATCTTTAATACAATTTCAGCAAGATGTCTGGGCAGCCTGTGTGGAGCTCTAAATTAGATGTTCTCTGCCAACATGAGAGAATCATTTTGCTTTTTATTTTCCCCTTTTGACATGCCTTTTACTGCAAAACATTTATGTAGCATATACACAGCTATTCAAGAAGTGTTAGCCGTGATCATCATATTAATCAGATGAGAACCACAGAAGAATGCTAAGACAGATCCTGTGTTCAGCTCACATGAAGATAGACTATTGCATCATCACAGGCCACTGAAGTATTTTCTTCTAACATTTCAGTGTTTGTGTACCATGTTAATTAATTTAAAATTTTATCACTTGTCCATTGTTTTTGCTGCAATAAATCAGGACAAGCTGAAGCAGACAAAGTCCCAAGCTATTCTGTAATATGGAACTGAGGGCTTTGCCACTTAATTCAGCTTCCTTAGCAGAATGATCCAATACTCTCACACTGCTTACATCTCAAAGAAGCAAGAGTGGTAGCACCTACACTGAAGGCTTAATGCACAAAACATTCAGCAAGTGGCTGCTAGGTGTTGAGCATTTGGACATGGTGTCTACATGAACAGACGTACACATACTATGGATTTACAATTTACATTCTCATTGTTGGACAAAGGAATCTGAACCTAAACACACAGGTCACATTGCTGTGGCTGTTACAGCCATGCAAATCAAATGTTTTAAATGGGTAAAAATTTAACTTGCGAAGGCCAAAAGGTAAGTTTCTTGTGATGGGTAGTTTTCTGCATTAATAACAAATGCTGGCTAGGTCCCTACATAGTACATACTACAGTCTAGGTTGTTTGGGGTGTTTCTGTAGTGATATACTTAGGTCAGGTTAGGTAAGGTAGTCAAAGATTAGCTTACTTTGAAAAGAGCAGACTGCCCTCCGCAGTATGGATGCTATCTTTTAATCCATACAAAGCCCAACTGGAAGAAAAGCCAGACCTCCCTGAGCAAGAGGGATTCTGGCAGAAGATGATCTTCAGACCTCATCTGTAATGCTGATTCCCTTCTGTGTTTTCAGCCTGAGAGTCTTTGGCCTTGAACTGTAGCCTAGACTCTTCCAACAAGTCCAACTTGAAGATTTTTGATTTGACAGTCAATCTATGAAGTGAACTAAATACTTAAACTATTATACACTTCTTTCTGTCTATATTAATATACTATTTGGTCTCACTTCTTGGAGAACCCAACTAAAATACCTCTTCAGGCCAAAACCATATATTATTCATTCTATCATAGCAGCACCTGGTATGTGTTGTTATTATTAATTATTATTATTATTATTATCATTATTATCATTATTATTATTATTGGAGGTGGTTATGACTTTCTTTTTTATTAGATACTTTCTTTTTTATTTTATTTTTTATTAGATATTTTCTTAATTTACATTTCAAATGTTGTCCCCTTTTCTGGTTTCCCTACCAAAACCAGCTTATCCCATCAACTCTACCATACTCACCAACCCACCCACTCTCTCTTCCCTGTCCCGACATTCCCACACACTGGGGCATCCAGCCTTCTCAGGGCCAAGGACCTCTCCTTCCAATGATGACAAATAAGGCCATCCTCTGCTTGAGCTTCCTTTGGTCTGTGAATTATATCTTGGGTATTCCAAAATTCTGGGCTAATATCCACTTATCAGTGAGTGCATACTGTTTGTGTTCTTTTGTGATTGGGTAACCTCACTCAGGATGATATTTTCAAGTTCCATCCATTTGCCTAAGAATTTCATGAATTCATTGTTTTTAACAGCTGAGTAGTATTCCATTGTGTAATATGCCGTATTTTCTGTATCCACTCCCCCATTGAGGGACATCTGGGTTCTTTCCAGCTTCTGGCTATTATAAATAAGGCAGATATGAACATAGTGGAGCATGTGTCATTATTACACACTGGAAAATCTTCTGGGTATATGCCCAGAAGTCGTATACCTGGGTCCTCTGGTAGTACAATGTTCAGTTTTCTGAGGAACCACCACATTGATTTCCAGAGTGGTTGTACCAGCTTGCAATCCCACCAGCAGTGTTCTTCTTTCTCCATATCCTTGCCAGCACCTGATATTGCCTGAATTTTTTATCTTAGTCATTCTGACTGGTATGAGGTGAAATCTCAGGTTTATTTTGACTTTCCCTGATGATTAAGTATGTTGAACATTTCTTTAGATGCTTCTCAGCCATTCAATATACCTAAGGTCAAAATATTTTTCTTTAGCACTGCACCCCATTTTTTATTTGATATATTTTTTATTTACATTTCAAATGATTTCCCCTTTTCAGGACCTCCACTCCCCGAAATTCACATAAGCCCCCTTCTCTCCCCCTGTTCTCCCATTCATCCCTTCCTAGTTCCCTGTTCTGGTTTTGCCCTATACTGCTACACTGAGTCTTTCCAGAACCAGGGGCCACTCCTCCATTCTTCTTGTACCTCATTTGATGTGTGGATTATGTTTTGGGTATTCCAGTTTTCTAGGCTAATATCCACTTATTAGTGAGTGCATACCATGATTGATCTTTTGAGACTGGGTTACCTCACTTAGTGTGATGTTCCCCAACTCCATCGATTTGTCTAAGAATTTCATGAATTCATTGTTTCTAATGGCTGAATCTTACTCCATTGTGTATATATACCACATTTTTTGCATCCATTCTTCTGTTGAGGGATACCTGGGTTCTTTCCAGCTTCTGGCTATTATAAATAGGGCTGCTATGAACATAGTGGATCACGTATCCTTATTACATGCTGGGGAATCCTCTGAGTATATGCCCAGGAGTGGTATAGCAGAATCTTCTGGAAGTGACGTGCCCAGTTTTCTGAGGAACCGCCAGACTAATTTCCAGAGTGGTTGTACCAGTTTGAAACCCCACCAACAGTGGAGGAGTGTTCCTAGTTCTCCACATCCTCGCCAACATCTGTTGTCTCCTGAATTTTTAATCTTCGCCATTCTGACTGGTGTAAGGTGAAATCTCAAGGCTGTTTTGATTTGCATTTCCCTAATGACTAATGAAGTTGAGCATTTATTAAGATGCTTCTCAGCCATCTGAAGTTCTTCAAGTGAAAATTCTTTGTTTACTTTCAGGGTTATTTGGCTTTCTGGGGTCTAACTTCTTGAGTTCTTTGTATATATTGGATATTAGCCCTCTATCTGATGTAGGGTTGGTGAAGATCTTTTCCCAATTTGTTGGTTGCTGATTTGTCCTTCTGATGGTGTCCTTTGACTTACAAAAACTTTGTAATTTTATGAGGTCCCATTTGTCAATTCTTCATCTTAGAGCATATGCTATTGGTGTTCTGTTCAGGAACTTTCCCCCTGTACTGATGTCCTCAAGGGTCTTCCCCAGTTTCCTTTCTATTAGCTTCAGAGTGTCTGGCTTTATGTGGAGGTCCTTGATCCATTTTGAGTTGAGCTTAGTACAAGGAGATAAGGATGGATCAATTCACATTCTTCTTTTCACATTCAGCACCATTTGTTGAAAAGGCTATCTTTTTTTCCATTGGATGTTTTCAGCTCCTTTGTCGAGGATCAAGTGGCCATAGGTGTGTGGGTTCATTTCTGGATCTTCAATCCTGGGGTTATTTAGCTCTCTGGAGTCTAACTTCTTGAGTACTATGTATATATTGGATATTAGCCCTCAGTCTGATATAGGGTTTATAAAGATCTTTTCCCAATTTGTTTGTTGCCATTTTGTCCTACTGACAGTGTCCTTTGCCATACATAAACTTTGTAATTTTATGAGGTGCCATTTGTCAATTCTTGATCTTAGAGCATAAGCTATCGGTGTTCTGTTCAGGAAATTTTCCCCTGTACCCATGTGCTCGAGGCTCTTCCCCAATTTCTTTTCTATTAGTTTCAAGGTGTCTGGTATTATGTAGAGGTACTTGATCCACTTGGGCTTGAGATTTGTACAAGGAAAGAAGAATGGATCTACCTGCATCTTCTGCATACTAACTGCCAGTTGAACCAGCACCATTTGTTGAAAATGCTGTCTTTTTTCCACAGGATGGTTTTAGCTCCTTTGTCAAAGACCAAGTGACCACAGGTGTGTGGGTTCATTTCTGGGTCTTCAATGCTATTCCATTTATCTACATGCCTGTCACTGTACAAATACCAAGCAGTTTTTATCACTATTGCTCTATAGTACATCTTGAGGTCCAGGATGCTAATTCCCTCAGAAGTTCATTTATTGTCAAGAATAGTTTTATCTATTCTAGGTTTTTTGTTATTGCAGATGAATTTGAGAATTGACCCTTCTAACTCTATGAAGAATTGAGTTGGAATTTTGATGAGGATTGCATTGAATCTGTAGCTTTCTTTCAGCAAGTTGGCCATCTTTACAATATTAATCCTGCCATTCTATGAGCATGGGAGATTTCCATCTTCTGAGATCTTCTTCGATTTCATTCTTCAGAGACTTGAAGTTCTTGTCATACAGATCTTTCACTTGTTTGGTTAGAGTCACACCAAGATACTTTATATTGTTTGTGACTTGTGAAGGGTGTCATTTACCTAATTATTTTTCTAAACCTGTTTTTCTTTTGAATATAGGAAGGCTACTGATTTGTTTGAGGTAAATTTATATCCAGCCACATTGTTGAAGCTGTTTATCAGCTGGAGGAGTTCTGTGGTGGAGTTTTTGAGTCACTTAAGAATATGATCACATCATCTGCAAATTGTGATAGTTTGTCTTCTTCCTTTCCAATCTGTAACCCTTTGACTACCTTCTGTTTTCTTATTGCTCTAGCTAGAACTTTAAGTACTATATTGAATAGATATGAAGAGAGAAGGCAACCTTGTCTAGTCCCTGATTTTAGTGGGATTGCTTCAACTTTCTCTTCATTTAGTTTGATGTTGGCTACTGGTTTGCTCTATATTGCTTTTACTATGTTTAGGAATGGGCCTTGATTTCCTGATCTTTCATATACTTTTCATAGACTTTTAATGCTTTTTCAGCATCTAATGAAATGGCCATGAGGTCTTTTTCTTTGAGTTTGATTATGTAGTGGATTACATTGATGGATTTCCAAATATTGAACTATCCCTGAATCCCTGGGATGAAGCCTACTTGATAATGGTAAATGATCATTTTATGTATTCTTGGATTCTGTTGGCAAGAATTGTATTGAGTATTTTCGCATCAATATCCATAAAGGAAATTGGTCAGAAGTTCTCTTTCTTTGTTGGATCTTTGGTTAGTTTTCATACCAGTGTAATTGTGGCTTCATAGAACGAGTTGGGTAGTGTTCCTTCCATTTCTGTTTTGTGGAATAGTTTGTAGAGTATTGATATTAGGTCTTCTTTGAAGGTCTGATAGAACTCTGAACTAAAACCATCTGGTCCCATGGTTTTTATTGGTTGGGAGACTTTCAATGACTGTTTCTATTATTTAGAGGTTATGGGACTGTTTAGATGGTTGGTCTGATCCTAATCTAACTTTGCTATTTGGTATCTGTCTAGAAAATTGTCAATTTCATTGAGAGTTTTTAATTGTGTTGATTATAGGCTTTTGTACTAAGATCTAAAGATTTTTTGAATTTCCTCAGTTTCTGTTGTTATATCTCCCTTTTCATTTTTGATTTTCTTAATTTGGATACTGTCTCTGTGCCCTCTGGTTAGCGCAGCTAAGTGTTTATCTATCTTGTTTATTTTCTCATCAACTACCTCATGGTTTTGTTGATTCTTTGAATACTTATTTTTGTTTCTACTTGGTTGATTTCAGCCCTGAGTTTGATTATTTTCTGCCATCTACTCTTCTTGTGGGTATTAGCTTCTTTTTGTTCTAGAACTTTCAGGTGTGATAGTAATCTGCTTGCATATGCGCTCTCCAGTTTCTTTATGGAGGCTCTCAGAGCTATGAGTTTTCCTCTTATAACTATTTTCATTGGGTCCCATAAATTTGGGTATGTTGTACCTTCATTTTCATTAAATTCTAAAAATTCTTTAATTTCTTTCTTATTTCTTTTTCGACCAAGTCATCATTAAGTAAAGCATTGATCAACTTTCATATGTATGAGGGCTTTCTGATGTTTTTGTTGCTATTGTAGACCAACCTTACTCCATAGTGATCTGATAAAAGGCATGGGATTATTTCAATCTTCTTATATCTGTTGAGGTCTGTTTTGTGACCAATTTTATGGTCAATTTGGAGAAGGCACCATGAGGTGCTGAGAAGAAGGTATATTCTTGTGATTTAGGATGAAATGTTCCAAAGATATCTTTTAAATCCATTGGTGCATACCTTCTGTTAGTTTCACTGTGTCTCTGTTTAGTTTGTGTTTCACTGATCTGTTCATTGATGAGAGTGGGGTATTGAAGTTCCCCACAATTATTGTGTGAGTTGCAATGTGTGCTTTGAAGTTTAATGAAGTTTCTTTTATGAAGGTTGGTGCATAGAAGTTCATAATTGAGAGTTCTTCTTGCTAGATTTTTTTCTTTGGTGAGTATGAAGTGTCCTTCCATCCTTTTTTGATGACTTTTGATTAAAAGTCCATTTTATCCGATATTAGAATGGCTACTCCAGCTTGTTTACTGGGACCGTTTGCTTGGAAAATTGTTTTCAGACCTTTACTCTGAGGTAGTCTTTGTTTTTGACACTGAGGTGAGTTTCCTGAATGCAGCAAAATGTGGGGCCCTGTTTATGTATCCAGTCTGTAGTCTATGTCTTTTTATTGGGGAATTGGGTTCATTGATGTTAAGAAATATTAAGGAATAGTGCTTCCTGTTATTTTTTGATGTTATTTTAATATTTGTGTGGTTATCTTCTTTTGGGTTTGTTGAAAGAAGATTAATTTCTTGCTTTTTCTAGTGTATAGTTTCCCACCTTGTGTTGGCATTTTTCCATTCATTATCCTTTGTAGGGCTAGATTTGTGGAAAGATATTGTGTAAATTTGTTTTTTGTCAAGGGATACCTTGGTTTCTCCATCCAATGAAAGTTTTTCTGGGTATAGTAGTCTGGGCTGACCTTGTGTTCTCTTAGTGCCTGTATGAGATCTGCCCAGGATCTTCTAACTTTCATAGTCTCTGGTGAGAAATCTGTTGAACTCCAATAGGTCTACCTTTATATGTTACTTGCCTTTTTTCCCTTACTGCTTTTAATATTCTTTCTTTGCTTAGTGCATTTGATGTTTTTTTTCTTTTTATTTATTTATTTATTTTTATTTATTTTTATTTTTTTATTCGATATAATTTATTTACATTTCAAATGATTTCCCCTTTTCTAGCCCCCCCACTCCCCGAAAGTCCCTTAAGCCCCCTTCTCTTCCCCTGTCCTCCCTCCCACCCCTTCCACTTCCCCGTTCTGGTTTTGCCGAATACTGTTTCACTGAGTCTTTCCAGAACCAGGGGCCACTCCTCCTTTCTTCTTGTATCTCATTTGATGTGTGGATTATGTTTTGAGTATTCCAGTTTTCTAGGTTAATAACCACTTATTAGTGAGTGCATACCATGATTCACCTTTTGAGCCTGGGTTACCTCACTTAGTATGATGTTCTCTAGCTCCATCCATTTGCCTAAGAATTTCATGAATTCATTGTTTCTAATGGCTGAATAGTACTCCATTGTGTAGATATACCACATTTTTTGCATCCACTCTTCTGTTGAGGGATACCTGGATTCTTTCCAGCATCTGGCAATTATAAATAGGGCTGCTATGAACATAGTAGAGCATGTATCCTTATTACATGGTGGGGAATCCTCTGGATATATGCCCAGGAGTGGTATAGCAGGATCTTCTGGAAGTGAGGTGCCCAGTTTTCTGAGGAACCGCCAGACTGCTTTCCAGAGTGGTTGTACCAATTTGCAACCCCACCAGCAGTGGAGGAGTGTTCCTCTTTCTCCACACCCTCTCCAACACCTGCTGTCTCCTGAATTTTTAATCTTAGCCATTCTGACTGGTGTAAGATGAAATCTTAGGGTTGTTTTGATTTGCATTTCCCTAATGACTAATGAAGTTGAGCATTTTTTAAGATGCTTCTCCGCCATCTGAAGTTCTTCAGGTGAGAATTCTTTGTTTACCTCTGTACCCCATTTTTAATAGGGTTGTTCGATTTTCTGGAGTCTAACTTCTTGAGTTCTTTATATATATTGGATATTAGCCCTCTAACTGATATAGGATTGGTGAAGAACTTTTCCCAATTTGTTGGTTGCCGATCTGTCCTCTTGATGGTGTCCTTTGCTTTACAGAAACTCTGTAACCTTATGAGGTCCCATTTGTCAATTCTTGCTCTTAGAGCATTCGCTATTGGTGTTCTGTTCAGAAACTTTCTACCTGTACCGATGTCCTCAAGGGTCTTCCCCAGTTTCTTTTCTATTAGCTTCAGAGTGTCTGGCTTTATGTGGAGGTCCTTGATCCATTTGGATTTGAGCTTAGTACAAGGAGACAAGGATGGGTCAATTTGCATTCTTCTGCATGCTGACCTCCAGTTGAACCAGCACCATTTGTTGAAAAGGCTATCTTTTTTCCATTGGATGTTTTCAGCCTCTTTGTCGAGGATCAAGTGACCATAGGTGTGTGGGTTCATTTCTGGATCTTCAATCCTGTTCCATTGATCCTCCTGCCTGTCACTGTACCAATACCATGCAGTTTTTAACACTATTGCTCTGTAGTATTGCTTGAGGTCAGGGATACTGATTCCCCCAGATTTTCTTTTGTTGCTGAGAATAGTTTTAGCTATCCTGGGTTTTTTGTTGTTCCAGATGAATTTGATAATTGCTCTTTCTAACTCTGTGAAGAATTGAGTTGGGATTTTGATGGGTATTGCATTGAATCTGTATATTGCTTTTGGCAAAATGGCCATTTTAACTATATTGATTCTACCGATCCATGACCATGGGAGGTTTTCCCATTTTTTGAGGTCTTCTTCCATTTCCTTCTTCAGAGTCTTGAAGTTCTTGTCATACAGATCTTTCACATGTTTGGTAAGAGTCACCCCAAGATACTTTATACTGTTTGTGGCTATTGTGAAGGGGGTCATTTCCCTAATTTCTTTCTCAGCCTGCTTATCCTTTGAGTATAGGAAGGCCACTGATTTGCTTGAGTTGATTTTATAACCTGCCACTTTGCTGAAGTTGTTTATCAGCTGTAGGAGCGCTCTAGTGGAGTTTTTTGGGTCACTTAGGTAGACGATCATGTCGTCTGCAAATAATGATAGTTTGACTTCTTCCTTTCCAATTTGTATCCCTTTGATCTCCTTATGTTGTCGAATTGCCCGAGCTAGTACCTCAAGTACAATATTGAAAAGATAAGGAGAAAGGGGGCAGCCTTGTCTGGTCCCTGATTTCAGTGGGATTGCTTCAAGTTTCTCTCCATTTAGTTTGATGCTGGCTACCGGTTTGCTGTATATTGCTTTTACTATGTTTAGGTATGGGCCTTGAATTCCTGTTCTCTCCAAGACTTTAAGCATGAAAGGATGCTGAATTTTGTCAAATGCTTTTTCAGCATCCAATGAAATGACCATGTGGTTTTGTTCTTTGAGTTTGTTTATGTAGTGGATTGTATTGATGGATTTCCGTATATTGAACCAACCCTGCATTCCCGGGATAAAGCCTACTTGATCATGGTGGATGATCGTTTTGATGTGTTCTTGGATTCGGTTGGCAAGAATATTATTGAGTATTTTTGCATCGATGTTCACAAGGGAACTTGGTCTGAAGTTCTCTTTCTTTGTTGGATCTTTGTGTGGCTTTGGTATCAGCATAATTGTGGCCTCGTAGAAGGAATTGGGTAGTGTTCCTTCTGTTTCTATTTTGTGGAATAGTTTGAAGAGTATTGGTGTTAACTCTTCTTTGAAGGTCTGGTAGAATTCTGCACTGAAGCCATCTGGTCCTGTGCTTTTTTTGGTTGGAAGACTTTCTATGACTCCTTCTATTTCTTTAGGCATTATGGGACTGTTTAGATGGTCTAGTTGGTCCTGATTTAATTTTGGTATTTGGTATCTGTCAAGGAAATTGTTCATTTCCTCCAGATTCTCCAGTTGTGTTGAGTACAGGCTCTTGTAGTAGGATCTGATGATTTTTTGGATTTCCTCAGTTTCCGTTGTTATATCTCCCTTTTCATTTCTAAGTTTGTTAATTTGGATACTTTCTCTGTGCCCTTTGGTCAGTCTGGCTAAGGGTTTATCTATCTTGTTGATTTTCTCAAAGAACCAGCTCCTGGTTTTGTTGATTTTTTGTATGGTTCTCTTTGTTTCTACTTGATTGATTTCAGCCCTGAGTTTGATGATTTCCTGCCTTCTACTCCTCCTGGGTGAAATAGCTTCTTTTTGTTCTAGAGCTTTCAGGTGTGTCATTAAACTGGTAATGTATGCTCTCTCCATTTTCTTTTTGGAGACACTCAGGGCTATGAGTTTTCCTCTTAGCACTGCTTTCATTGTGTCCCATAGATTTGGGTATGTTGTGTTTTCATTTTCATTGTGTTCTAAAAAGTCTTTAATTTCTTTCTTTATTTCTTCCTTGACCAAGGTATCATTGAGTAGAGTATTGTTCAGTTTCCACATGTATGTGGGTTTTCTGTTGTTTCTGTTGCTATTGAAGACCACTTTTACTCCATAGTGATCAGATAGGAGGCATGGGATTAGTTCTATCTTCTTATATTTGTTGAGGTCTGTCTTGTGACCAATTATATGGTCGATTTTGGAGAAGGTACCATGAGGTGCTGAGAAAAAGGTATATTCTTGTGCTTTAGGATAGAATGTTCTATATATATCTGTTAAATCTAATTGGTCCAAAGCTTCAATTAGTTTCATTTTGTCCCTGTTTAGTTTCTGTTTTCCTGATCGGTCCATTGAGGAAAGTGCAATGTTGAAGTCACCCACAATTATTGTGTTAGGTGCAATGTGTGCTTTGAGTTTTAATAAAGTTTCTTTTACGAAAGAGGGTGCCCTTGCATTTGGAGCATAGATGTTCAGGATTGAGAGTTCTTCTTGTATTTTTCCTTTGACCAGCAAGAAGTGTCCCTCAGAGTCTCTTTTGATGACTTTGGGTTGAAAGTCAATTTTATCTGATATTAAAATGGCTACTCCAGCTTGTTTCCTGAGACCATTTGCTTGTAAAATTGTCTTCCAGCCTTTTACTCTAAGGTAGTGTTTGTCTTTGACCCTGAGGTGTGTTTCCTGTAAGCAGCAAAATGTAGGGTCCTGTTTACGTATCCAGTCAGTTAGTCTGTGTCTTTTTATTGGGGCATTAAGTCCATTGATGTTAAGAGATATTAAGGAATAGTGATTGTTACTTCCTATCATTTTTGACGTTAATTTTTAAATTTGAATGCTTAACTTCTTTTGGGTTTGATGAAAGGTTACTATCTTGCTTTTTCCAGGGTGAAGTTTCCCTCCTTGTATTGGTGTTGTCCTCCTATTATCCTTTTTAGGGCTGGGTTTGTGGATAGATATTGGGTAAACTTGGTTTTGTCATGAAATATCTTAGTTTCTCCATCTATGGTGATTGAGAGTTTTGCTGGATATAGTAGTTTTGGTTGGCATTTGTGTTCTCTTAGAGTCTGCATGAGATCTGCCCAGGACCTTCTAGCCTTCATAGTCTCAGGTGAAAAGTCTGCTGTGATTCTGATAGGTCTTCCTTTATATGTTACTTGGGCTTTTTCTCTTACTGCCTTTAGTATTCTTTCTTTGTTTAGAACATTTGGTGTTTTGATTATTATGTGACGGGAAGTATTTCTGTTCTGGTCCAGTCTGTTTGGAGTTCTGTAGGCTTCTTGTATATTCATGGGCATCTCTCTCTTTAGGTTAGGGAAGTTTTCTTCCATAATTTTATTGAAGATATTTGCTGGCCCTTTAAGTTGTAAATCTTCACTCTCATCTATGCCTATAATCCTTAGGTTTGGTCTTCTCATTGTGTCCTGGATTTCCTGGATATTTTGGGTTACAAACTTTTTGCACTTTGCATTTTCTTTAACTGTTGAGTCCATGGTTTCTATGGAATCTTCAGCATCTGAGATTCTTTCTTCTATCTCTTGTATTCTGTTGTTGATATTTGCATCTCTGTCCCCTGATTTCTTCCCAAGGCTTTCTATCTCCAAAGTTGTCTCCCTTTGTGTTTTCTTAGTTGTTTCTACTTCTGATTTTAGATCCTGGATGGTTTTGCTTAGCTCCTTCACTTGCTTGTTTGTGCTTTCCTGTAATTCTTTAAGAGATTTTTGTGTTTCCTCTTTCATGACCTGAGCCTGTTGACCAAAGTTCTCCTGTATTTCTTTAAGAGATTTTTGTGTTTCCTCTTTCATGACCTCAGCCTGTTGACCAAAGTTCTCCTGTATTTCTTTAAGTGTTTTTTGCATTTCCTCCTTGTTGGCTTTTGTATTCTCCTGGATTTCTTTCAATGATTTTTGTGTTTCCCTTGCAAGGGCTTCTAACTTTTGATCCATTTTCTCCTGAATTTCTTTAAGTATGTCCTTCATGTGTTCCTGTACCAGCATCATGACCAGTGATTTTAAATCCAAATCTTGTTCTACTGGTGTGATGGGGTATCCAGGACATGTTGGTAGAGGAGAATTGGGTTCAGATGTTGCCATATTGCCTTGATTTCTGTTAGTGATGTTCCTGCGTTTGCCTTTTGCCATCTAGTTCTCACTGGTGTTAGTTTGTCTTGTCAGTGCTGGACTCACCAGTGCAAGCTGCCCCTTCCCAGTTGGCCTCTGGTGCAAAGCTTACCTCCTGCACTGCTTGTAGACAGGGTGCTGCTGCCCAGGCTGTTCAGATCCCAAAGCAGGCACCCGAAGGCTCCCGCTGGGGCCCGCTGGATTCACTGGAGCACACTGCCTTCTCCCAGCTGGCCGCCCGGAAGCCCAGCTAGCCTCTTGCAGGACTTGGAGATGTGGTGCGGCCGCCCAGGCTGATCTGGATCCGGAAGCGGAGAGAGTTGAGCTGAGGGCTTCTGCCTGAGGCCTTGCCCCAGATTGTGTCTGTGGACCAGATGGAGCCCATGTGCACCCCCAGGGAGTGCCGACGGTGTATGCTGCTGTGACCTCCCCTGTGTTCTGCTCACTCCACTGGGCAGCCAATCCTCCAACCGGGCTGGCACACACAAGGTTAGCCTGGCCGCCCAGTCCCTGAGTCCAGGCAAAAGCCTGGGAGGCCAAGGTCCGAGCAAAGTTCCCCTAGGGCTATGACTGCTAATTGGGTCTGCCAGGTGACTAGGATGGTGGGCGTGCGCGCCCGCGCTCCCTGAAAGCGCCGGGAGAGTCTGCTGTGCTAACAATTCCTGGGCGGGTTGACTCACAGATGGCCCACCAAGCCGCCCAGTTCTTGGGGTCAGTCCTGTGCCTTTGGGGGTCTAGACCCCTGCTTTGTTAGCCTCAGGCTATGCCTGTTACAGGTCTGCCCGCCAGAGTTCTCTGTCGTCCTGCAGGCAAAATGGCGGCGCGCGCGCAGGCCTGGGCAAAAAACCTCCTGACTGGGTTGGCACCCCGATGCCCCCCCCCCCCCCGACCAGCCCAGGGCCTGGGTGCAGGCCAACGCCCGTCGGGCTCAGACCACCGCGGTGTTGGCCTCGGATTATGTTTGTGTACCTCAGGATGTCCGATCCCTGGAGTCCGAAGCCAAGATGGATGCACCTCTCCTGACTGGTGGGAGGCCGAGTTCTGAAGTGGCTTCCATGCAGGAAAGGCGCTGCAGAACTGCAGCTGCTTGCCGCCCGGCTGGTCAGCGAAGGTCAGTGGTGGTGAGCGCAGGTCCTAACTGGACCCTGTGTCGCCTTGGATCCACTGCTGATGGCCCTTCAGCTGGACCAGCCACTGCGCCACCGCCGCCTCTGCCGCTGCCGCCGGAAGACCTGATTCTGTGGATAATCGGGAGCCCTATGGATGTACCTGTCTTTAGAGTAGGTTTAGTAGGTTGTTGATGTTTTGATTATTAAGTGACAGGAGGAATTTCTTTTCTGGTCCAATCTATTTGAAGTTCTGTAGGCTTCTAATAAGTTCATGAACATATCTATCTTTAGGTTATGGAAATTTTCTTCTAGAATTTTGTTGAAGAAATTTACTGGCCCTTTAAGCTGGAAATCTTTGCTGTTTTTTACACCTATAATCCTTAGGTTTGGTCTTTTCATTGTGTCCTGGATTTCCTGGATGTTTTGGGTTAGGAGTATTTTGCATTTTGCATTTTCTTTGACTGTTGTGTCAATGTTTTCTATTGTATCCTCAGCACCTGAGAGTTTTTCTTCTATCTTTTGTATTCTGTTGTTGATGCTCGCATCTATGACTCCTGAATTCTTTCCAAAGTTTCCTATCTCCAGAGTTGTCTCACTTTGTGATTTGTTCATTGATTCTACTTCCATTTTTAGATCCTGGATGGTTTTGTTCAGTTCCTTCACTTGTTTGTTTGTATTCTCCTGTATTTCTTTAAGGGAGTTATTTATGTCCTTCTTGAAGTCCTCTGTCAGTATCATGAGATGTGATTTTAAATCCAAATCTTGTTTTTCTGGTGTGTTGGGACATCCCTGACTTGCTGTTCTGTGAGAACTGGGTTCAGATGATGCCATGTCACCCTTGTTTCTATTGTTAATGTTCAGAAGTTTGCTTTTCGACATCTGGTTATCTCTGGTGTTAACTGGTTTTGCTGTCTCTTACTGTGGCTTGTTTGTCTTGCAAGTCGGTGGGTCCTGGGAGACCAGTTCTTTCTGTGTATGCAGGTATGTAGGCACTCCTGGGAGACTAGCTCACTTTTGGTGATATTTGTGTATGTATCTCTGTGGCCCAGGATCAGCTCTGAGCCCAGATGGAAATCAGAAGTTTCCTGTCCCCAGCTGCCCCTGGGTTCTCATGTCCTGAGTGTTTCAGGCTGATTCCTCTGAGCAACAGGGATTGTCCTACCTGAACTCTCAGGCCTGTCAGCACTCCTGGAAGATGAGATGTCTCCCCACACCACCTGAGTATGCAACCCTGTTGCCAAGGATGGTCCCCAGCAGCAGACAGAAACTGGAAATCTCATGGGTTCCTCTGAACAGCAGGGGTGGTCCCACCTGCACTCTCAGGCCTGTCTGCACTCCAGGAAGCCTAGCTATCTCCATGCACCACCTAGGTATCTGATATGTGTTATTTAACTTGTGACCCTCTGTGGCAGTGGTTCTCAAATTGTGGTCTTCACCCTTTTAAGGATCAAAAGAGCCTTTCACAGGGATCATATATCAGATATCCCAGATATCTTATATTTACATTATGATGCATAACAGTAATAAAATTATAGTTATGAAGAAGCAATGAAATAATATTATGGCTGAGGGAGTGTCACTACAACATGAGGACTTGTATTAAAGTGTCACAGCATTAGGAAGGTTAAAAACCACTACTCTATGCTTTTAAGCACTGATCCTATCTGGTACGCTGATGCAATACTAGCTGATGGATAAGGGTAAAGCAAATTCTCTATATTTACCTTGCTATCTAGCGTCAGAATCAATTATTCTCATGCCATGTCACCCTTGTTTCTATTGTTAATGTTCAGAAGTTTGCTTTTCGACATCTGGTTATCTCTGGTGTTAACTGGTTTTGCTGTCTCTTACTGTGGCTTAAAGCACAGTTTGTTCTCAACAATTTCTCTTGACTATCTGTCACCATAATACTCAAGTATTTTATCTTCATTTACAAATTAATCTACCCTGTCTTAAAATGTATCATTCCACATGCCTGGCTCATCTTTTTCATTTGCTACATAACATCTATCTACCTGTCTGTCTGTCTTTCTGTCTGTCTTCCAGTCTATGTACCTATCTATCTCTATACCATTCTATCTCTATCTATCTATCTATCTATCTATCTACCTACCTACCTACCTATCTACCTATCATGAAGTTATCATCTGTCATCTAACTATTGTGTTGAAATTGAAATCCATTTTATCAGTAATAGAGTAATTTGTTAGAGCTCCATCTAATTTACAATTATTGAGATGATTTTTTTCCATCACTTTTACAGAATCGACCTAATCCTATAAGATAATGACACTTTCAGAATAGTCTCTGGCAGATCAGAATATGAAAGTTGAGATAAATTACAACACTGAATGGCAAGAAACCTTAGTTTTCTTCTTAGAAAAATCATACTCAGCTGGGTGTGGTAGCTCATGCATTTAATCCCACCCAACACAGGAAGCAGATACAGGTGGATCTCTGTGAGCTCCTATAATGCCCTCTTCTTCACTGAGGAGCTGCCCACCCACAAGCCGAGATCTTATTCCCCTGAGGGATACAACCAGAGCTCCCCTCCTTTCCCCCTTGGCCCTGGGTTAAATCCAGCCCATGGTCCCCACACCATTCTCAGCTCTTCTGTGGCATCCAGCAACTCCTGGGTGCTCAAGAGTCAGAGATCCAGAGGGACCCTGCATCCTTGAAGGCCGGAGGATCCTTGAACCAGCTCCAGCTGTCCCCTGGAACCTCAAACTGTGCTTCCCCAGCCCTGCAGTAGTGTCCTGTGGCTTCCCATAGCCTGAAACCCACCAGACCTTGGGGAAGCACAGTAAAAACTCCCATGACCTGCCTCCTCTAGCAGCCTGATCCCCTGTGGATGCAGAACCCCACTAACTGTACAGGTTCTCTAGTGGGTTTATGTGTTCAAACCTAGTCCATGCCCATAAAATGAAAAGACAATGAGAGCAGCCTGAGTACTGATAATGGAGAGCATCTATATTTAAATGTAGCCACTCAGCTATACTTTGCTCTAGAAAACAGGGCATGGCAATACAAGTTCTGGGCAATACAAGGTGGACGGCCTTGTAATTTATCCCTGAGTGTCTGTCCTACACATTAAACAAATATGTACTTCAGATGAGACTTTAAAAATCGACATTGAATTATCTGCAAAACAAGTGCATTTGAGATATGGGATTTGGGGGGAAGGTTTCAAAATATATGAAATGTACTAAGTACTAAGGTATAAACATTGAAAGTTACTGATATATTATTAATCCTTGAGAACCAAGAATTGTGAATATTTCTGACTTCAAGTTCTGAATAGGGGAACACTTTTGTGGGCAAGATTTTCAAAGCCTCCCCTGAAGATTCTATTGTCTGATTATTTAATCAAACAATATTCATATAGTGATATCACAGGGATTTTTATACATAGTTGGTTATAGCAACCAGGAAAGAGGAAGAATATTCAATTTAATGCAGCTAGGCCCAATCTAATCGTTTGACTGCTTAAAAAGAAATTGTCTAGCTGAATACTAAGTAGAACTATGGCAGAAAAGACAACTAAGAGGCTAGTGGGGAGAAGCTGCTTTGGTCTTTAAAATATAAATATGGCCTGCAGGTGAGAGGCAGTAGGGAAAACAAGAGCCCTGCTGGACTACTGTTGAAAGTTAAAGCTGCCAGCATTCTCAGTGATGTTGGAAGCAGACTATAACAAATCCTCCTGGGAAAAACCCAGGCCAGCTAGAACCTTGAATTTGGCCTTGAGAGGGGAGGTCTGGAGCTGTGTTCAGCCAAGACTGCAGATGCCTGGCATTCAGAACTGTGAGATAATAAATCCATGTGGCTTTAAGCTGCTTAATTTGTGATCATTTGTTAGGGCAGCAAGAACACTAATCTGGTACATTAAAAAAAAGTCCTTATCTGAGACTCCTTCTATCCCCAACCCTTCTGCCAAGGCAAAAGTTGTTGTCATGGCTCCACAAGAGGAGGGAGATCGCCCTGTGCTTTACAAAGGCACCTTAAAAGTTTGACCCAGCTGAGAAAAAGTTAGTCAGGTTAGTATCTCCCTCAAAATGAGAGTCTTTATTTTAGTTGACAATAACCTCCCTCTCACTTTCTGGCAGGCACATGCAACATTGCACATGTGGATATCAAAGGGCAGTTTGCTGGAGTCAGTTTTTTCCTACCATGTTGCATCCAAGAATCTTACTCAAGTTGTCAGATTTGGAGGCAAGCATCTTTACATAGTGACCGATCTTGCTGGCTCTAAACCTTGGGAATTTTTTTGAAAAAAGAAATAAGTATGTAATTATGTTGAAAATTGCCTAGAACTGAATTCTGTTTCTGGCATTTAGTAGTTTATATGATTTTGTATTGCCTCACCCTTCCAGTTCCCATCCTAGGCTTTCCTGGTCATGGCTTCGTGGTCTCTATGTATATAAATGAGGAAACTGACCTACATTGTAAGTAGCAGGAGTGTTTTATAATATGAATCCCATGTTTATGAAATATTTTGAAGATATTTTACAGAATAATAATTACTAAATTCATCATTTTGTCACAGTAAACAGCTTAAATTTAATATAAAACAAATAATAGAAAATCTATTAGGGTAGATCTCTCTCTGGCATTTGAATATGCAAAAATAGACACATGCATGCACCACACACACACACACAGAGAGAGAGAGAGAGAGAGAGAGAGAGAGAGAGAGAGAGAGAGAGAGTGAAGGGAGAGGAGGAGACAGACTAGAGACAGAGAGACAGGAGAAAGAATGAAATACAGTGGTCCCACACTTACTCTCCAAAGGAAACAGGATGTTAATTGTCATGAGACAAATCATCTTATCTGGACTTTCTCCTCCTGACATAACCAAGGACTAAAACTTTCCTTGACAGTGAATGGGAAAATCACTCAAAGGCCCTATGTGAAGAACTTTACTGACTGTATAAGCCAAGGCCTGTGGTAACCAAAAATGCTTGCAATAAACTCTGCTCACCAAACTTCCATGATGAAAGTGTACCCCAAGTTTATAAGGTCAGTTAAAATATATGTTATAATGTAAAGACTTAATTGAAGACATAACATTTTAAATAATCTACAAGGTAAAGGAAGAAACATCCCTTCCATAACAGATTTACAAAGATGTTTTGACCTGGTTTTCACTTGATAGCTTAACTTTTTTCTCTATCTATAGATCTTAGTATCTATACAATATTTTCTCAGGTCATTGCTGCACGTTTTTTATAACATTGTATTTTTGGATAGTTTGCTTAAATCCAAACTTTTATTATAAGATATTACACTATTAAGTTCTATTTTTTGTATAACATAAAGGAGAACTCGTGGTGATCTGTGCTCCACAAGGATCCAAGGTTGATGCGTGCTATGAATGGGGATTTTTTTTTAAAGATCCTATTCTTCATCCACAGAAGAATAGAAGATTTATATTCAAGGACTGTGCAAGTATAAGGTCTATGTAGAGTTTTGAGAAATTGATTTTTGGCTACTTATTTTTTAATGTGTGTGTGTATGTGTGTGTGTGTGTGTGTGTGTGTGACATACACATAAGGATGTCAGAGGACAAGTTGAGAGAGTGGTTTCTTTCCTCATACCATGTGAGTTCTAGGAATCAACCTTGAGTAACCAGGCTTAGCAGCAAGCTCCTTTACCCACTAAGTACTGTTGCCTATCCTAGTTATGTAATTTTTCAGTGTCATTTAGTTTGGTTTTTCCAAACAGAAGTGGCATCGTGAGAACAAGGCAGTAGATGTATTGCTTTTCACACCACGAGATCTTTACAATGTTCAGTCAAAATTCATGGCATTTATAGCGTGATCTCCACACTCATATTTTGTTATTATGCTCAGCATATGTTAGAGTAAAATAAAAATTTTAAAAATATAAATTTTATTTTTATTTATGTATATCATATTTATATAATACTTATTTCTATTTATCTATTATTTTTCTATTTTTATGTAGATATAAAAATAAAGTTTCTGGGTAATGCATACCTTTAAGAATTTAGTGTTACTTTAAGAGAAACCTGAGGTGGCTTTAATGATCTTTCTAATATCTAGGATTCAATTTAGTAACATGTTGAGCTCACCTTAGCTTATCAAAACAGCTGGGCCCTTGTTGCACCTTCTGGTGTCAATAACGACAGACAATTTTACTCTAGTGGCTTCGTGTCTGGGTGTTGCTATTCCCCCCCTTAATAATTCAACAAGCACACGTGGTATAATCTACTAAATCATGTTTTACTATATTTTATGGTTTTAGCCTTTTTTTCTTTTTACTTACTGTCAACACTCAAAGTCTGAGTTTAGTTCAGTATTTGAAACCATATCCCTAAGAAGAAGTTCAAACACATTAGAATAATTCGCTACAATGGAGAGGAAGTGTTTTGAGGAAGGAAACTCACATAGACAGGAGTCTTCTTGGTCCACGTCCCAGGATAAGTCAATGAACTTTGTCAAACTCTTCTTTGCTAAAATGTGTTTTGTTATTCCCTGGCCAATGTGAATTTCAGTCCTAATAGGTGGTTGGCGAGAATGCATCTGAGAAGCCTGTGTTCCCTGTGCCCCTAGTTTTTGGACTCCTTCTCCTGGAACTTTGCAGGTAAGCTATCACAGTAAGTTTCTAATATTGGAGAATTATTATCTCTTAGTTCCCAAGAACAAAGTCTTAGTGTTGTGTCTAAACTCAGCATCCTAGATAATGATTGTCTTCACTAGAGTGACTGAAACATTCCATCTAACCAGGGATAGACTGAAGTGCTTGGGACAAATCAACAGTCTCAGAAGGGTACTCTTGCTAACGAAGCTCTGAAAATGATTCTATGACTCCTCAGCAAAGGAATCAATCCATTTTATTTTCCCAACAGGGGCTCAAAAAACTTTTTCATGCATGCTTTTTAATAGATGTAAAGCCCAGGATGAAGCGTGGCATTCTCTCTTTGGCTGTAACACGGTGTAACAGGTTTCAGACTGGATTGCTTTGAGGAGAAGGGTCTTAAAGTAAGTATCAGTCAAGAATGCTGTGAGCTGTGTGAGAGGTCAGTAATTTAGCAGCTCTTCTTGCTGAGACACAGGATAAGAACAACCACCCCACTCCCCACTGCAACACACACTCATGTTCCTGCAATCTGAAATTTCAAAGACATTTGAGATGATGAAAGTCTCTTCTGAGAACACCCATTCCAACCCCTATGTCACCACTCAGCTCTCAACAGCTTACAGTTTCCCAAGTATGATGTCCAAAATGTATCTCTCAGAGACAAAATCCACTATCATTGTACAACTTAAAAAATGACTCTAGTTATGTAGGAGATCAAAACCAAGTTATCATTTTAATTGAATGAGAAGTCTTAGCAGAGAGAGAACGAAGACACTGCATACATGCCTGGGATCCATTTTCATGTGCCTCTGAAGTTTAGAAACTTGTTCTGTCTTAGTTTCCAGATATAAACCCTTACAGTAGTATCTAAATTCAGCAACATAAAAAGCATGGCTTTGCATAAATGATTGGGAAAGTTAGTCAGGAAAATATTAATAGAAACACTGCAGGAAATTATCCTGTAACTGCAGGTATATCATTACACACATGCAGAGAGAGAGAGAGAGAGAGAGAGAGAGAGAGAGAGAGAGAGAGAGAGAGAGAGAGAGAGAGAGAGAGAATTTTTTCCATGAATTTCAGTGAAGATACGGGGTATTTTTCTTCTTTTATTTTTGTTTTTTCCCTCTTATTGAAAATAGAATCTCTCATAAAATATCCTGGCTACTGGATCCCTTCTAGTCCTCCCACTTGCTCCTCACTTCCCTGCTCACCCAGATCCACTTCCTTTCTGTCTCTCATTAGAAAGTAAACAGGCTTCTAAGAGAAAATAAAATAAATGAGATAAAATAAAAATAAACACATTGGACTAGCTTGGGCCACAGCTAATTAGTAAAGGCACCCTATGCTTCATAGGAGACTCATTCTTAAAGTAAGAACAGTGTGTGATTTTTGAAAAGCAATATATTTTACTTGTCATTTATACTTACAAAGTATAGACAATCTAAGATCAGCTTTGGAAATATCACCTTTGTAATTGTCTTGCTCTAGAAATTAAGAAAAGTACTCATAGATAAAATGCTAGGATTTGTGGGGAATTTGTGGGAAGCCAACAGTTTAAGTTATCAGGCTGAATAATTTTCATTCATAATTTCACTTTCCTTGTTCTCTCGAGATTTGAACCTAAATGCATTTGTTATCACCATTGAGTTATTGCACCCAGCAGTGTCAAATTCACAAAAGTCGAACAATATGAACAGCTAGACTAGGACCAAACAAACAAACAAAAGAAAGAAAGAAAAAGAGCCCAAGAAAAGGGACAAGAAACAGATATAGGCTCAGAGACCCACTCTTTTATATAAAAACACTAATTTGAAAGCCATACTATAGACACAAAAGACATGTGGGAGAGAGAGGGAGAGAGGGAGGTAGGTGTGTGTGTGTGTGTGTGTGTGTGTGTGTGTGAGAGAGAGAGAGAGAGAGAGAGAGAGAGAGAGATTGAGAGAGAGAGAGAGACAGACAGAGACAGAGACAGAGACAGAGACAAAGACAAAGACAGAGAGAGAGGATAAAAATATATAAATAAAATGAAATTAAAATTAAAAATAAAAGGCCTGACATGACACTCTGAGAAGGCATGGATTCTCCATTGATGTTGGTGAGCTTCTTCTCTGTGGGCATCAAGTGCTGGGCATGCAGACTGCTCTGAAGAGTGGTTTGTTTCCCTAGTGAGACTCCCTTGCAGGAAACTAAATTTTCATTTGCAAGTGGTTATCAATTGGAGATGGCTTTGGGGTTAGGGTCATGGACCTTGTGTCTACTTCTTTTAGCTCTAGGACCTCATGTTGTACAGACCCATGCGGGCCTTGTGCATGCTGTCTCATTCTCTGAGAGATCATAAATGCATTGATCCTATTGATTCAGAGGACCTAGATTTCTTACTGTCTGTCCTCCATCCCCTCTGACTCTTACCCTCATTACACCTTCTTTTTTGCAGGGTTCCCTGAACTATGAGTCAGAGAGATTTTTATGGAGACATCACATTTAGAGCTGAGTGTTCTAAGATCTCTCATTCTCTCCATAAGGACTGTCTGTGGATCTCTCTATTTGCTATCATTTGATGAAAGAGGAAGGTTTTGTGATGATGCTTAAGAAGACACTGACCCAGACCAAGTACGGGAGATCCGAATGGAGGAGTTAGGGCAAGAAGTGAAATAGTTGAAGGGGTTTGCAACACTGTCAACCAACCAGTACCCCCAGGGATCCCAGGGATTCAACCACCAACCTAAGAGTACTCATGGAGCAACCCATGGATCCAGCTGGATATGTAGCAGAGGATTGCCTGATCTGGCATCACTGGGAGGGGAGCTCCTTGGTCCTGTGGAAGCTCAATAAGTTGCATAAGTGATGTGTTTAGCAATAGGGCCTTGCAGTCAGTTTTTGGAGAGTAATGCATATTATTTGTAACACCCTGGTTTGTTCAGAAGTTCCCATGGCCAATAACTCAATAAGATGTAACATAGTTCTGGGAGTAAAAATTCCGTTTAGTGATAGGAGGTGGTGTCCAGTTAGGGTTCTGTCTCTCCCATTATTTGGTAAGTTTATTTAGATTGCCTGTGTGTGTGTGTGCCTGTGCCTGTGCCTGTGCGTGTGCGTGCACGTGTGTGTGTGTGTGTGTGTGTGTGTGTGTGAGTTTCTACTGAATTAAATTTCTGTACTACCCCTCAAATAACCCTTAATTTTAGCTGTCTTTCTTTGTATCCCCTCCCTTTCCCTCTCTTGTATCTCCTCAGTTGTTCCTCCCATTCCAGTCTCTACACCATCCATCCACAGCTATCTATTCTAGTTACCTTATCTAACAACATCTCTCTGACATCTCTAATCCTTTACTCTATATAACCTCTCTGGTTCTATGGATTAGAATTTGGTTGTCATTGCCAACACAGTTAATATCAACATATAAGCAAATATGCTGACTTAGTTAGGGTTTCTATTTTTGCAATGAAATACAATGACAAAAAGCAAGTACGGGAGGAAAGAGTTTATTTGAATTACACTTCCATATCACTGCTCACCATAAAAGGAATTGTTGATCTTAGTGCCAATTCTAGCAGTGTTTTTTTGTTTAGAAAGTCTTTTCCTGTTCTAATGCATGATCTCCTGTATTTCTTTAAGGAATTTGTGTGTTTCCTCTTTAAGGGCTTTTACCTGTTGACCGAGGTTCTGCTGCATTTCTTTAAGGGAGTTATTTAAGTCTTTCTTGAAGCCCTCTATCAGCATCATGAGATACAACTTTAAATCCAACTCTTGCTTTTCTGATGTGTTGGGGTATCTGGGACTTGCTGTGGTAGGAACACTGGGTTCTGATGATGCCATGTGGCCTTAGTTTCTGTTGGTAGGGCTTTTGGGCTGCCTTTTGCCATCTGGTGCTAGTTGGTATTATTGTCTCTGGCTGGAGTTTATTCCTCCTGTTGGCCTGTAAGCCTGTGTCCTTACTCCTCTGAGCTCAAAAGTGAAAGCGCTGCTGGGATCTCTCTCTCTCTCTCTCTCTCTCTCTCTCTCTCTCTCTCTCTCTCTCTCTCTCTCTCTCTCTCTCTCTCTCTCTTTCTCTCTCTCTCTCTCTCTCTCTCCTGGTGGGCTATGCACAGAAGACTGTGGAGTCTCCTGGCTCCCTGGTGCAAATGTTAGCAGGCAGGAAGACTTCTGTCCCAGCTGCTCCACTGATCTTGGGCCCTGTGTGCTTCTAGCTGGGTCCCCTCCAGAAAGAAGGTGGTGATCTCACTTCTGTGCACAAAAGTGAAAGCCTTCAGAGAGATCACTCCCTCCTGGTGGGCTATGCATAGAAAGCTGTGGAGGCAGTCTCCTGGCTCCCTGGGGCAAATGGTGGCTGGAAGACTTCTGTCCCAGCTGCTCCACTCTTTTCATGTGTTCTTGAATTCAGCTCGCAAACATATTAGAGATAATATCTGCATCAATGTTCATTAAGAGAAATCAGTCTGTAATTCTCTTTCTATGTTCAGTTGTTACATGGTTTGGGTATCAGAGTAGCTGTGGCTTCATATGGTGAATTGAGCAATGTTCCTTCAGTTTTTATTTTGTGAAATATTTTGAAGAGTATTGGCATTAACTCTTTTTTTTGAAGGTTAGAACTTTTTTCTTTTTGTTTTTGTTTTATGGATTCTTAATGACAATTTCTATTTTACTAGTGCTTAAATAACTGCTTAAATTGCCAATGAAGTCCTGATTCAATTTGGTAAGTTGTATGTATCCACAAACATATCTTGTTTTAGAGTTTTCAACTTTGTTTTTAAAGTTATCTTCTTATTTTGCTTTGAATTTCCTGCAGGGCTGAATTTAGAGATATATATTATTTAATTTTTATTGTAGAATGAAATGTCTTATTTTCTCCATCTATTGCAATTGAAAACTTTTATTAGATTAGGGTTAGTTTTGGGGGGAGTTAGGGTTAGGGCTAATTATTATTTTATTAGATATATTCTTTATTTACATTTCAAATGATTTCCCCTTTCCTGGTTCCCACCCCTTAAAATCCCATAAGACATCTCCCCTCCCCCTGTTCCCCAATCAACTCCCTCCAGCTTCCCTGTCCTGGTATTCCCATACACTGCTGCATCCAGGCTTTCCAGAACAAGGGTCCAATCCTCTATTTAATGTCAAAAAAGGCCATCCTCTGCTGCCTATGCATCTGGAGCCATGGGTTGCACCATATTTATTATCTGGTTCATATTTTTATCTCTTGGAGCTCTGGGAGTACTGGGAGGCTCATATTATTGTTCCTCCTTTGGCTCTGCAAACCCCTTCATCTCCTTGGGTCCTTTCTCTAGCTCTCCCATTGGGAGAGTGCTAAGTTCAACTACTGGCTGAGAGTATCCCCTTCTGTATTTGTCATGCACTAGCAGAGCCTCCCAGGTGAGAGCAATATCCAGCTCCAGTCAGAAAGTACTTGTGGACATCACTAATAGTTTCTGGGTTTTGTAAGTGTATATGGGATGAATCATTGGTGGGGTAGTCTCTGGATTGTCTTTCCCTCAGTCTCTGCTCCATACTTTCTCTCTGTATCTCCTTCTGTGGATATTTTGTCACCCCTTCTAAGAAGAACCAGAGTATTCATACTTTGTTCTTCCTTCTTTTTTTGTTAGATATATTATTTATTTACATTTCAAATGATTTCCTCTTTCTTGAATTCCCCCTCCCCAAAACTCCCATAAGACCTCTTCCCTTCCCCTGTTCCCCAATCAATCCCTTCCTGCTTCCCGGTTCTGGTATTCCTCTACACTGCTTCATTGAGCCTTTCCAGGACCAGGGAACTCTTCTTCCTTCTTCTTGGGCATCATTTGATATGTGAATTTTTTCATTGGTATTAGAAGCTTCTGGGCTAATATCCACTTATCAGTGAGTGCATACCATGTGTGTTCTTTTGTGATCAGGTTACCTCACGTAGGATGATATTTTTCAGTTCCATCCATTTGCCTAAGAATTTCATGAACTCATTGTTTTTAATAGCTGAGTAGTATTCCATTGTATAAATATACCACATTTTTTGTATCCATTCCTCCATTAAGGGACATCTGGGTTCTTTCCAGCTTCTAGCCATTATAAATAAGGCTACTATGAATGTAGTAGAGCACGTGTCCTTGTTACATGCAGGGGAATCCATGGGTATATGCCCAGGAGTGGTATAACAGGGTCCTCTGGAAGTGTCATGTCCAGTTTTTTGAGGAACCACCAGACTGATTTCCAAAGTGGTTGTACCAGCTTGCAATCCCACCAGCAGTGGAGGAGAGTTCCTCTTTCTCCACATCTTTGACAACACCTGTTGTATCTTAGTTTTTAATTTTAGCCATTCTGACTGGTATGAGGTGAAATCTCAGGGTTGTTGTGATTTGCATTTCCCTGATGACTAAGGATTTTAAACATTTCTTTAGGTACTCCTTGGCCATTCGATATTCCTCAGGTGAAACTTCATTGTTTAGCCCTGTACCCCATTTTTAATGGGGTTATTTGGTTCTCTGGAGTCTAACTTCTTGAGTTCTTTGTATATTGGATATTAGCCCTCTGTTGGATGTAGGGTTGGTAAAGATATTTTCCCAATTTGTTGGTTGCTGTTTTGTCCTATTGAGTGTGTCCTATGCCTTACAGAAACTTTGTAATTTTATGAGGTCCCATTTGGCAATTCTTGATCTTAGAGCATAAGCTATTGGTGTTCTGTTCAGAAAATTTTCCCCTGTGCCCATGTCCTCAAGGTCTTCCCCAGTTTCTTTTCTATTAGTTTCAGTCTGTCTGGTTTTATGTAGAAGCCCTTGATCCACTTGGAGTTGAGCTTAGTACAAGGAGATGAGAATGGATCAATTTGCTTTCTTCTGCATACTAGCTGCCCATTGAAACAGCACCATTTGTTGAAAAGGCTTTTTTTCCACTGGATGGTAGTAGCTCCTTTGTCAAAGATCAAGTGACCATAGGTGTGTGTGTGTTCATTTCTGGGTCTTCAATTCTATCCCATTGATCTACCTGTCTGTCACTGTACCAATACCATGCAGTTTTTATCACTATTGCTCTGTAGTACTGTTTGAGGGCCGGGATAATGATTCCCCCAGAAGTTCTTTTACTGTTGAGAATAGTTTTAGATATCCTAGTTTTTTTGTTATTCAGATGAATTTGATAATTGCTCTTTCTAACTCTATGAAGAATTGAGTTGGAATTTGGATGGGAATTGAATTTAATCTGTAGATTGCTTTTTGCAAGATGGCCATTTTTACTATATTAATCCTGCCAATCCATGAGCCTGGGAGATCTTTCCATCTTCTGAGGTCTTTCTTGATTTCTTTCTTTGGAGACGTGAAGATCTTGTCATACAGATCTTTCACTTGTTTGGTTAGAGTCACACCAAGATATGCTATATTGTTTGTGACTATTTTGAAGGGTGTCATTTCCCTAATTTCTTTCTCAGTCTATTTATCCTTTGAGTATAGGAATGCTACTGATTTGTATGAGTTAATTCTATATCTGGCCACTTTGCTGAAGTTGTTGAACAGCTGTAGGAGTTCTCTGGTTGTGTTTTTTGGGTAGCTTAGGTACACTATCATATAATCTGTAAGTAGTGATAATTTGACTTCTTCCTTTCCAATTTGTATCCCTTTGACCTCCTTTTGTTGTCTAATTGCTCTCGCTAGAACTTCAAGTACTATATTGACTAAATATGGAGGGGGGGGGCAGCCATGTCTAGTCCCAGATTTTAGTGGGATTGCTTCAACTTTCTCTCCATTTAGTTTGATGTTGACTACTGGTTTGCTGTATATTGCCTTTACCATCTTTACATATAGACCTTAAATTCCTGTTCTTTCCAAGACATTTAACATGAAAAGTTGCTGAAACATTCAAATTATTTTTCAGCAACTAATGAAATGACCATGTGTTTTGGTTTTGGTTTTGGTTTTTTTTTTTTTTTTTTGAGATTGTTTATGTAGTGGATGACATTGATGGCTTTCCATATATTGAACCATCCCTGCATCCCTGGGATGAAGCCTACTTGATCATTGTGAATGATCATTTAGATGTGTTCCTATATTAAGTTGGCAAGAATTTAATTGAGTGTTTTTTGCATCGAAATTCATGAGGAAAATTGGTCAAAAGTTCTCTTTCTTAGTTGGATATTTGTGTGGTTTTGGTATCAGCATAATTATGGCTTCATAGAATAAGTTAAGTAGTGTTCCTTCTGTTTCTGTTTCTGTTTTGTGGAATAGTTTGAAGAGTATTGGTGTTAGTTCTTCTTTGAAGGTCTGATAGAATTCTGCACTAAAAAACATCTGGTCCTATGCTTTTTTAGGTTGGTAGACTTTCAATGAATGCTTCTATTTCTTTATGGGTTATGGGACCATTTACATGGTCTATCTTAACTTTGATGTTTGGTATTTGTCTAGGAAATTGTCCATTTCATTAAGTTTTTCCACTTGTGTAGAGGAGTATAGGCTTTTGTAGTAGGATCTGGTGTTTTTTTTTTTAATTTCCTCAGTTTCTGTTGTTATTTATACCTTTTTATTTCTGATTTTGTTAATTTATATACTGTCTCTGTGCCCTCCAGTTAGTCTGGATAAGGGTTTATCTACTTTATTGATTTTCTCAAAGAACCAGCTCCCAGTTTTTGTATAGTTCTTTCTGTTTCTACTTGGTTGATTTCAGCCATGATTTTGATGATTTCCTGCCTTTTGATTTTGATTTTGATTTTTCCTGCCAAAATTGTGATGATTTTGATGATGATCTACCTCTCTTGGGTGTATTAGTTTAGGTTCTAAAGCTTTCAGGTGTGCTGTTAAGCTGATAGTGTATGCTCTCTCCAGCCTCTTTTTTGAGACACTCAGAGCTATGAGTTTTCCTCTTAGCACTGCTTTCATTGTGTCCCATATCTTTGGGTATGTTGTGCCTTCATTTTCATTAAATTGTAAAAAGTCTTTGATTTCATTCTTTATTTTTTCCTTGACCAATGCATCATTGAGTAGAGCATTGTTCACCTTCCATGTATATGTGCGCTTTCTGTAGCTTTTATTGCTATTGAAGACCAGCCTTACTCCATAGTGATCTGAGTTTGGGATTAGTTTGGGATTAGTTTGATCCTCTTAACTGTTGAGATCTATTTTGTGGCCAATTATATGGTCAGTTTTGGAGAAGGTACCCTGGGGTGCTGAGTAGAAGGTATATTCTTTTGATTTAGGATAAAATGGTCTATAGATATCTATTAAATCAATTTGGTCCAAAACTTCTGTTAGCTTCACTGTGTCTCTGTTTAGTTTGTGTTTCCCTGATCTGTCCGTTGAGGATAGTTGGGTGCTGTATATTGCTTAATTGTGTTTAGGTATGGACCTTGAATTCCTGTTCTTTCCAAGACTTTTAGCATGAAAGGATGCTGAATTTTGTCAATGTTTTTTCAGCATCTAATGAAAGATCATATGTTTTTTTTTCTTTGAGTTTGTTTATGTAGTGTGTTGCATTGATGGATTTCCTCATATTGAACCATCCCTTCATCGCTGGGATCTGATAGAATTCTGCACTGAAGCCATCTGGTCCCGTGCTTTTTTTGGTTAGGAGACTTTCTATGACCCCTTTTATTTCCTTAGGGGTTATGGGACTCTTTAGATGATCTATTTGATCCCGATTTAATTTTGGTGTTTGATATCTGTCTAGGAAACTGTCCATTTCCTTCAGATTCTCCAGTTGTGTTGAGAATGGCTTTTGTAGTAGGATCTGATGATTTTCTTTTAATTTCCTCAGTTTCTGTTGTTATATCTCCCTTTTCATTTCTAATTTTGTTAATCTGGATACTGTCTCTGTGTCCTTTGGTTAGTCTGGATAAGGGTCTATCTATCTTGTTGATTTTCTCAAAGAACCTGGTCTTGTTGATGCTTTGTATGGTTCTCTTTGTTTCTACTTGATTGATTTCAGCCCTGAGTTTGATGATTTCCTGCCTTCTACTCCTCCTGGGTGAATTAGCTTCTTTTTGTTCCAGGACTTTCAGGTGTGTCATTAAGCTCGTAGTGTATGCTCTCTCCATTCTCTTTTTTTTATTGGGGAATTGAGTCCAGTGATGTTAACAGATATTAAGGAATAGTGATTGCTGCTTCCTATTATTTTTTATGCAATTTTTATGTTTGTGTGGTTATCTTCTTTTGGGTTTGTTCAAAAAAGATTAATTTATTGCTTTTTCTAGTATGTAGTTTCCCTCCTTTTGGTGTTTTCCATTCATTTTCCTTTAAAGGGCATGATTTGTGGAATCATATTTTGTATATTTGTTTTTGTCATGGAATACTTTTGTCTCTCCATCTATGGTAATTGAGAGATTTGCTGGATATAGCAGCCTGGGTTGGAACTTGTGTTCTCTTAGGGACTGTATGACATCTTCCCAGGCTCTTCTGGCTTTCACAGACTCTGGTGAGAAGTCTGGTGTATTTCTGATAGGTCTACCTTTTCCCTTACTGCCTTTAATATTCTTCCTTTGCTTAGTGCATTTGGCATTTTAATTATTATGTGATGAGAGGAATTTCTTTTCTGGTTAAATCTATTTGGAATTCTGTAGGCTTCTTGTGTGTTCATGGGCATCTCCTTCTTCAGGTTAGGGATGTTTTCTTCTATAATTTTGTTGAAGGCCTTTACTGGCTCTTTAGGTTGGAAATCTTCACTCTCTTCTATACTGATAATCCTTTGGTTTGGTCTCCTTATTTAGTCCTAGATTGCCTTGGTGTTTGGGGTTAGGAGCTTTTTTGCATTTTGCATTTTCTTTGACTGTTGTGTCAATGCTTTCTACAGTATCTTCTGCATCTGAGATTCTCTCTTCTATCTCTTGTATTCTGTTACTGATGCTTGTATCCATGACTTCTGACTTCTTTCCTAGGTTTTCTATGTCCAGAGTTGTTGCCCTTTGTGATTTCTCTTTGTTTCTACCTCCATTTTTAGATTCTGGATGATTTTGTTCAATTCCTTCATTTTGTTTTGTTGTGTTTTCCAGTAGTTCTTTAAGGACTTCTCCCTGTTTACATATGTTCTCCTGTATTTCTTTAAGGGAGTTATTAATGTCCTTCTTGAAGCCCTCTATCAGCATCATGAGCTGTGATTTTAAATCCAAATCTTGCTTTTCTGGTGTGTTGGGCTATCCAGGACTTGCTGTTGTGGGTGAATTCGGTTTGGATGGTGCCATGTTGTCTTGATTTCTGTTAGTAATGTTTCTATGTTTGCCTTTTGCCATCTGATTATCTCTGGTGTTAGTTGGTTTTGCTGTCTCTAGCTGGTGCTTTTCCCTCCTGTGTGCCTGCAAGCCTGTCTCAGTACCCCTCAGTGACTGGTTTTCTCCTGGCAGAGTGCCATGGCAATGCCTAGCTCCTGGGTGCAGGTGGGGCCCTGGCAGACCAAGTCCTAAAGGTGTTCCCTGTGTTCCTGGCTGTAACAGCTCTCTCAATTGTAGGAGTGAAGATGGTAGCCTCATCTCTAACTATGGGACTCCCTGCAGAGCAGATGTCCCCTTTCATGATAGGTCCCCTTGCATGATAGGTGTTGCCCAGCTCTTGGGTGCAGGTGGGGTCCTGGTGGACCATGTCTCAAGTGATCTTACACTCTGGTGTTCCCTGCATTCCTGGCTGCACCATCCTCTCAGTCACAGGAGCCAAGATGGCGGCTTCACCTCTAAATGTGACTCCCTCCAAATGAGGGACTCCCTGCAGAGCAGATGTCCCCTGGCAGGGTAAGTGCAGAGATGGCTGTGGTGGTGCCCAGCTCCTGGGTGTAGTTGGGGCCTTGGGGAACGGAGTCCCAACTGAATTGACACTTGAGTGATCCCTGCGTTCCTGGTTGTAACAGTTAACTCAGTCTCATGAGTTAAGATTGTAGCCTTACCTCTAACTGCGGGACTCTCTGCAGAGCAGATGTCCCCTATAGGATAGCTGCACAGATGGCTGTGGTGATGCCCAGCTCCTGGGTACAGGTGGGGCCCTGGCAGACCATGTCCCAAGTGATCTTACACTTGGGTGTTCCCTGTGTTGCTGGCTTCACCTGTCTGCTTAGTTTGATTGAAAGCTATATTAGGTATAATAGTTTGGTTGCCAGCTGTGGTCTCTTGGTGCTTGTTGAATGCATTTCCTGCCCCCCTCCCTTTTACACTATCCATTGAAAAGTCAGTCTTTCTTCTAATATGTCTGCCTTTATATGTTACTTGGCCTTTTCCCCTTGTATCTTTTAATATTCTTTATTTGTTGTTTACGTTTAGTGTTTTGATTATTGTGTCTTTTCTAGTCTAGTCTATTTGATGATCTTTCTCTATGTTTCTTGTACCTTGATAGTCTGTCTTATGTCAGAGAAATTTTCTTCTATGATCTTGTTGACAATATCCTCCTGTGCCTTTGACCTGGCTTTCATCTTCCTCTATTCCTTTTGTTTTTGTATTTGGTATTTTCATAGTGATCTATAGCTTAGAATGTGTGACTAGACAGGTCATAAGATTGCTGCCAAATGTACATAGTTTTAAATAGAATCTTAATGACTTATTTTAATACCTGCAGATCAATATATTTTTCAACCCTCAACTGAGAAATTTCCATTTGTAATAAATATTAATTAACACAACAACCTACAGTTAGCCAAGTAGAGAGAATAAAATACTGGAGATATTCAGTCCTAAAAAGAACGTGTATATGTACCCTGCTTACAAGGATCAGAGATCATTGTAGAAGAAAGAATAGCAAGAGTGTAAGAACCAGAAGCAGAAGGTGAGTAAAGGGACACATCATCTTCTGACAAAATAGGGCAGCTGCATGCACAACAGTTACAACTGTATGCACAAAACCTGTGTAATCCCAAACTAGACCAAGTTGCAGCACTTAAGGGGGACCTGTCAATTGTGAGCTGCTTAGAGGGAAAGAGAGTTTTCTTTAAGAGTATAACATTACAGAATGTTTGGATCTGTTTCTTGCTGTGGTATAATAATTTCAAATAACTTTCAGTATTAATATTATCTATATTTTAAGTGTCTGTAAGTACTGAAAAAGTTTCATCATTTTTTTATTGGATATTTTATTTAGTTACATTTCAGATGTTATCCTCTTTCCTGATTTCTCCTCTACAAACCTTCTATCTCCCGCCCCTCTCCCTGCTTCTATGAGGGTGTTCCCTCACCCACCCACCATTCCCACCTCACTGTGGCCCTAGCATTCCCTTACACTGGGGAATCAAGCCTTCACAGGACAAAGGGCCTCTCCTCCCAGTGATGCCCAACAAGGCCATCCTCCCCTACATATGTAGCTGGAGCCATGGTTCCCTCCATGTATACTCTTTGTTTGGTGGTTTAGTCCCTGGGAGCTCTGGGGATTCTGGTTGGTCGATATTGTTCTTCCCATAGGCATGTAACCCCATTCACCTCCTTCAGTTCTTTCTCTAACTCTTCCATTGGAGACCCTATGCTCAGTCCAATGGGTGACTGCAAGCATCTACCTCTGTATTCGTAAGCTCTGGCAGAGCCTCTCAGGAGACAACTATATCAGAATCTTGACTATACAAAATGTAACCTAAAATGATATGGATCTATGCAATTATGTGAATGACAAAATACAGTGATGTGACAATACTGAATACTAGCAGAAAGTGGGGAAAAAGAGTCTTATTCATTGCTGATGGAAAAACAAAATAATTATACCTTGGAGACAGAGCATAAGTGTCTTCAAAATCAAATCACAAAATTCAACAATCATATTTCTTGGCATTCACCCAAAGGAACAATTACATACACATACAACTGATAGACACATTTTCTTTTATAAAAGTTTTACCTATAATGGCTAAAACTAACAAGCAGCCAAGATATGCTTAAATAAATGTATACACACATAAATTTTGATACATACAGAAAATGAATTTGTACTTAGGGTAAAAATTAAATAAACTGTCAGGTTACAACAAGAGAAAAGCACTGGAAAACCTATGAACTATATGATTCCAATTTTCTAACATCTGCAGAAAAAAACAGAAATGGGAAAAATGACTATAATGAAGGTTCCCTAGGGAGAGGGAGAATATGATGTACCAATACAGGAAAATTGTTTTTTAAGAACAATATAAAATAGTATCTATATGTATGATGCTTGAAACCAGGCATCATAAATTATCTGATAATATTAGGTAATGATCAACCTGTTGCCATTCTTAATTATTAATAATTCTTTTAGTATCCATACCTTACCTAAAATTATTTTGAAGTAAGTATACATATCACTTTACTTGTTTAGTCTATAAATATTTTGAGATTCACCTCCAAAAGACACTGTGTAAAAATGCATAACCACACTAATCAGACTTAGAGATGATTCCTGTTTCCTTAAAATATCTTATACCACTTGTTTATAATTTGTTTTCATCAGGATACAAACAACAATCACACATAGCAATTGTTTGTTGTTGTTTTATTGCACTAGAATTGAACCTTGGTCTTAGGACATGCTAAGCAAAGACGGACAACTGAGCTATATCCCTAGCCCTGTTTTTTTATTGTGTGTCAATCAATAGAACACTGCCCTCTGCTTCCTGTGATCTATTTGGTAAGATCACTGGGCCATTCATCCCATATGGCTCCCTCAGGCTGAACATATTGACTGGCTCTCTGCTGCCATGTAATCTGCTCTTGTCTACTGCAATTACTATAAACTGGCATTGGACAAAGAACTAAAAGTATTTTAGCTAGATTTTTTCCAGTAGTCATACCTTATAGGTATTATTGAATATTCAATGAATTCCTTATTGATCTAGGGAAATACAATATCTGTCTGTCTTGATCCTTTGATGTTAATTACAATTTATAAACTGTGCCTGTGGTCATTATTGTATCAAACGTTTCAAAACTGGCAATGCTTCAATTCTACTATTCTTTTTTTCCATTCTGTAAAATACATCTACAATGAAACTTTTCTTTCATCAACATGTGATTATCCTAAAACATAATTAATAAATAAGCAGGATACATACTTTATCTCTTCTTCTTCTTCGTCGTCTTCTTCTTCATCTACTTCTCCCCCTCCCCTCCCCTCTCCTTCCCCCTCCCCCTCTTCCTCCTCCTCCTCCTCCTCCTTCTTCTTCTTGCCACTTTCCAGAACAATGGACTAGATATCTGCCTACTACTCTACACAGGTATCCAGTGACAGCATAATATAATTGCAAATATATACATATACATATATATATGTATATATATATACATATACTAAGCATATTTGATTCAGTTTAATTTCCTGTGATTGTTTGCTTTACTGTTTCTACTCTCTTATTTTTAGCCAGTGATACTTCATTCACCTTAACTCTTCTGAGACTTTTGGAACCTTACTAAGCATTAGAAAAATATTCTTGGCATTGTAACAAGAGAAAGTTGAGAGCCAGTCTTGTGATGAGCTCCTAGAAGCAGCTATATTGGTAAATAACTTCCACTCGGGTTATAGAAGATTTTTTTTAGAATACACTTTACTTTACATACTTTTCTTGCTTGTGATCCTTGGTTTTGTTTGTTTATATGTACTTGCAGATATCTATGAAATGACTTAGTTTTTCTTTTAGAGAAAATGCTATAGCACTTCACACAGTGCTATCACTTTATAGTCACACAGTTGGATTTCATTTATTTTCTTCTACATCTTCTTTATCTCATGCTAAAATCTCAATCTGCAATGATGTCAATAAATTTACTTACTTTATATAGACAATATAAATGGAATATCTGTCTTTACTAACTATATATGTGTGTATAATTCTATGTGTATAGGTATTTTACCTACATGAATGCCTGATACCCACAAAAGCCAGAGGGCATTGGATCAAATGGAACTTCAGATAGGGATGGTTGTAAGCCATGATGTGGGTGCTGGGGATAGAACCTTAGACCTCTAGGAGAGCAGCCAGTGTTTTTAACCACTAAGCCATCTCTCTGACCCTTTATTTTATTTATCTTAAAGTATTATACAAGCAGCAATTTCTACACAGCAAGATACAGGACAGTAGAACATGTCAGATGCTAAAATTGTTTACTGCACAAGTCCAACAACCTGAATTTGATGCCCAGAACCCATGGTGGAAGAAGAAAAGCAATTTATAAAAGCCTCTCTAGCCTCAATGCAAATGTTCACCTTCTCTCTCTCTCTCTCTCTCTCTCTCTCTCTCTCTCTCTCTCACACACACACACACACACACACACACATACAAACACACATACACATAACCACAAAAGAAAGAGAAATAAAACAAAAATATTATAATTAGTAAAAATATTGTTTTACTATGTCTTCACCATTGATTTTAGCCTCAGTATAAATCACAAGATGTATAGATAAACTGTGTTTGAGTGACTAGCATATGTCATTTTTTGTATGGTTATATACAAGTTTAATACCAATAATTTCATTTATTTGATACTTTATTCTAATATTTTATGATATAATCTTTCTGCATGAAATACTCATTTTTATTGATATATTTTTTATTTACATTTCAAATGATTTCCCCTTTTTAATGTAAACTTTTAAACATTGTCAGAACCAAGCACACAAAAGGTACATTCAACTAAAATTTAAATACTCTTTCTGTGAACTTTCAAAAATCTATAGAGTACACAAAATAAACAAAAAAGATCTGGTAGTTTCCAGATCTAAATTTGGAGGTATAAGTTATGAAGCAATATATTTAATTCTAAATATTTTACATTCATTTAGCTATATACTTTTTAAAATCATGATGGTCACAATAGTAAACAGATATATTTACAATTCATTTATATAGCTGGAAAGAACACCAATATATAGAACTTTTGTGCAACACAAAGAGTTACTGATGGATAGACCAATCTGTTCCCATCCTTTTAGGATAACAATTATGTTTAACCAAAAGGCTTTTTTATGTATTGTTCACATATTTTGGCAAGCTGTTTTGGTAAAGAATAAAATAGAATTTATGGAAATTAACTCATGCAGATATATTAATTAAAGTTTAAACTGCATAGGAGCTAAAAAAAAAAAAAACCCAGACAACTATTTCTGAAGGCAGAATATGTAAATTAGGACTTGCAACTATAAAATTATCCACATCAAGCAAAGAACCAAAGAAATGAAAACTATGAAAGAATAGATAAAGGCACAGAGGATGGACTGAAGAGTTTCAGATAATACTGATGGGAACTTCAAAAGTAAACATAGAGACTTGGAAAAAGAAACACTTAGAGAATTGCTTACTGAGACTATTCAAAACTGATGGAAGTCTAAATTAGCAAGGTGAACACACAAAGGCCATGTAGCAAATTAAAATGTAAATTGCAGTTCTTGCTAGACACATTACAGTGTATACAAGACTGCACACTGAAGAAGAAGAGGACCTGGAAGCAGACTGAAGGATAACCTGCACAGACATATATTGTCCTTGCACCTGCTTCCCTGGGGACATGAGGACAACACAGAGGCAAAACAGGAAGACATATTCAGAATTGACAAAATACAGCAGTCAAGCTAAACACTGAATATGTAAAAACTAACATTCCAAGGAGAAAGGAAATGGAAACGTTTCATTTAAAAACATTCCTTTGGAATTTTATCACCAATAGACCTCTAAGAATGAAAGTCTGGAAGATACATGATAGAAAAAAGAAAATATCTCCCAAGAAAAGTCTAATGTGAAGAAGGTAAATTAAATTACTGTTATGAACCTATGTGTAAATATATTAGCATAAATATGCAGAAAATAATAGCATGGGTTTATAGGCATATCAAAATAAAAGTCTATTAAAACACCAGACAACACTGTGTAGAATTTGTGAATTGTATCACTTAATTAAAGCTTTCTAACCAGGCTGGTCATTTTGACAAGAAGGGGAATAAAGCTCTTGATTAGTTTTAGAACAAAGTATGCATGTTAAATTTTCTATAGCACCAATCAGTTACACATAGAGAAAATAACTCTCAAACAAGTAGAAACATTGACAAAAATTCAATTATTTAATCTTAAATTAAATAAACAAGAAGAAAATGAAAATAAACTGCACTGAACAAATGACCTGGATAAAATAAGATTAAAACAGTCCACATAATTTCCACTGCTTAAGTCTGTTGATTCAGGAGAAAACACATTCTAAATGTTGTAGAGGGTGTTTCTAAAAGCTAATGAAAAATGGTCAGAAATTAGTTGAGGCAATACTAATCAAAATTAACCATTTCTTTTGAATAAGTAAACATAAAGCAGAGACAATACTAAGGATAAATGAGTTAACTCACTGAAAATTATATCCACTTGGACTTTTGCCAGGAAAAATGATATAGCTTCAATATTTATAAAATTTTTTGAAAAATTGTAGAATAAGGTTGTAAAGTCATCACCATTATTAATGAATCACACCAATTATCAATAAAAAGGAGATCAGGTAAATAAAACATATTTAAATGACACAATTAAGAGGATAATTAAATGATCAAAAGGCTTACATAGACCCCACTAGCATTAAAACCATAATCTTCTTTCACATAAGTGTGTATTCATAAAATTGCCACATAATAATCACACATACAAGCATATAGATAGATAGATAGATAGATAGATAGATAGATAGATAGATAGATAGATAGATAGAGAAAGAAATAGAAGTGGGGCAAAAGCAAAGAATATGCAAACATTTTAAATGAGAAAAACACTAGGCAGGCCCCTCAGTCTCGTAGCCAACCTTTTCTCCCTGCATATATGCTGCCAAAGTCTAGCCAGGTGAGTCTACCTGACTCTCCCTTCCATGCACCCTCTCCAATTCTCACATCTAACACAGGTCCTATAGAGAGAGCCTGATCCTAGTCTGGAAAGCCTAGCTAGCACCTCCCCCAACCTCCAGACTCCATCACCCTCCCACAGCCCACAGGACTCTAGAGTGCCACATCCAATCTCTAATCACAGCAAGGTCTTAGGCATCTTGGGAGAGGCTATATGAGTTCATATGATCTTCCTCTTCATGCAATCATCCAACCTGCCCCCCCAATTCTAGCCCTGATCCCATTATCTAGTGCCATGGCATAGTCTGAAATGTAGTTTCTACACTACACCCAATTTGCCTCCTGTCAAGACTAATCCCACATCCCTACACAATACTGTTGTGCTGAATGAAAAAATTCTGCCTGATCTGATACTATACTCCTTGCTCCATAGTCTATCTGGGTGAGTCCACTCAATCCTCTCCTTTGTATACCCCAAAACTGTATCTACCTCATATCCAGTATTCATTCAAGTCTGAATAGCCCTGCTGGCACCACCGCCAAACCAAGATCAACAATCCAGCATTGCAACCTAGCTCCTGGTGATCATCTAACTCCATTTCATCTAAGTCATATCCAACCTTCAGGCAGAATCTGTCTTGGGTATACTGTTCTCTGTCACATATGTCCATATCAATAACAAACAAATGAACAAACAAGAAAACAAAACAAAATAAAACCCCAAGAATCCATATGCCCAGATCTCTTTGAAAAAATACAAACAATATGAAAGATCACAATGTGTTCCCCCAAATCCATCAATCCTATAGAAATGTTCTTTGCCAATACTGAGATGAACCCCAGCACACAGAACTTGAAAGAACAATCATAAATTTCATCAAAGATCCCAAGGAGTTTAAAGTAAACACAAAGAAACAACTCAATGAATT